>NW_028321894.1:12964458-13273654 GCF_036245765.1 Copidosoma floridanum
ATCATTTGCAGCATAGTAACTTCTTGTCGCATTGACTACCAATCGAGCTCTTTTTGTCACTGCCACCAACACCACTTCCAAACTTACAACTAGGATTTGCTTAAAGGAGGTTAGCACGATCAATGAGTTTGAATACACGCCGTGGGGAAATTAGTTTTTCAGAAAGTTTTATTACAACAGTTATTGGTGTAACTGCTTATGCAACTACTGTTAGCACAATTTTGTTTTTCGAGGTTAAGGAATGTGCTTATTTAAAAATCTTGGACTACGTTCTATGTTTTATTAAACAATAAAGTATAAATATTCGTTCTTATGCTTGTGCTAACGTTGATTATAAAGCATTTACTGTAACACTTTTAAAAATCTGCTGATAAATCGTATTTGGATACATTTGCGCAACTAAAATCACTGAACATTTTTGCTTAAAATTCCCTACTTGTAATAAGCAGTGTGTTGGCTCTAAAAAGGGCTATTATTTTTCTAGTATTAATTGTTCATAAATTTGTATCTACTTTTTTTAAGGTATTGAAAAACATTTTGAGAAACATATTTTCTTTTTTTTACATGATTTTCCTAAAAGTGGAATTCGACAATCATCATCGTCCTCTCAGCAAATTGCGATAAAGTCTCATTTTCTTAGTTACGGGCCCATCTTATTGGTTAGTTGTTGAAGCGTTTATCATTAAAAGAGATATGACAAAGCCAAAGGCTACGGTTGTACTTTGGTTGGTTAATTATTTTTGCTTCCTCTACTCTATCCTTGTACCCTACAAAATGCCTTTTCCTGTGTTATGATCAGGCCATCGCAATGCAAAAAGTACTCATAGACTTATTGTTCAGTCATGTGCTTGTAACCGTATGAGTTACTAAAAATCTGTTGTTATAAATCTCATTTTCCTGTTAACTAAAATTGGCACTAAAGTGCCAATAATATCATCGACGAAAAAAGGGCTTTGCCTGTTTTGACACTAATAAACATCATGTGAGTTACAAGTCTATTAAAAATGATAACAAAATTGACAATCCTTGACATTTCACTGGAGAGTAAGGATTAAATTTATCAGTATGTTTATTGAGATATCTTTTTTTGCAAACTAAAATTCGTTTTGTTCCACCACACTATCGAGGCCTCACTCAAAACTTATGTAGCCACAAGTGTCAAGACTTATGAGAAATACCAATACCAATACTTTTCATAATGTCAGCAGTTATAATGCCCACTTATTGATATGAAAACCTAAAATTGCTTTCGTGGAAGAGCGCAAGTTATCAGTCTAAAAAAAAAAAATACTTTTTTTACGTTAATACGTTGAAGGAACAAGTGTAATGATACGCTTCATTGACTCAAATAGATTTTTACCATCTTCACTTGATAAGTTGGCATCTTAGTTAGATCAGTATAATACTCTAAAAAAGGTTCGTAATCTGGACGATCCATAGTTCTTTGAGCAAGTCAATGTGCTCAAGTGGAAGGGTATATTTTCATACAATTATGTAGCATTATTTAAAAAATTTGAAAATATAAAGCTCTTAGTACAAGACCATTTTTACAGTCAATTATACAATGCACTTACCATTAGTAAAAATTATATGCAAGCTCAATCACTGTACGAAAGTTTTTCTATTAATACTCTTGGACAGTGTTTATATTTTTTATAAAAAACAGACATACTTCTGTAATAAGCCTTGAGAGAGCTGGAAAACCAATATATTGGCACATAAAAAGAATTTCTTAATTTTTTGTTTCTGATGAAATTATTTATGTTTTTGATATTTCTACATTTTTTAATATAATTTAAAGCAAATTTACCACTTTCTACCCTTTTTAATCCACCCTTTACGCGATAACTTTCTAATTTTTTTTTTTAGTATTACCTTAGTTTATTTGTATAAAGATGTAATTAAAAATAAGTTTCTGTTATACAAACTTTTTAATGCTACTATTAATGAAGTATAGAGTAGTTTACCCTCCCTCGACAGCCCTAACCCCTCCAACCCCCACCCCTCATTTTTAGCGTAGACTTTTTATAATTTTTGTATGCCTATTGTATTTTTGACACAAAAATAAAATTCAGCATCAAAAATGCATTGAAAAGAAGTGTCTTCACTCATACATTGAAAATAATTCGATTAACTGTCAAAAAGGGTAGTTTTTACCCTATTTAAGAGATTGTTTTCAGGTTTATAATATTTTTGCCACCAAATTTAAAGTTAACCATGAAAAAAACATCAAAAACATATATCTTTACTAATACATTGAAAATCATTTGATTTTCTAACAAAAAGCGTCGTTTTAACTCCATTTTAGGGTTTATTATATTTTTGCCACCAAACTCCAATCCAGCGTCAAAAAATACATCAACAACACATATCTTCACTAATACATTGAAAGTCATTTAATTTTCTAATAAAAAGGTTAGTTTTTACCCAATTTTAGGGGTTGGTTTGGGTTTCTTGTCATTTTGACATAAGATTTGGAATCAGCATCAGCATCGGAAAGTACATAGAAATCGATATCTGCGTTTGAAAAAAAAAATTTTTTTTTAACTTGAAATTTTCAACACAGACAAGCACTTCCCTTCTAGGCTGGAAAGCTAATGTATTACGAGAACCCTTAATCAACACTTAGTCTATGACCAGTCATTGATGTAGGGTACCTTTTAAACCTTTTTTCTAAGGGCAAAAAGCCCCTAAAATTCCGGCCCTTTAAGGTTAAAGTAATTTAAATAAATAAAGATAATTACTTCAATGTTTATAAATTAGATTCTGCTCACTACTTTACTACTTTAGTTTCCACTTAGCATGCCCTGCTAAATAAACAAGAGTAAGAATACAATGTATACTGTGCTTTGGTTACCATTTAAGTATTTTTTTTTTTTTATTTCACTAGAACTTATTACTGATACAGACATGCTTATTTTCTTCGAAAAAGCCACAGGAGATGAAATATTCCACTGCTGTAACAAAGATACAGAAAATAATGACTACTATATGGAAAATTATTTTAAAAAAAACTGAAAGAGATATATGTATATGTATATATCATACTTTAACATCAGTTATTTGTATGGTCGGGATATGACTTAAGAACTTTTTTATGGTGACTTTCCATGGGCTTAGAACGTGAAACAGCAGCTTTATAATATTGGTAACGTAAGTGCTTACAAATGTAGAGTAGGAAAGGATTTAGGGTATTCAGAGGAAGTTCACGATTCTTATAATAATTTGTTATTTTGTTTCAACACATTTTAGCTCCAGGTTCAGAGGAACCTTAAGCAATAATAAAGTTAAGTAACAAGCATAAGCATGAACATTGATATGAAGCCCTTAAACAAGCCACAAATTCTGAATTATCGCTGACCAAAGTTTATTTAGCTTTTAAACTCTGGCAAAGTGTATGGCTTAAAGGATACATCGATCTCAGTAGCAGTTAGAGAAAAAGGGCTAAGAATAAGTTTAAGAAAATTATTTTAAACTCTTTACTACTGCTATTATTGAGAAAACGATCGAAAATGAGAGAAACTGTATTGACATCAAACTTTTTAATAATTGGTACGGACGCTTTGTTGTGGCAGCGTACATTACAAAGCCAAATTTTCACAGCTTTGACTTGTTTGAAAAAAATTTTGTAGCCATACAGATTAAATGTACATAAAAGTTAATTAAGATTCTAACAGTTATTAGGCTCGGTGTATTATCCTTAGTTAAGAAACTTGTCTAAACTAAATGTCTATGCTATCTAAACTAAAAAATTATCCTAAATTTTTACACACTTACAAACTGAAATATCATATTAAAATTTGTTGGACTCAGAAGTGACATACATAGTATTCTCTTACTCTTAGTTCACAAGATAATAGGCAAATTTTTTTGTGAAAGACTACCGATACGCTACCTTACAGATATTAAAGGATAAAAACACAAAAAAACATAAAGCTGGAGAGAACATAAAACGTATAGAATAAAGAGGGGGTGATTTCCCGAGTAGTGGAACAATTCTTAGATATTCAGTGGTATCCACCAGCAGAGCTTAGTCAGAACTGTAGGAAGTAGGTTAAGTATTGACTAATTTATTGAATACCACGAGAAGCTTAAGTCAACAGAAAGTTTAAAAAAGAACAGTCTTAAAGTTGAAAAATTTCTACAAAATTTAAAGTATATGTTTAAACCAGCAAAGCTCAGATATGATGGTTAAAAACGTGTTTTTCTATTCATACTAATTTCTTACTACTTGAAATAGTCATAATATTTTGTATAATTTAGATGGCTATTTTAGCAGTACTTAATTAACTGACCCGTAAAACACTCCTACTAACAAAGAAAATCAAGGAAATAATTACGTGGAAAAATCATGTTGTGACAAAACTGAGAAAAGTTATCACTAAATTCAGCACAGAAGCTATCACTAAACTAAATGACTACTGCCAACTATTTTTTTCTAATTAAGTATCAAAGTATCTTGTTAGTAATGGACTATTATTAAATAGCTTTCCAAAATTGTTCGATAAAAAAATCTGTGAATTCTCTATACTAGAGATGGTGTCGAATTTCTTAGCCCACTAATATTTAATTATATTAACACGAAAAAAAGTTTTTTTTGTGAAACTAGATTGACGTAGAAAAAATAAATTATACAATTTATTATATATTTAATTTACATATTTAATTATACAATTTATTATATATATAAATTGATACAAGTTTCTATACAAATTTCTTACAACTTGTGAGTTTTAATAATTCTTGAAGTACGTATTATTTTAATTCTTTGTTATTATTAATCCTACTGTTATAAGTATTATAAAAGCCCAATCACTTAACCAATATTTTATTTTTTAGTCAACAAAGAATTTTCTGAAGAAGGGAAGCATTAGAATACATGATTTTTTGCAGTTCCTGCTTGTGAAGAATCATTTGTCATCACAAAGGTTGTGGAGTAATTAACACACTTTTGTAAAAGCTGCCTGCAAAAATGCACGTAATAAAGCATGAATATTGGGGACGGGGTACTACACTAGTCAGCAGATTAGCTCGTAGGGATCTAGATATCAATTTATTAGATCAGTCCTGTAAACAACACAAAATAGCCTATTCCAAAGATTGAGAAAAGATTGCAGTAAAAACATTGCTGAGAAGATACTTACTGAAAAGGCATGGCAAAGATTCAAAGCCAGAGGCGCTAGTTAAGGAAAAAAAATTGCTGCTTTTACTACAACCAGTGCGATTTAATTGAAATTCAAATTTGACATAGGATCATTTCCTAGTAGAAATTTTAGTAAAGTAAGTAAAAAAAAAGAAGCAGAAAAAAACGACTTAAAAAAATTTGATTCCAAGTGCCCTCAAGTTCATTATTTCTAGTAGTAGTGATAGAAAAGTTATAAATTGAGATTTGAAGAAAGTTTAGGATGCTGTAAAAAAACTGGTGACAAAAAATATAATGCAACTCCTCGAGTTCTG
This sequence comes from Copidosoma floridanum, assembly GCF_036245765.1. Taxonomy (NCBI): domain Eukaryota; kingdom Metazoa; phylum Arthropoda; class Insecta; order Hymenoptera; family Encyrtidae; genus Copidosoma; species Copidosoma floridanum. The sequence continues at coordinate 12,969,916 of NW_028321894.1, forward strand.
CCTATCTCACAGAAGACGGATTTTTACCATACCTTATTTCCTCAGTTGCTGGCTTAAGTAGTACTACTACCAATTGTGTAACTGGATTTTTGAAGGCTGTTAATATTGCTGAAGTTTCTCGAAACCAGCTCAAGGAGAGTGAGAAGCGTAATAAAAAGTAAAAGAAGCTTGTAAAGAGGCTTTTTTTTAAACCATTTAGAAACATATAAGGTCTAAACCTGAAAAAGGCCTACATGATAAAAAAAATCTCACGTAAAACTACCTTACTAAGGTCTCACAGACTATCAGCTCACCAAGTATGCAAAATTTTAATATTTTCGTAGAGTTTACATAAAAAATTATATTCCAACCAATGGCCCACCTTCTCTAAGACCATTAACAGTCTATCTGAATGAGAAGGATGATCTTGGTATGAATAGGGTTGCCTATGAAAAGAAAGGCAATAATGGGATGTACCTTAACAATCTTAGTAATCTTTAAGCACTGATTGATCTAATACTATATCTTTGTGTTAATTATTTAAAATATATTTGTTAAAGGTCTGAAGATTTTTGTAGATACAACTATGACTGTCAGTACTGTTGTTTTTCTTAACTGAACCTTTATTCCCATCCTACATAAATACATCACAACACTCAAGTAAAATACATCATTGACAAACCGTCATAGGAGAATCATTAATATTACGTTTATCAGGAACATTATGTGTTCTTGAAGTACAATATTTTTTACCAATCAAGTTGTTACGAGAATATATTGACGTTTTTGGTCTGGTAAAATTTTTAACTTTTAATTGAATCCCAAAAATTGACGAAGGTCATAGTAAATTTGACAAAGGCAATCACCTGCTTATTTTTTAAACCCACATTTACAAAATTCAAGATATTTAGTCATTTTTAGTGGACATGTTATAGCTTAACTATTTGGCTATTAACATAAAATCTTTCAACAACATACTTTGTTATATAATTACCTGAAGTAATAGGATTAGTTTTTGACTGAAAAATTGTTGTTGAAGTTAGAGCTACTCACAACTCAGATGTATGCATAGCTGTTCACAAAGTTAACGTATTGACTAGTATTGCTACTTTAGCCTATATAAGCAGGAAAAATATTAATCCAATTCACAAATTTTTTTTTAACTGTACTGCTAGGTTACTAAATTGTTGAAGTACCATTACACGTTAAATTTTGATATATTTTGGGACGCATTATCTACCTAATTACTTTCAACTATCATTAATAAATAAAAATCTACATGACAAATATATCATATCACTTTTATATATTATCTTGCTTCTACTTCTATGTATTGAATGTTGTAATGTGGAAAAAAGTTAGCTTTTAATTGTGAAAAAAAAGATAGTTTCCACATGGTTCATTTTCAATCGAAAAACAGTCAAAATAAATCTTACACTTAGATAACTACATGTCTCTTCATTTATTATATCAGTATATAATACAAATATCAAAGGCAGTTCGTATGACTTTGTACCTTAACGTTTTTTTTTTCTATTAACTTGGGAGACAAAACGAATTATGCATACTTTGTCGTTGTAATATTAAACTTGATGACTCTATACTTCTTGTCAAACAGTTGATATCAGCTTTATACCTTAATAAACTTTTATAAAAAGTAAAGAATGGCCTTATAATGTCTTAATTATATATTCAAAAGGATAAGTAGAGGGAATTCGTCAGTAGCCGTTAATATTTTTCTTATAAATGAGGCATTTTGTTATAGATGTTTATAAGCAAGCTTTGTATTACAAGATACAGCTTATAGGTAAAATATTTTTAAGAAAATTCCAAGGTCAGTTGTATGACCGTGTACTCTACTTATGTAATACGTCTTAGCTATTTTAATTTTTATGTTTCCTATTCACTTTTTAAGTTCGAATTATAATGACCTTAATGGCTGTTGACTGAGATTTACATGGTGCCAAATTCTGTAACAATAAATATGTCTATACTTTTTCTTATCAAACATCTTATAAAAGTAAAGGGAAACCTAAACATAGCAAAATATTGTAACTTTACCTAAAATTCTAAAATAGAGAATTATTCAGCTTACTAATATCAAATGTACTACATTAGCAAAATTGATACCAACAATATCTGTATTGTTCTTACTTTTTAACAGTCACTAATTTTAGTTTAAAAAATAATGTAAGTTGTAAGATTCTTTTACATTAAAATTCATACATTTAAAAAAAAAATTTTTTTATTGATATTAGTCGATCTTAGTAAGACTTATTAAATGTAATGCAAAAACATTTAATTTGTTTGATACGATCGTAATCAACAGAAAGTAATATTCACAATTTTAAAAAAAGTAGGGGCTTTACCAATTATTAAAGAAAGTTTCAAGAGCCGTAAGAAAATAAGTATATATGTCAACCTGTAACTTTATATAAAAAATATATCGTTTACTATACTAACATTTAAGATTAAGAAACATGGGCTAGTTGTGTCCTTTTAACAAGTGTCCTAGAATATTTCAGAAGAAAGATCAATTCTTTAAACATGCTAATTAAAGCTTAACTTTAATATATTTATGACTATAGGTTATTGTCATTAAAAATATATAACAAAAATACTTACAAACTGTCCTTTATATGGCTTTCCTCATTTGTTACATTTATTAACTCAAGTCCCAATGTACCACTTGGAACGTTTGCAGATTTAAGTGCTTGTTCTGAAACAAGCCATACGTATCCTGCACTTGTCATATTTAGTTCAGCTGCGTTGTCAAAAATAACCTTAGCGTCTTCCGTTCTAAAATCAAATCTGACATTATTAGTTCTGCCATGGAAGTATTTTTCTTCAGTTAACATTTACATTTACAGAGTATTACCTAGTAGCTATGAGCTCTGTATTATCATAAATTGTGCTACTAAAATATTATTTAAGAACTAAGAGTAGTTTCGTGATAGTCGATGAATTTTAGTAACTGTTTCACACTTTCTTAATTATTATGAAAATTCTTTAAAAAGGTGCAGTACCACGGAAGCACTACAAGGTAAGTTTAAAAAACCGACAAAGCCTCAGCAACTGCGCTACTATTCACTTTAGATTCTTATACTTAGATTATTATACAGCAAAAATATAGTATTTTGGTTCGTATGTCTCATGTACTTCCATTGGGTTTAATCTCCATAATCCTATTCTACAGATCTATTAAAATAACCACTCAAAAGTCTTCAGAGTAACGAAAGTACGACGTGTGCATCTTGAAATACTAGCCTACATATTTTTGTAATGTCAATCATCGGCGAAGTTTTCACCAGAAAGTTGGTTTCAAGTCTCGTATAATTAAGATACTCGTACTTTTAAAATGTAAAAGTTCTGCCAACAACGTTTTTTTTACATTTCCAATGTTCTGTTATAGCTCCGAGGCATCTAATGTGTTGCTAACTATGCAACGCTGGTAATAAGGAGCAATGGTGTCTAGGTCCAAAAAGTAATGTTGCCATCAAAACAGTGAGAATAAATAGTGTTTTTACCGTCATCGTAAAATCACCCTGTAAACGATCATGAATGCATAAAATATGAACTGGTTTACATTGGGGTGATATTTGTATCCACAGCTAGGGGTATCTGTCCCCATTGTGGACCCTTTAAGAAAAATTTCGAGCTCAACTTTATTTTGTGTCTAACGGTCAATAGAACTACACCTTGTATAATAACGTATAAGTCGCTAGATTCTTTTTTAACTTTAAATTTTTTTTTTATCAAAAAGTTTTGTTATTTTTATTTTAATGATGAAACAAGAAAGAAAAATTTTGTCCGTATTACGGACCCCCTCGATGGACTTTAAAACTATCGTGGATCCCCTATTACGGACCCTGCCCATAATGTGGACCCCCCAATTATGGACCCTGTTCATAATGTAAAAAAATATTTGTATGTAATTAAATAAACATTTGAGATTTATTTGTAAGTACTTCTCACACTTTTAACAAAATATATGACTAGGCACTTTTTGAGATAAGTTTTCAAGAACAAATTTTTACATAAAACTAATTTTGTGATAATTACTATTACTTTTTTTATTATAATAATCTTATATTTTTTATGACTTTGCAATAGTTGTTTAGTCTTCTTGGTGCGTTTTTTAAGAGGCATTTTTTGTTGTTCTTTCTTTACTTTTAGAATAAAAACAACAGCTCGAAATTATGGAGTTGAAGGTTATGTGTTAACTCAATACTGGCGGAATAAAGGGTCCATAATAGAGACAGAGCCGATAATCATGGCTGTATTGTGGACCCTCTAATAATGTATATAAAAAAACTTTTTAGGAATATAATTTGTTTTTATTATTTTTCTGAAACTCTTATTGATATATTAAACAATTGTTTGAGTTCAAATGATACTCCTAATTTTTTATACATCATTTCAAAAATATGAGTATCTTACGGTTTTCAACCAGGCATGATGAAGAAAATAGTCAAAAGCGTTGTGTAACTTCTTAATATATTATTTTAATGATATAACATTATTTGAATGCTATCATTTGTCATTATTATGGTGAATTAGAGAGAAAATAACAACTTAAAAAATAATTCATTGTGCTATTGAAACACTCGTTTAACTTATCATTAATAATGTGATAATGGGTCCACGATAGGGACAGGATCTATAATTGGAACAGATACTCTATTTAAAAAAGAAAGACAAGATAAAGCGTTGCTAAAGCACATACCTCATATGCAGCCGAATAAAATACGAGGCAATAAGAATTATCTTAAGAAATATAAGTATACTCTTTTTACTAAATACTTCACGCTTCCTAAACAAAAAAATTCGAGTTTGGTATCATACTTAAGGTTTATTTGGAATCAAACGAATAAGCTGCAATAAACTAAAAATCGCTAAGAAATGAGTTCCTTTCCCTAGTATTTCTAGAGAGTAAACGTAAATTAACTAATAAGTAAGATTGTGTTTTCAAGAAATAAACATTATGAATAATAATGATAAAGTAATACATTGTGACAAAATTTGATGCAGAAGAAAAGTTATAATTAACGAGCTCACAGATAATTGGAACAAACATTTTCTTTATTTTGCTGCTTGTAGGTACTAAAAAAGTAAAGCAATAATGTTATTAAATAATTTTATTACTGTCTGATAAAACTGCTGTTTACAATAAATCATGTAACGCAGCTTAATATCATCACTAATAGTGAATAAGACAGGAAACTTAAACTTTTCTAGAGTGCCCTTAACACTGAAAACTAAACTATATAATATTATATATGATAGTTATACTTCCACTACCTCAAGTTTCACGCCTTCATTAGAAAGCGATCAACTCTCTAAAGAGTTTTAGGCAAACATCACGTGGCAAAACGCACTCTTCACACTGGAACAGCCCGATAGACAGAAAGAACCAGTATTGCCACAACAGCAACTACACCGATCAAGTGAACACATGCCAGATCAAGCAAGCACAGGGATTAGACAGTTGCTGCCCAATCCCCAAACCAGCCCAGTCTCACAAGCCCCCAACAGCAAAATCGTTAAAGTACTACAACCAGCCCATCCCAAAACCATAAATCCACTCCAGTGTAAGCCGATTGACCAGACCTGATGAGAAATCCAGCCTCCCGTTTTGCAGACAGCAAAAGCCAAAGACAGCTCGGGTCACTTCAACACGCAGCCTTGTTATCGTTTTGTTGCTCGAAATTTCCCTTAGTACTCTAACGGGTCACACTACACGGCAAACATGGCAAACCTTCTACCCTTGGCTAGAAACCATTTATTAAGAGTTCCTAGAAATAGTAGACTAGGTCATAGGGTGATGTTAAGGGGTTCGTGTGCGGTTGTCCTTAATGAGTAGTCAAAGTACTAGTAGTAGTTGTAGTAGTAGTTTTTTTTTTTTTTTTTTTTTTTTGTGGAGGGAAAGAAAATGCATTGAGGAACATCACAGGGACAGCGGTAGTGTAGGACTCGATGGATTTTTTTTATTAGACTACCCATACCCACTAACCCCACCCCCCTATACCGCTTAGCTTTTAATCCACCCCAGAACGGCATTATAATTACTTCAGGGTGGAGCCAACAGAGAGACCATCGCGTCTCACAGCATTAACAAGCTAACTCACCACCATTTTTAGAGGTGCTGATGCTCTTGAGTCCTGAAAAGGACTCGGGGTCCCTGAGGACCAACACCTTGTCTAGCGCTTTATAGTAGGCCGCCTACCTAGCCAGCACCACTATAAGCTTGATGCTTTACCTTGCTGATAGGTAAAACGTGCCCAGCGCAGCGTGGGTCAACATTAGCCTGTCTTTCAACTCAAGGCCTTTTTGCCTTATTTTGATCCTGCTTGGGCCTTATCCCTGGCCTCTTTTAGGGCTCTCTTAAATAAAGAACAGCTCCCGCTGCCTGTTTCGTGCTTGTTGTCCGATGTTGGGCAAAGAAAGCACCGTGCTGGGCCTGGACACTCTTTTTTCTGGTGGTTTGAGCTTCCACACCAGAATCAAAGCTTGGATCTGCTTTCGTTCTTACAGTTGCCTGAGACGTGTCCATATCCCAGGCATTTGTAACATCTTGTTACTTCAATTCTTTTTCAAATTCGGCAGCTTACAAAGCCAACTCGTAACCTGCCTTCCTTTTCTACTTGTCTGGCAAATGCTTCGTCCACCTTTATCAACGCTAGCCTCTGTCCTCTAGTATTTGGCTTTAAGAGAGCAGCTTCTGGCTTCTGGCTCTGAAGTCAAAAAGTCCTAGCGAAGGCCTCTTTGACCTCATTTTCCTCTACAATGGCATCCAGGTCTCGGACCTTTAATGTCACTTTTCTGTTGCTCATTTTGACAGTACCCTGTCTGAATATCCACTTTTCAATTTGCTGTGAGAATGCAGTAGCATTCTCTACACCTTTGGTCTTAATAAGTATGTCTCCTTTTTTTGTAGTGCCAACACTTTAGACTGACACGTTAGCCTTATTAGGGTCAAAGTTCGCCTTCATCGTCTTCAGCACCGTTTTAAAGGTCTGTCCTTCAGCCATCTTCACTACTACTGTTGTTGTGGCATCCACTTTTTTCTTCTAGCTTGTTTTGTCATTTAGGAAAAGTTCTTCTTGTTTGCCACAACCTGTTTTCTTTTTCTTTAGAGGCATGGTTTGCTGGCGTTTCTCAGGGCTGTCCGATGGACTCCTGTTTCTTTTACCTCGTTCTATTTTTTTTAGGGCAGTGTTCAGGGTTTTTTTCTGTACCTGCCGTCGGAACTTATCTCGCCATTGTTCCCTACACTGCAGGAATTTGGATGACGACTTCCAAGCGTTGGTATACACATCTTCTTCAGTAAGACAGCCTTTTCTCAGCACCTCTGCCTCTTGAAAGTGTTTATGAGTGGATTTGAGCCCATTTTGAACAGCATTCACTGTGTTGCCGTACTTATCATTAATTATTTGTAGCGTCTCTGTAATGTCTTTTGTTGCTGATTGGACTTTATAAGCAACTTGATGTTGCTTTACTCTGAGCATATCGACACTTTCTTCTAAAGAGGCATGCTTCTCCTGGGTCTGGTTGCTAAATACTGACACGTTGCTGTCCTCGGTTTTGTTAGTGCCTATACTCGACAGGCTTCCTCTTTGTCCTTTGTCTATGAGAAAGGGCCATGAAACATTTAGCAGTTCCTGTTGGCCATGGGACACGTCTTTGTGCCCCCCCCCCCCAGCAATCGTGGGGCCTGCGACAGTCACCTGGGCTTTTACCGGATCGGAACTGCCGGCGGATTCCCTAAGAGAGGTTACCGCCTGGGGTACAAGTTTTGCATCGACGTTTTTCATTTTGGCATCTTTTTGAGTGTTGCACTAACCAGCAAAGGCCAGCACTATCCTTTTCTTCTAGGAATAAGTATTTGGAAAGGGTTAAAACCAGGGCAGCAGCCCTCTCTGTTACCAGAGAAAACCGCTACTTGCTCGGGCTGGCCGGGAGTCGCCATTCTCCCTCAGTCCCACCCACGGAGACTGCCCTGGCGTTGAGTAACAAGTGTAACAATGGTGTTCGTGTACAATGTATGTATATGTTGGTACACAACGGTCATCTTAGAGAGACGAGCAGCAGGTGTAAAGTCCCACGACCGCGCTGACAACCCATTAAAATGGGCTGGCGTAAGGCACTAAGATGCTGCCATATAGCCTCCTCAGTGATAGTAAGCCTAGATTAGTCGGCCCACCACGTCTTTTTTTTATGAGGCGTACAGCCATATTAGATGTGGTTACCCAGACTTACCTGGGCCTCATCGTCCAGCTTTACCCGCCACCAGGCCTCCAATGCAAGCCCGGAAAAGGACCTGCCACACGCAACCCAGAACAATCCGTAAGTATCCCTGTGTTTATTTAGCGAGAGTGTGATGCATGTATCTGATAAGAATGTTTCAACCACCGCTTACTTCTATACACGATGGGTGCTAGTTTTTGTTGGCCCACATCAAGCAATGGAGTGCCATCCACGGAAGCAGCAAAAAGCGAAGAACAAGGAGCACAAGCAGAGCCAGCCTATGCATCCACACTGATGGAGACATGGAGCACTAGTCTTCCGTCCACACCGCTGCAGATACACACGCCAACGCCACACACGCCTCCCGATCCACGCCCCCGACCACCACCACAGAGAGCCACCCTAGCTGCCCATCGTCACCTCATATTTTAAGTTTATGCCCCTATCCGCCACCCAGGGAAGCGCCCGATATGGAGAAACTAGCGAAAACCCCACCTGGGAGCAGTAGTAGTAGTGGTAGTAGAGATAGTGGGAGTAGTAGTAGTAGTTAAAGTTCCAGTAGATGTATCAGTGTAATAGTATTAGCAGTAATTTTTTTTCGATTTTTTTGTGGAGAGAAGGAAAATGCGTTGAGGCATCCCACAGGGACAGTGGTAGTTTGGAGCTCAGTGAATTTATTTTCACAAGACCACCCGTTCCCACTAGACTTTGTCTCCTTTCACGTGGCTCTTATTTCACACAGTGTTTAGAGTTTTTCCTGATCGTGCCGACGGAAATGATCTCTTTATTTCTTTTAGTATTATAGGAGTTTAAAGTATTCCCCCACCCATTAACATACTTTTCTTCTTCAAAATAGGACAACGTTTTTATTTATCTCGGCTGCTTTCAGCTGTTTGAGCGCAGCTTTATTGCCATTTTTGACCAAATTATCTGTACCTCCATACTTGTCATTGATAGTTTCAAGCGTTTTTTCGAGCTCACTGGTTGCTAGTTGCACTTGCTCAATCTCTCTATTTCGCTTTGCTCTCAGCTCTGCACCATCATTTATATCCAGTCAAGCTCCTCTTGCATTAGATTGCTGTTTTTGCTGATGTTGCTGCCAATGAGGGAGACACTTTCTCGTCGTACCTTTTCTTAAAATATCTACGGGACATCTCATAATCCCTGCTGACCAGTAATAGCATCTTTGTGGCACCTTCTATGATTCATAGGGCCTTCGATAGTCATCCTGGCCTTTACTGGATCTGAACTACCGGCGGATTTCCTAAGCAAGGTTACCACCATCGATAGTGTCTACGGTGATTATTTTTGACATATGTTTAGACATTTTGACACTTTGGCAAAGACCAGCACTACCCTTTTTTCTAAAATAAGGATTTGGAAAGAGTTAAGACTAAGGCAGCAGCCATTTCTGTTTTCAAGAAAGAACGCTACTTGCTCGGGCTGGCCAGGAGACGCCACTCTCACTTAATCCCACCTGCAGAGACTACCCTGGCCTTATGGAAAGAGTGTAAACGTAGGGCTTCTGTATTATAAATTTTTATGTAGGCAAACTACGAGTGCCCCAGCGTGAAGAGCAGCAGGCGTACAATTTTACGACTGGTGCAGATGACCCACCAAAAAGAGCCGTCGTGAACAATGCTCTAAAATTGCTACCATGTAGCCCTTCAGTGGTAGTGAGCCTGGATTAGTCAACCCGCCACGTCTTTTCTGTTAATGAAGTATGCAGCCGTATTAAATGTGGTAACGCGGCGTAATGCGCGCCTTATTATCTAGCTCTACCCACCACAGGTCCCCCACAGCAGGGTGAGTCCACATTAGCGCACATTCTTACTTGAGGCCTTCCCGCCTTATTTACATCCTGCTCGAGCCTTTTTTCTGGCCTCTTCAAGCGCTTTTCTAAACAGCGGGCAGCTCCCACTGCCGGCTTCGTGCTTGTTGTCATTCGTTGGACAGAGAAAATACCGTGCTGGGCCTGAACACTCTTTCTTCTGGTGGTTGCAGCTTCCACACCGGAAGCAAAGTAGAAGTAGTAGTAGTAGTAGTAGTAGTAGTAGTAGTAGTAGAAGTAGTAGTAGTAGTAGTAGTAGTTGTAGTAGTAGTAGTAGTAGTAGTAGTAGTAGTAGTAGTAGTAGTAGTAGTAGTAGTAGTAGTAGTAGTAGCTGTAGTAGTAGTGTTAGCAGTAGTAATAGTAGTAGTAATAGAAAGAGTAGAAGTAGTAGTAGTGATAGTAAAAGTAGTAGTAGTAATAATAGAAGTAGTAGTAGTAAGAGCCGTAGTAGTAGACGTAGTAGTAGTTTTTTTTTTTTTTAGAACAAAGTTCTTTATGTCGCGTTACTCGGGGGCTGGAATTTTAAAACCGACAGATTTTTTTTTTTTGAAACGAAAGTGGTTTACTTCGAGTCTCCTTCTCTCCAGTTTTCCCCTTACCCCGTCCCCCTCACCTACTGTTCTTCCAACAGTTTCCAATAAAGAGATGTGAACCCTCCACCTCCTGCATTCGAGTCCAGTACCTTACCCACTGTGCTACGAGCGCTGCCGACTATAGAAACTCAGTTTCTTGTGCTTATGGTGTGTTTCGTAACTATAACATTCCATTTTCTAATGTATTCACTGATAATACATTGAATTATGTATTTGTTTAGTAAATTATGTATTTTTTTTTGAAATAATACATCTAAAAAAAAAAAACAAAAAAAAATGAACATTTAGAATAAAGTTGAAGAACGTATCAATTGGAGAACGTATCAATGGTTTTTAAAAGCGCTTATTTCGAATTCGACAAATAAATTATGTTACGTGATCACATAATGACATAAATAAAGTAATTCAGTAAATCATTTATAAATGAATTTTGTAAAATCATCAAATAAATATATTTCAAGTTCCATAGCATTTTAATGGTTTTTATGGGCACTTATTTTCAATTTGATAATTGAAAAGTGAAACAATGTCATTGAGTAATTATATGAAAATAAAACAAAAATTGTATTAATGGGCTATAAAATCGCAAGAAAATAAGTAAAAAAAAAATTTTTTTTAAATTGATGAAATGAAATATAAATATAACATAAAATGAAATTACAAAAGACATAAATAAATACAATAGAATAATAAAAAATAAAATAAAAAATGGAATAAAAAAAAACAGATTAAATATGAAAATAGAAAAAGAAATTAAATAAAAAAAATACACATAAATAAAAAAATTGTTATACAATGAAACATGAAAAAAAAATAAAACAAGAAATTAAAAGGAAAAAAAAACAAATAAACATAAAATTAAACAAGAAATAAAGAAAAAAATAAAACAAGAAATTAAAAAAAAAAAAAAAAAAAAAAACAAAGGAAAAAATTATAAAGGAAATTAAAACAACAAACCAGGGAGTATTAATGGGTCATGGGACCCACGGTAAGAACGAAGTTCTTGAAACATGAGATGAGTATAGACACAATTTCTCAGGTTACAAGGGGGTCGCCCGACCCACAGGAAGAACGAAGCTCTGTAAACGTTAGTACCGCATTCATGTTTTTTACTAAAACAAAAACTTGAAAAACGAATAAAAAAAAAAAAATAGTTTAGTACTCACGATGGCTTAACTTCGTGAGAACGTCGTGCATAACTACAGTACGCTCCTCGTCTTATGAGAGGATTTCCATGCCTCCTTAACCGACTCGATAACCTCAGCCACAGCCATAACCGTCGATCGCCCCTTTCAGAACCCGTACTGATTTTCTGAGAGGCTGACTTCCCCTCTTAAGCGGGTTCTTATCAGCCTCTCTAGCATTTTTCCAGCATTGCTTAACATGCCTAAGGGTTGGAATGACGACGGGACCAGGGGGGGTGGCTTGCCCTTGTCCAGAAGAACAAGCCTTTGGATCTTCCAACGCCTGCTGAACAGTCTAACGCGCAGGTACGCATTGAACATGTCCAACAAAACGTGTGGCTTTTCCGCAGCTATTATCTTAAGGACTTCAGACGGCACCCCGTCCGGACCAGGGGCCTTTCGCCCTAGCGTGTCCGATGCCACCGACCTCAATTCATCGAGCGTAAAGAGAGGCACCTGTCCAAACCTTATTTCCTCTTGCCTTCTAGCGGAATGCTCCAAAAAGAGACAAGAGACTACTCTCTTCAAGAAGGTAGGCTCCATCGGCGGCGTCGGGTCCGTACCGCGAAGTCTTTTTAACGCAATCCAGTAGCCCAGGCCCTACGTGTCCTTATCTACCTCGGCGATAAGCTCGTGCCAGCATCGGTTCTTGCTCACCTTGATCGCTCTCGCCAACGCTTTTTTTGCTTCCCTGTACGCGGCAACAGCTACCCCGGCGCCTTCGCGAGTTCTGTGTCGCTGTGCAAGACGCCGTAGATGCTGCGCCTCTTCACTCAAGTTAGTGATGTCTTCAGTCCACCAGTAGCACGAACGTCGACCTCTTCTGGCCGACCTTTTAGGCATACACGCGTTACATCATTCCTTGACCCGTCTCGTAGTGCTGCTCACGAGTGTCTCGGCCTCCGCTGGATTTGTGATCTTGTTTAAATCAGCTGGAGGTGGCACGCTAACCATGGCTTTAAGCAGCAAATCTCGGTTGAGTTTTGCCACGTTTCACCCGGCAACGCGCCTTCGGATTACATCTCGAGAGCCTGTACCCCGATCCTCGTTTATCACGAAGCTGACATACTGGTAATAACTGGCCGGGTAGTCCTCTAGGACTTGCCAGTCAGACACTCGCGCCGCCATTCCTGACGACACCAGCGTGAGATCGATGATCGTTGTACCACCAGAGTTAATGACGATGAGATCCAGCCTCGCAGCCATCTCTAGCACCACCCATCCTCTGGGGTCGGTTCTCGGCTCCCCCCAAGCGATGGCCTTGGAGTTAAAGTTGCCGGCCAGGACTACATCGCCACTTTCCCTGCACACTCAAATGGCATCTTCGAGTTTAGCAAGCCGATCTCTAAGGACACTAATCGAAATGTTAGGGGTATGAAGTAACTTACATAGAAAGAACTTCCACACCTGATTCACACGAACTCGTCGCCACCTCCGGTATCGGATACGGAGAACTTGTCGCTGGGAATCAGGATGGCTGCGCCTCTTGTCCTGTCACAGTACCAGCCTTGGCCTGGTAACGTGCGGGATGGCTCATTTATAAAGAGCACATCCACACCCTGGGCACGGAAAAACTGGTCCAGCAGATTATGCGCGAGCACGGTCCTATCAAGATTCACCTGCAGGATCAGCGCCATTTCTTCGGAGCTATTGCCGCAGCTGCCCGTAGGGCTCCACACCTGGCAGACCCAGCGATGTGGCCGGTATCCGGCCTCGGGCTCACGTTTTTGCACAGGTAGCAGCTTGTTTCTTTTTGCGAGCAGCTCCGTGCCACGTGATCCTTTTTGCCACACCTGAAGCACGCCCCGGTTCTGTCAGGCCCGCCACACTAGTGAGAGATGTGGCCAAACCCAAGGCACCTGTAGCAACGCTCAGCTCTAGTCCTGGGCCGAATCTTGCAGTTGACCCAGCTAAGCCGCAGGTAGTCCATTTTGTCAAGGACCGCCGCCGCAAACGCAGGGGCCTCAATATAGGCGACACTGTTTCCTCTGGTCGTTCTCGACGAAAACCGCACGACCATCTCTGGTAGAGCAGCCTCGTCGAAACGACCCTTCAGCGCTGCCCTAAGTTCCTCTTCGGTCACCGTCGGGTCCACATCTCGAATTTCCCAGACGAGATGCGGGACGAGGGTGCGAACGCTGCCAGCATCCACCACAGCGCTTTTTGACGCTGCCGCGGAAGCGTCGTGACGCTCAGCGTTGGCCTTTCGCAGTTCGACGAGAAGGAAGTTGTAGTAGTAGTAGTAGTAGTAGTAGTAGTAGTTTTTTTTTTTTTTTTTTTTTTTTTTGTGGAGGAAGGGAAAATGCATTGAGGCACACCGCAGGGACAGCGGTAGTGTGGAACTTAATGGATTTTTTTTATTAGACCACCCATACCCGATAAAACTCCTTCATGCCACGTGCCTTTTGATCCAGCCCGGAACCGCGTTAGCATTACTTCAGGGTGGAGCAACCAGGAAGATCATCGCGTCTCACAGCATTAACGAGTTAATTCGCCACCATTTGCTAGAGGTGCTGATGCTCTCAAGTCCTGAAAAGGACTCGGGGTCCCTGAGGACCAGCACCTTGTCTAGCGTTTCATAGTAGGCTGCCTACTTAGCCACTATAAGCTTAATGGTTTTCCTTGCTGATAGGTAAAAAGTACCCAGCGCAGCGTGGGTCCACATAAGCCTGTCTTTGAACTCAATGCCTTTTTGCCTCATTTTGATCCTCCTTAGGCCTTATCTCTGGCCTCTTTTGAAGCTCTTCTAAGTAAAGGGCAGTAGTAGTAGAAGTAGAAGTAGTAGTAGTTTTTTTTTTTTTTTTGTGGAGGGAGGGGAAATGCATTGAGGCACACCGAAGGGACAGCGGTAGTGTGGGACTCGGTGAATTTTTTTTATAAGACCACCCATACCCTCTAAAACCCCCCCCATGCCGCGTGGCTTTTGATCCAACCCGGAACTGCGTTAGCATTACTTCAGGGTGGAGCCACCAGGGAGACCATCGCGTCTCACAGCATTAACGAGCTAACTCTCCACCATTTGCTAGAGGTGCTGATGCTCTCGAGTCCTGAAAAGAACTCGGGGTCCCTGAGGACCAGCACCTTGTCTAGCGCTTTACAGTAAGCCGCCTACTCAGCCAGCACCACTATAAGCTTAATGCTTCCCCTTGCTGATAGGGAAGGAGTACCTAGTGCAGCGTGGGTCCACTTAAGCCTGTCTTTCAACTTAAGGCCTTTCTGCCTTATTTTGATCCTGCTTGGGCCTTATCCCTGGCCTCTTTTAGGGCTCTTCTAAATAGAGGGCAGCTTCCGCTGCCTGCTTCGTGCTTGTTGTCCGTTGTTGGGCAAAAGAAGCACCGTGCTGGACCTAGGCACTCTTTCTTTCGGTGGTTTGTGCTTCTACACCGGAAGCACAGCTTGGATCTGTTTTCTTTCTTACAGTTTCCCGAGACGTGTCCATATCCCAGGCATTTAAAACATCTTGCTACTTCCATTCTTTTTCAAATTCGGCAGCTTACAAAGCCAACTCGTAACCTGCCTTTCTCTTCTACTTGTCTGGCGGTTGTTTCGTCCACCTTGATTAAAGCCCGTCTCTGTCCTCTGGCATTTGGCTTTAAGAGAGTTACTTCTGGCTCCTGGCTCTTAAGTCCAAAAGTCCTACCGAAAGCCTTTTTTACCTCGTCTTCCTCAACAATGGCATCCAGGTCTCGGACCTCTAATGTCACTTTTCTGTCGCTCATTTTCACGGTACCCTGTCCGGCTACTGACTTTTCAATTTGCTGTGAGAATGCAGTAGCATTCTCTACACCCTTGGCCTTAATAAGTATGTCTCCTTTTTTTGTAGTGACAACACTTTGGATTGACACATCAGTCTTATCGGGGTCAAAATTCGCCTTCATCGTCTTCAGCACCGTTGCAAAGGGCTGTCCTCCAGCCATCTTCACTACTACTGTTGTTGTGGCGTCTACTTTTTTCTTCTGGCTTGTTTTGTCATCCAGGGGAATTTCTTCTTGTTTGCCACTAACTGTCTTCTTTTTCTTTAACGACATAATATGCTGGCATTTCTCAGGGCTGTCCGATGGGCTCCTGTTTCTTTTACTACGTTCTATTTGTTTTAGGGCAGTGTTTAGGATCTTCTTCTGAACATGCCGTCGAAAATTATCTCGCCTTTGTTCCCTCCACTGCAGGGATTCAAATAACGACTTCCAAGCGTTTACGTACCTTTCTTCTTCGTAAAAAAAGCCAATTTTTAGCACCTCTGCCTCTTGAAGGTGTTCTAGCAAGGCTTTTAGCCCATTCTTAACAGCGTTCGCTGTGTTGCTGTACTTATCGTTAATTAATTGTAGCGTCTCTGTTATATCTTTCGTTGCTGATTGGACTTTATCAGCCAATTGCTGTCGCTTAACTCTAAGCTTAGCACCATCTTCTTCAAAAGAGGCAAGCTCCTCCCTTGTCTGGTTGCTGAATACTGACACGTTGCTGTCCTCGGTGTCGTTAGTGCCTACACTCGACAGGCTTCCTCTTCGTCCTTTGTCCGTTAGAAAAGGCCATGAAACATTAAGCAGTCCCTGTTAGCCATGAGACACGTCTTTGTGGCCCCCCCTAGAATCCGTGGGGCCTGCGTCAGTTACCCGGGCTTTCACCGGATCGGAACTGACGGCGGATTCCCTCAGAGAGGTCACCGCCTGGGGTACCCGTTTTACATCGACGTTTTTCATTTTGGCATTTTTTTAGTGTCGTACTGACCCGCGAAGCCCAGCACTACCCTTTTTTCTAAAAATAAGTGTTTGAAAAGGGTTAAAACCAGGGCAGCAGCCCTCTCTGTCACCAGAAAAGACCGCTACTTGCTTGGGCCGGCCGGGAGTCGCCACTCTCCCTCAATCCCACCCGCGGAGACTGCCCTGGCGTTGAGTAACAAGTGTGAAAAGGGTGTTCGTGTGTAATGTATCTATTTGTTGGTACACAACGGTCATCCCAGCGAGACGAGCGGCAGGTGTACAGTCCCGAGACCGCGCAGACAACCCAACAAAACGGGCTGGCGTAAGGCACTAAGGTGCCACCATATAGCCTTCTCAGTGGTAGTAAGCCTAGATTAGTCGGCCCACCACGTCTTTTTTGTTCATGAGGCGTACAGCCATATCAGATGTGGTTACCCAAACTTACCCGGGCCTCATCATCCGGCTCCACCCGTCGCCAGGCCCCCAACGCAAGCCCAGAAAAGGACCCGCCACACGCATCCCAGAACAATCCGTAAGTGTCCCTGTGTTTGTTTAGTAAGAATGTGTGATGCATGTATCTGAGAACAATGTTTTAACCACCGCTTACTTCTACACACGACGGGTGCTAGTTTTTGTTGGCCCGCATCAAGCAATGGAGTGCCACCCGCGGAAGCAGCAAAAAGCGAAGAACAAGAAGCACAAGCAGATCTGGCCCATGCATCCACACCGATGGAGGGATGGGGCACTAGTCCTCCGTCCACATTGCCACAGATACACGCGCTAACGCCACACACGCCCCCCGATCCACGCCCTCGACCACCACCACAGAGAGCCACTTCAGCTGCCCATCGTCACCTCTTATTTAAGAGGATGCCCCTATCCGCCACCCGAGGAAGCGCGCGGTATGGAGCAACTAGCGAAAACCCCACTCGGGAGTAGTAGTAGTAGTAGTAGTAGAAGTAGTAGTAGAAGTAGTAGTAGTAGTAGTAGTAGTAGTAGTAGTAGTAGTAGTAGTAGTAGTAGTAGTAGTAGTAGTTTTTTTTTTTTTTTTTTTTTTTTTTTTGTGGAGGGAGGGGAAATGCATTGAGGCACACCGCAGGGACAGCAGTAGTGTGGGACTCGGTGGATTTTTTTTTATTAGACCACCCATACCCACTAAAACCCCCCCCATGCCGCGTGGCTTTTGATCCACCCCGGAACCGCGTTAGCATTACTTCGGGGTGGAGCCACCAGGGAGACCATCGCGTCTCACAGCATTAACGAGCTTACTCGCCACCATTTGCTAGAGGTGCTGATGCTCTCGAGTCCTGAAAAGGACTCAGGGTCCCTGAGGACCAGCACCCTGTCTAGCGCTTCATAGTAGGCCGCCTACTCAGCCAGCACCACTATAAGCTTAATGCTTTCCCTTGCTGATAGGTAAAAAGTACCCAGCGCAGCGTGGGTCAACATAAGCCTGTCTTTCCACTGAAGGCCTTTCTGCCTTATTTTGACCCTGCTTGGGCCTTATCCCTGGCCTCTTTCAGGGCTCTTCTGAATAAAGGGCAGCTTCCGCTGCCTGCTTCGTGCTTGTTGTCCGTTGTTGGGCAAAGGAAGCACCGTGCTGGACCTAGGCACTCTTTCTTCCGGTGGTTTGAGCTTCCACACCGGAAGCAAAGCTTGGATCTGTTTTCTTCACTACAGTTGCCCGAGACGTGTCCATATCCCAGGCATTTAAAACATCTTGTTACTTCGATTCTTCTCCGAATTCGGCAGCTTACAAAGCCAACTCGTAACCTGCCTTCCTTTTCTACTTGTCTGGCAGTTGTTTCGTCCACCTTGATTAAAGCCAGCCTCTGTCCTCTGGCATTTGGCTTTAAGAGAGCAACTTCTAGCTCCTGGCTCTGATGTCCAAAAGTCCTAGCGAAAGCCTCTTTGACCTCATCTTCCTCTACAATGGCATCCAGGTCTCGGACCTCTAATGTCACTTTTCTGTCGCTCATTTTCACGGTACCCTGTCCGGCTACCGACTTTTCAATTTGCTGTGAGAATGCAGTAGCATTTTCTACACCTTTGGCTTCAATAAGTATGTCTCCTTTTTTTGTAGTGACAACACTTTGGACTGCCACTTTAGCCTTATCGGGGTCAATGTTCGCCTTCATAGTCTTCAGCACCGTTGCAAAGGTCTGCCCTTCAGCCATTTTTACTTCTACTGTTGTTGTGGGGTCCACTTTTTTCTTCTGGCTTGTTTTGTCATTCAGGGGAATTTCCTCTTGTTTGCCACTACCTGTCTTCTTTTTCTTTAAAGACATAGTATGCTGGTGTTTTTCAGGGCTGTCTGATGGGCTCCTGTTTCTCTTACTTCGTTCTATTTCCTTTAAAGCAGTGTTCAGGGTTCGTTTCTGTACATGCCAACGGAAATTATCTCACCTTTTTTCCCTCCACTGCAGGGATTCAAATGACGACTTCCAAGCGTTCATGTACAAATCTTCTTCAGTAAGACAGCGTTCTCTTAGCACCTCTGCCTCTTGAAGATGCTTAAGCGCCGCTTTGAGCCCATTTTTAACAGCGTTCGCTGTGTTGCCATACTTATCATTAATCAGTTTTAGCGCCTATGTAATGTCATTCGTTGCTGATTGGACTTTATCAGCAACTTGCTGTCGCTTTTTTCCGAGCCTAGTGGCACTTTCTTCTCAAGAGGCAAGCTCTTCCTGGGTCTGGTTGCTAAATACCGACACCTTGCTAACCTCGGTTTCGTTAGTGCCTATACTCGACAGGCTTTCTCGTCTTCCTTTGTCTGAAAAGAAAGGCCATGGAACATTTAGCAGTCCCTGTTGGCCATGAGACACGTCTTTGTGGCCCCCCCCAGAATCCGTGGGGCCTGCGTCAGTCACCCGGGCTTTCACCGGATCGGAACTGACGGTGGATTCCCTCAGAGAGGTTACCGCCTGGGGTACCTGTTTTACATCGACGTTTTTCATTTTGGCATCTTTTTAGTTTCGTACTGACCCGCGAAGGCCAGCACTACCCTTTTTTTCCTAGAAATAAGCATTTGGAAAGGGTTAAAACCAGGGCAGCAGCCCTCTCTGTTACCAGAGAGAGATGCTACTTGCTCGGGCCGGCCGGGAGTCGCCATTCTCCCTCAGTCCCACCCGCGGAGACTGCCCTGGCGTTGAGTAACAAGTGTAAGAAGGGTGTTCGTGTGTAATGTATGTATTTGTTGGTACACAACGGTCATCCCAGCGAGACGAGCGGCAGGCGTACAGTCCCGAGACCACGCAGACAACCCAACAAAACGGGCTGGCGTAAGGCACTAAGGTGCCGCCATATAGCCTCCTCAGTGGTAGTAAGCCTAGATTAGTCGGCCCACCACGTCTTTTTTGTTCATGAGGCGTACAGCCATATCAGATGTGGTTACCCAGACTTACCCGGGCCTCATCATCTGGCTTCACCCGTGGCCGGGCCCCCAACGCAAGCCCGGAAAAGGACCCGCCACACGCAACCCAGAACAATCCGTAAGTGTCCCTGTGTTTGTTTAGTAAGAGTGTGTGATGCATGTATCTGAGAAGAATGTTTTAACCGCCGCTTACTTCTATACACGACGGGTGCTAGTTTTTGTTGGCCCGCATCAAGCAATGGAGTGCCATTCACGGAAGCAGCAAAAAGCGAAGAACAAGGAGCACAAGCAGAGCCAGCCCATACATCCACACCGATGGAGGCATGGGGCACTAGTCCCCCGTCCACACCGCCGCAGATACACACGCCAGCGCCACACACGCCCCCCGATCCACGCCCCCGACCACCACCATAGAGAGCCACCCCAGCTGCCCATCGTCACCTCTTATTTCAAGAGGATGCCCCTATCCGCCACCCGGGGAAGCGCCCGGTATGGAGAAACTAGCGAAAACCCCACCCGAGAGTAGTAGTAGTAGTAGTAGTAGCAGTAGTAGTAGTAGTAGTAGTAGTAGTAGTAGTAGAAGTAGAAGTAGTAGTGGTAGTAGTAGTAGTAGCAGTAGTAGTAGTAATAGTAGTAGTAGTAGTATTAGTACAACACCATTTAAAAAGGCTTGCAAAAACACTCTCAAGATCCACTGTTTATGATAATTCGATCAACGCACAATGTTAAGATGATCGGCTCTAAAGATTCTTAAGCAGTTTCAGCAGCGCTATTTCTGTCATACATCCACGTTTTTTTTGGCTTAGTCAATTTCTGAATACTTACAGGTATCCCTACTATAATTGGCATGAGGGTTGGAGCGGGAAAAAAAAGTGAGTACGTGATGTGTGCTTGTCATACGACCACTCTTTAAAGTAGGTTACCGTGAGTTACCTCACTGTAGTGCTCCATGTTTTATGTTATGTCGTATTTATAACAACGCTTGTACACTACTTAAAGTTTTAACGAGAATGCATTTAATGTGATCATACATATATGTATAAGAAATACTTCCATATTATTAACATTTTACATGTACAGATTTGATTAAAGGAGTTCATAAATTATGATTAACAAAATTACTAAGATGCACAATTTTTTAAAAAAATATGATCAAACAAGCCTCATTTACTTAGGAAAGTATCGTAGCTTTACTGAATGATTTATATTGAAATTAAGCATTTTTAGCTTGTTTAAAGACTCAACTTTGCTCGATATAAGTTATTTTTAAATCACTAACATTATTGACATATAAATATTTACAATAAATAAAAGTGATTAAAAAAGTATTCCATTCAATTATTTGAAGCAAAGTTTTTCGTGTGAAAGAACATCATTACGCTAAGTTTTTATTGAAGTTTAGCGTTTTTAAGCTTATTTAAAAATTTTAATGTCTCTAAAGATAAGCCATCTAATAAACATTTTTATCAGCAATGGGAAAATTATTATTTTATTAATGGTAACATTATTTACAATACTTAAAAATTTTTTTTAATTAGTGTCTAGCTTCTAATCTGGAAGTATCGCAAGCACGTAAACCGATTTTTATTTAAATTTAATATTTGCTTACTGCTTTGTGGATTTAATATATCTTTTGATAAAATAACATATGTATGATTATAGTATTTATTGTATATACCACCTATGAAAAATAAAAAAATTTCACTAGTTTTTAAGTGCAAAGTGTATCACACTTAATGACGTGGCGCCACAGGCCAACTTTTTACATAATATCAAATTTTTAGTCCGACTTACAGACAGAATTTCTTGAAAAATAAGTAACTGTGTAAAACAGTATTTGTCTATCCCGCAATTTTTCTCACAGAACATTAAAAGCACACAGACAGTTTTTATCGAATTTTCGCGTTTCTTCTTCAAAAAATCTAGCACCTGTTCGAGCAAGTTTTTCAACTAATAGTAATAGCATCAACAGTTATCAGAAAACATAATAAATACAACGTGTCTGGTTCTCAATCATATAATCTACTACGCAAAGTATCGCAAGCTTGCGAAAACCTACTTTTATCAATGTATTGTGATCGTTTGCTGGTTAGAAGAATTAATAACTGTATAAATTTATTAGCCCACTAATGATTTCTATCATTATATTTATAGTTCTATTAACTCATAGGAAATACAACTGGTCTTGTTTTTAAGCGCAAAATGTATTGCATCAAAGATAACAGCAATGGAAACCACTTGGGATTAGATTTTCGCGTTTAACAGTTTCTTTAAATAGCTAGTGCCTTAACAAACAAATAATTTTATTAATAATTACACTACTTACAGTTATTTGAAAATCTTTAAAAGAACAGTGTCTTATTTTTCAAGCTTAAAATATCGCAAACATGCAGATTGTTTTTGTTTCAATTTTGGAATTTGTTGGCTCATTTGGTAATTAAAATTTTTTTTAGAGCACAAAAATATGCCTAACTATATTATTAATAGTTTTTAATACTCATGAAAGAAAGAAAGAAAGACTTGTCTAGTTTTGAAGTGCAAGTCTGCCATGCTTAGTTGTGCGTTGTAGTATACCAATTTTGTACGAAACGTCATATGGTAAGCTCACATGGATAGAAAAATCATTGACAAAACGCATAATGGCAACGAAAATGCCCAGCTTTTTTGTCCATATGTGATTGGTTCATAACGTGTATGCTTTTAACGCATGTAAGTCTATAGCCTATATGCATAAGTGCTCGCCACGAAGTAAACGCATGACAGCACAAGCCTTTTTCATTGCACCTGTATGTTTTTAGAAGAGTGGGGATACTGTACTGTATTAGTTATGTATGGGTACGTATACACTACTAGTCTACTACACACTATAGCTGACTACTGGACGGTAACTTTTTTCTCCCAAAAATGCATACGCACGATGAAATAAAGCCAGTATCTTCATGGGTTTGCTCCTTAGCTAGCGCTTATACTTGTGGGCTATGAATGTCCATGCGTTGAAAAATTACACGTTATGAACCAATTGATTAAAATCAAAAAAGGTGGGCGTTTCCATTGCTACTATGCGTTTGCTCCATAATTTTCCACTCCAGGTACTGACGGACTTTATTTCTTTAAAATTCAATAATCTTGTCAACGATAATATGACTTGTAGTAATTCAAAGTAACAAAAAATTAAACACGTCTGGTGCTGATGTGCAATGTTAAACGCATGAGTTATCTCAGCCACTGACTCTGATATTTATTTAAATTTCTTATTTTTAAGCTTATTTCAAGTTTTAACTAATATTAAAATAAAAATATAATAATAATTGCCAATTCCTGCAGTTATGAATTATAATTGAAAAATTGGAGTTCCTGGTTATCAAGTGCCAAGTTTATGGTGCAGAATAACGCAAGCATGCTGACCGATTTTCTCAGCATTTCAGCGTTTGTAAGCTTATTTAAAAATTTAATCACTCTATAAAAAAGTAATCATGTGTATAATTTCACTACTGGTGACATTGAATACTTATGACCAATACAACTTGTCTATTCGTTAAGTACCACGTTTATCGTGCTTAATCATGATGCCACGCAGACAAATTTTTTACGGACAGTCGCATTTTTAAACTTATGTGTAAATTTACTTTCTTCGAAATTGAGTATTCTTATATACAATTACATGACTCTTTTTAATTGTACAAGCTTATTAAGAATTCAAAATTCTTAATGCACAAATAATCTTATAAACCTTATGATTGGCAATGGAAAAATATTAGGAATTAAATGCGTCTGATTCTTAAACGTTAAGTTGATTGCGTGATTAATCGCAAGATTACAAAGTAGTTTTCCTTACATTTTTGCAAATGTAGACTTATTTATCTATAAGAAATAAAACTCATCTATTTGGCAAGTGCGAAGTCAATCGCGCTTAGTTATATGGCCACTCAGACCAATTTTTTACAGACCGTCTTATTTTTGAGCTTATGTGTGAATTCACTTTCTTTTAAATAAACTATCCTTGCAAGTAATTAAAAAAACTTTTAATTGAAATAGACAAAAAATTATCTCATCTAGGTTTCGTGAGCATGTGGACTCAATTGTTTCAGGTTTTAGTTTTATACATCTTCTTTGAATGTCCAGTGCATCTATGAATAACTTATCTTGTAAACAGTAAGAGAATGTACAATAATGAGAAGATATAAACAATAGAAAGCGTTTTATTTTTAAGCACTAATCATCACAAACTTGCAAATTTGTTTTTATAACATTGTTTAACTGTAGACTACTTTCAATATTTAATTATGGTATGAGTGAATAAATATATGTTTAATCGTATGAACATTATTATTCAATACTTGTTAAAAATAAGAAATTTTTAAGTTTTCTAAAGCGCAAAGTCTAGACTGCAGATTATTGCAAACGCGTGGACTGACTTTCATCAGATCTTTAAATTTTGATAAAAAATTTAACGAGTATGTTGCTTAAGTTCAAAGTCTATCACGCAAAACATCACAAGATTGTAAACCGAATTTTTTGGTATTTTTCATTTGTTTGCTGATGTGGAGAACTACAAAATTTACAAATCTTACAAACTGAATAAGATACGAGGTGTGTTCAAAAAGTAACGAGAATTTTTCAATTTCGCGGGTTTGGAGAGTCCGCCTGTATAAAATTTTTTTTTATTATGTTGATATACATGCCCTTGAAGTACGATAAAATCTTCAGCAATATTCGTTGCTTACTTTTTAAGTGGAAGCCGCTAACGTTAGACGTGTTTTTCGAGCTCCACGATTTTCGTTTGTGAAAAAAAATGGATCAAAGAATTTGTATTCAATTTTGCGTAAAGAATGAAATAAAGTGTAGTAAAGTTTGTAAAAGGTTAAAAAAGGCATATAGTAAGTCTACTATGAGTAAAGCAAGGATTTACGAGTGGTATAAGCGTTTCCAAGATTGCCTCGAAAACGTTAAAGATGACGAACGATCCGGACGCCCGAGCACATCAACAACCGATAAAAACGTGAAAAAAGTGGCATAGTGCATCATGAATTATTTACACAAGGTCAAACAATCAATAAGGAGTACTACCTACAAATTCAACGCCATTTGCGTAAAACGCCCGGATTTGTGGCAAAACAATTCATGGCTTTTGCACCACGATAATGCACGTGCTCACACTTCACTGCTTGTTCGTGAATTTTTGGCCAAAAACAAAACTGTAACGATGCCTCAGCCTCCATATTCACCAGATATGGCTCCATGTGACTTTTTTCTATTTCCAAAAATAAAGAGAACATTAAAAAGCCATCATTTTACAAGCATAGATGACATTAAAAGTGAATCGCTGAAAGAGCTAAAACCTATTACAAAGATCGAGTTTTAAAAGTGTTTCGAGGATTGGAAAAAGCGTTGGCACAAGTGTATTATATCCAAGGGGGATTATTTTGAAGCGGACAAAATAGATATTGATGAATAAATAAATATTTCCTTCATAAAACGAAAGTTCTCGTTATTTTTGAACACACCTCGTATACATGATTACATTACTAATAGTATTATATACCTATAGAAAATTTTACTGTCCTGTTTTGCAAGCTCTAAGTCTATTGCATAAATCATCTTAGCCACGTAGACCGATTTTCTTCGGAACTTTGTGTTACTCAGCTTATTTTGAGTTTGAACTGCTACAAAACTAAGTTATCTTGTACATATTATCTGTTTTATGCAAAAAATATCAAAAGTTCGTTGCGTTTAGCTCTCTAGCGTGAAGTTTGTGGATATCAATATCCCAAGCACGTATAACAATTTTCTTTAAATTTTTAAGTTTATTGGCTGATTGAAAAATTATTCATTTTTTCTAATAAGTGCTTGTGCGTATAGTAATACTTTTAATACTATTTCTGAATTGAGAACATTTCTACTGACCTGGTTCTTGAGCGTGAGGTGTGCATTAATTATTTACGCAATGCATACCGATTTTTGCTAGATATTTACGTTTTACATCTGATTTAGTATTTAGTGATTGTGTATTTCATTTTCTTAATATAAGTTTTGATGTGTTTTATGCGAAATTCTGTTTACCTCATTATTATCTCAGCTTGAGATCTATTGCCTGAAATGTTATGGGCATATACAGTGATTGCTATCACATTTTGTGTTTGAAAGCTTATTTTTAGCTGCTACATATTTAAATATAAGTACGCTTTTGTTATTACATGATATTACTAAATGCCCCTCTACAGCATGGACTGCAAATCATTGGTTCAGAAGAGGGACTCCTTGTTTAGTTAGGCCATTTGGTATCAATAGCTAAGGGTTAACCTTTTTTTCATTATTATTTATATCATGTATATTTACGTATGCGTATAACTGATTAAATTTGCGAAACTCGTTGGTTAACATTTTCAATTTCACTGTGATATTTTTTTTTTTATTTCCTAAACTTTGTAAAATTTTAAATACAAATCTTAATTTCTCCATATTTTACTGAGGTTGTTATAATGATTTCGCAACTTTCGAAAGTTATAATCATTATTGTTTTAATTTTTTCTTGTTACAAATCATAATGCGGTCAAATTTATAATTTTATTATGTCTCAAGGAAGCTTTCTTCCTTATTGACCTTATTTTGCTTTTTATTCGTATGCCAAATGTCATGATTTTATTTTAACATTTGCAAAAAAAATAATGATTGTAAATTCTGAATTCTACGATTATTCTTATGATAGCATACCAGATACACGATACATATACAGTTACACACACTTATTTATAATTTTACTTTTAGCGCCGTCGAAAAAATGCAGCCTGGTTTTCGAGCATACTTACTGTCATCACAATTTGGTAGTGGCTTCGTAGAGCGTTCACAATGTGTATACTTCTTAGGAAATAGCTACAGATGTACAGTAAAGGCCGCTTAATTCGTTAAGCGGGAAATTCAAACATATAATTTCTATTGGTGGATTCCATCACATAACCTCTTTCATTGTATCTTACACACATTAATGTAACAAACTGTATTTTACAACAGATGTTTCCAGTGCTGTCAATAAAAAATCAAAACCATTGTCTAGAAAGTTTTCAGGAAGAGCAACCCTATAGAAAAATGTCACATTCAAGATTAATCAATCTCACAACTACGAACCAAATCCGTCTCATCCCACATTCAAGAAAATAAAATATGGAATCTGACAAGCAGTGAGACAACCAGGATGCAACAGCGTCAAAAAAGCGTTGGTAATATTCGCACCTCATACGTAAACTTTCGTTATTGTACAGTTTTCTACTCATATTTCTGTGCAATTTTTTCCCCTTTGATGTTTAGTCACATTTCTTTTCCTTTCTCGATCAACGTCAGTTACTTTGTTGATGTATAAGCTGTGTCCCATTGGTCTTGTCCAATACTACGAAATACAGTTACAGTCTTAGACATTATTTAAAAAGAAATACATTACAGAGGGTATAATACGATGTGCAATTAAGGGGCTGGATCGAATAACCAATTCAGCGCTCGGTCAGTACCAAGATGTACATATATACATTTCTATATTGTACAGCTATTTTGGTACGGCTGTCAACACATCCCTCCGAAGACCCCACAGCCCCTCTCAACATCCTCATAATACAAGGGAAAATTCTTTTTCTTTCTCTGTGAATGTAACCCAACAAAATTTATGTAAGCCCCCCACGTCCCTTACTACGCCCCCCGCCTCCAGAGCCCCTACACGAATTTAGTGCCCTCCTAATCCCTCTACTACTCTTTACAGAAACTTACAAAATTTCGAGGAAATATTCTAATAATTCTGTAATAATAAAAATATATTAAGGAATGATGAATTTTAGATAATTTGCCTACCCCACAGCCCTTCTCCACATCTTCCCACAAAAACTCAAAATGTATTGTAAAGATACTGTATTACAGTGTCTTTATCAAATACTTATTTCCACAGCACCTTTACATTCCCTAAATTAATTTACAGTTTTTTATGAGATTACTTTGCGATAGGGACAAAAGGGTCTAATTCGCCATAATCCTCTATAAAAAATAGCA
The DNA here is from genome assembly GCF_036245765.1 of Copidosoma floridanum. Lineage (NCBI taxonomy): Eukaryota > Metazoa > Arthropoda > Insecta > Hymenoptera > Encyrtidae > Copidosoma > Copidosoma floridanum. The sequence continues at coordinate 12,997,848 of NW_028321894.1, forward strand.
TTTTTCTTAGATATCTGTTATTTTTTTATTTTTTGAAACCTTACCTACGCTGTACTATAAGTTTAATTTGTGTTATTTCTATTCATCAGTTTCTGTCTAAATAACAATAAATTTAATTATAAATAGCACTTTTCCAACAAAAGTAGTTAACGAGGTAGGAGGTCTCAACGGTGTTTCACATGATGAAATGTTTAAATCCTCTTATATAGTATATTAGTACTTTTAATTTACTTAACACAACTTTTTGTTAATGGTCATGGAGTGCAGAGCGCATAAAGACCAGCTTTTAATAAATAATTAATCTGTCAAAAGGATTTCTAATATTGTAAAAATTATCATGTTTCAGTAGATTAGCTTAAAATTCAATACGTTAATATTTTCGGTAAAATTACTTTTTGAGAAAAGATTGTAAGTGAAAAAAAAAAAAAAGAAATTTTTTAATTGAACTTATGAACTTTAAACTGGAAATCGGGTGGTTGGTGCGTGCAGGGGGTGTAGCGTCACTATAGTGTATAGAGAATATTTGTATACTTTCTCTTTTTCTCTCATTGTGAACCCAAGCCTTTAGAATTAAAAATGCTATCATTTACTCACTGTCAGAATACTTGTCACAGGATAGTTGTAATGCTACGTTTCAAGAATATGTATGCAAAGTTTCAGATCAAAATGTGCAACTAGTAAAAAAGTTATGAGTAATTGTGTAAATAAGTATACGCCACGTGACGGTCGGCAAAATCAAACCAAATAAACAGAAAGATAATCGATCTCTCTCTCTCTCTCTCTCTCTTCACTCATTTCCCTTCATCTTTGATTGCTATTTTGTTCAACTCCACAGTAAATGCGCTAAAGTACGGTATTGTTGCGCGCACACTATTACTTCTCACCTACAGACCGTCATGTGATGTGTATTTGTTTCAGTATTACTCGTAACTTTTATTTCATTGCATATTTTGATCCAAAATTTTGCATACATATCCCAGAAATGTAGTGGCACAACTTTTACACTACAAGTTTTCCGACAGTAAACGAACTTCAGAATTTTTTTAATTTTAAGAGACAAAGTTACTAAATATATAGTTACTGGCCAAGCACCAAACTAGATATTTGATCCCAACCTTTAATTTACCTGTATTAAAGTCGGTTAGATGTTTGGATACTAAAAGGCTAAGATCTGTATGTTATTCTATTACATGATTATTAATGAATTATTTAAAAATTTCTTTATACTTCAAAAATGTAAATCTTCTCAAATAAGACGTCTTTTCTCAAAGTATTGTAAAATTAATTTTTTGTGACGAAGAACAAGGTTGGATGGTGCACTTATATTGAGTCTCAGAGTAAGCGATATAGAATGAATTAGTATTCAACCTCATGTCAAAAGCTTTACCATATTTTTTGCAGTATAAAAATTTCACAATTTCTTCTTTACATTATATAATCTTTATGACAACACAGTTTATAAAGTTTATTTCTTTGATAAATTTTAGGATACGAAAGTGTAGAATAAACTAAATTTTTCATTAATGAAAAGACATACATACAGAGTCAAGGCTGCATTACCTTTCCTACAAAATCTGTCTTATGTCAGAAACATTAATAGTCTGCATCGTCAAATTTTGAATGGGTCAGTTGCACACGTATACGATGATGAGAAAATTGTATGGCAAATTTGTTCATTTGTTGGTGAAATAGGTGAAGAGAGTAAAAGTTTCTTTGCTCGTAAGTTCATCGAACTTTCTTCGATAAGCCGTGTTTATTGTATTCTGACGGGACTTTTGATGTAATGCCAAAATTTAAAATGTTACACAGTTGCTTACTCTGATAATGTATGATAATGGAATGGCAATCATTTAAACGTTTTTTTTTTTTTTCGTAACAATAAGCGACTTGCCTAACAACCCAAACCTTTTCATTTACTGAACGATTTCCTTCGTTTAAATGTCGTTGAACTACGATTTTTAGGCTTTTCCTAAAAAATTTGGATTTGTGACCTCAAAAACACATCGAGCCTATAAAGTCCTATTCACTTGGTTCATGACCACTTTCCTGCATATCAAGCCAATGTCGGAAATGAAAGACTTCGAGACCACCGTAAAAAATGCCATAAAAACTGCTTTTAACTTTAAGGTCGTTGGATGCCACTCCATTTGGCTCAATTATGCATGATAATACAACATGAAAATTTCTATTATGTTGCATGCAAAATTTGTAGTAACATCAGAACAGCCTCAAATAGTAAACTATTATAAATACATTTTAAACACATGCGTAAGTTAAGTAATTTTTGTGTCAGTAAAAAAGTTAAATGTTTTTTCTGCGTTGTCATTGAGAAGTCTAGCTTAAGTAACTGTTACGTTATAGTAAAATATCTTTGTATCATAAGTCTTTCAAGGACACAGCTTCAGAAAATTCATTGCTTTTAATCCATAATTAAAAATCACGTAATCGTGCGATTTGTATCAGTAGCATTTTTGTAACGCTCCTGTACGTTGTAATTTGGAGGTCAAAATGAACGCATTCTCTCTATTTTTTAATACTATATAATACGTTTTTTCTATACTAACACAAAGATAGTATTACAAATAGGCAAATAAAAAGTTTAAAAAAAGCAGGATTAAACAGAAATCTATTTATACGATTTAAACATATATTCTGCATCATTGTACAATTATTACAACGCTGGTCATTTTTACAACAATTTTATAATAAATAAAGATGTATTATTTTGTTTTAATGTTTTTAGTTCGATGCAGAATACAATCGTATGTATGAACCGTAGGTAGAGAAAGCTTAAAAAAAAAAAGTGAACGATCACAAGCAATATTCTTATTTATTTGTTACCAAATATTAAAGGCTCCTCTAACACAACAACTTACAATACACACCACATTACACTAAAAAACAAAAAAAAGGCTGAGATATCAAAATATTACCGATACAAATCATGTAACTATGGCTCACTAAGTTTTACAGTACAGTTAATTGTTTAAGGCGTTTTTGCATAACGACTAGCACTTGATACTGTTTAGTATCCATGTAAAAAGAAAAACAGTTTAGTTAAATCGTATGACAATAGTATAAAGCTGAGATATAAAGACTTTACGTATGAAGATCTCATAATAAGATGATTTTTCATGACTTTTATTAAACAATTAATCAGTTAAAGCCATTGTGACATGAAAGTCACTATTGTATAAAGTGAGCACTTCATTTTTAATTGATCAAAGATAATGTTTACTAACGTTGATCTAATGGAATATGTCAAAAATGGTGCTTCGGCACAATACTTCATCGCAATTTGTTACCTTGTAGGCTATGTGGAAGAATTTTGTCCAAAAGAATATTGTCTAAGTGGATTACAACAAGCAGAACAATACTGCCAATTACAAGCCCCTTGAAAAGTTTGTTGGACCACTCTAGCTCGAAAGTATCAGAGAAGGATTCGACATAGTGTGTACAGAGTGCAAGGAGAGATTTCGTACAGATTCGAGTACTTTCTCGAGTACTAGAGAGAACAGTAGCTGCAAAGGACTGCACCACACGTTATCAGTAAGGTAAAGGGCACTTTTGCCTAGAAACAACTACACAGAGTCAAACCCCTGAGAAATTCTAGACTGACAGAAAACTCATCTTCGTTGGCTCACTTTATAAGTAAGTAAACTTATTTATTACAACTGCTAATGAAAACTACTTTTTTTCTGCAACAAAAACGCATGAATTCATGTACACGAAGGTGTCCTGTATTTTACATTTGAAAGACGTCGAAAACGTGCACCATTAAATCTCTTCAGTATGTGTTATCATACAAAAGAAATACCCGCAATATAATAAAATTTTGTCGTTAAAACGTGCTGCCAGATGCAAGTCTGGTTTTTGTTGTAATTAAATTACTTTCCTTACATTTTCTTTAAAAAAATTTATTCTTGAGATTAAACTAAAGGTGATGAAAATATTGGGAAAAAAAAATTAGTTTTCCAAAATTGACATCATCTTGATAAAGAAAAATTTGATAGCAAACTAACAATTATTTATAAGTGGTACTAAGAATCTAAAAAAAAAAGAAAAATTGCTTATTTGACCAAGTTTTGGTAGCAGAATAGTAAGAATAACTAATTACGAACATGGGCACACACACACGCACGCACATAGATGCAAATTTTTAACAAAAAAGTGGTGAAGGTGCAATAATTTTATTCCTCGTCTTTTTCATAAAAACAACAGATATTTTTATATATAAGCGCCTTATATACAGCAGATCACTTTCACTGCAAATTTGCTGAATTTTGAGGGTAATTCTTACATCTGTACTTCTTTAAGTTTTTAATTGCATCAAAAAGTTTCCAGAGTACACGTGATCGAAACATCCAAAAAAGAATTGACTTTATTGTACACTAAAAATACAAATATATATATTGTAAGACATGTGTTTTGTCGTAGAGATGATTCTGTTGAATGGAAACGCCAAGCAAGTGGATTGGAAATTATGGGTTATTATTAATTTATGTTTATTAATTTTTTTGAATGAATTATAAATTGTATGAATAAATAAATTATTCATTTGATGAACTAATTTTTTCGTTACATAATTTTTCTGAAAACTCAGATATTAGTATACTTTAGCAGATCAGCTTTCCTATGTGTTATTATTATATGTTCATCATTCATTTTTCAGTCATTCGTTACTTTCACAGTAAATATATAACAGTTTCTACACTTTTTTTCAGGTTTTTTCAAAATTTTCGAAAATTTTTGAAACATTTTTCTTTACTTCTATGAATACCTTAAGTTATTCTTATTGCCTATCACTCTTTTATAAATTTTTTTATTCCTGACTCAGGTGAGTTTTCTTGGCTTAAGGATGTTTATCACAGTCAACAGATGTAATGTCAGTGAATTACAATTACTAATATTAATAAATAGCCATTACTAAGTATGACAATTTTACCAAGGACATCTGCATACGTTATTATTTAGGCTGAGCAAACATGAACCGTATGAAGGCAAAAATAAGCCTGTATCTCCTTTAACTAACATATACGCTAAAGAAACTATAAATTGTTAGGTTTATGAAAAGCTTTTGAAAGAGGTAGGGAAGCTGTGGAAGTAATGGTACTAAAAAGAACAGAAAATGTTTCGTTATCGAATGTCTGTACCGTCAAACTATTTTCGCCAGTCCACAAGATCGACAACAAAAATAGAAAAGTTTCTTTAATGGATTTGGAATGAAACCGGAAAAATCTGAGTTGTACAAATTTTTTAAACCCAGTATGTGGTCTGATGCATTGATCAACTATCAACACGTTGTAAACGAAGGTTTGTTGCTTTATTATCTTATATGGCTCTACAGTAGAACATTTGAACAAATATTTGGAAGGTATTTTAATTTTGTAAGGTATTAATTCAAAGAAAATTGAATTGTCACGTTTCATGGAAATAATAGCAAGTGTATAGAAGTTAAGTCCTACAAACGATACCACAGGAAAGAAAAAATCTGTCTACTTAAATGTTGTGATTTATCATAACAATCCAGCGTCTTCAAGTCAGTTTTGTGTCAAATATTGTCTATAAATTTAAACTTTTCGATTGTTTATCGAAACATTCGAACGATTTAGTTGCAAAAACAATCCTCTCTGTAGAAGATGCAGATTCCATTATTGTCAGATCGATCATTCAGTTATCACAGCAAGTGATAACATCCGTAGTGATGGTGAGAAACAATGCAGATCTGCTTGTAAAGGCTGTCGGTCTTTCAAGGACTATTAATAATGTAACTTGTACTTCTATGAAAATTAGCATAAAAAAAGGGAATACTTATGACAGTACTTATTTAAATTAAGATGTACAGTTTTACATACTGTTTGCTCATGCCTATTGCAGGTGTGACTTTACAAGCTTGTATCTCGAAATTGAAAAAAAATTGTTTTCTCTGATTAAAACTAACCGTACATTACAATCCGTAGTAGCACTATTCAAGAAAATACATGAAATAATTGAAAGACTTTACCATTTTGCTGCAACGTTTACCTAAAGTATGTACAGAAACAATGAAACACCATCAGCTAAGAATACTTATGAGTTACGATACAAGATGGTCATTTCATCCGTTGCAACATTGAGAGCGAAAAAAATTTTCGTTGTCTTTACCATCCAAAAATGCAGGATAACTTGAGAAAACTAAACGTATACACTATCAAGTCTAGGAGTAGCTTGGTAATTTCAAGAATCTACAAATATGGAGCTAGAACAGTGCTCTTAAAAGTGGCAGATAATCTGGCGTGACTTTTAAAAATTTTGAAAATGAGCAAAAATATAAAAAAAGAATAATTCAAAGTGTTTCAAACTCATATTTCATCTAAATATACATATTGATACAAAAAATTAATTTTTCAGTCGTTTTTGAAGCAATTATTGCTAACCAGAAAATAGGTCAGTCCAACGGAAATTTTTAATATTTCATTCTATTTGGCCGTTTCAGAGTCTATTATCATACTAAAAACTATAAAAGATACGTTAAATGATTACGAACTCTAGAATAATTAGTTTATTAACGGATTTTGTAGTCGTATTTGAGTAAATAGATTGAAATATATCCATGTCTATAGGTATATCCATGAGTATCTTGTGACTCATTTTAATTTTATCAACAACCTTTGATGAATTTATAGATTGGAAGTGCTGAGCGATCCTTTGGGAGCAAGGCATACAAAATAAATGAATACAAGGTATTTTTATATTTTTTCTCATATTGATTTATTGTTGTAACGTTTTGCTGACCATTTAAGTCAGCCTTTTGAGGCTACAAATTTAAGACACAATAAGAGATTTGATGATACACATACATACAAAGAATTTTTTGCATAAAAATCCAGACATTTTTTTTCATCTCTGCTGATAAAGGTAACATTACGGTGCGTCTGAGAAAAAGTGATTGTGCGAAAAAAATTGATCATTTGTTATCAGATACATTAACTTATAAAGTTTTTTCAAAAAATCTTTTAAATTCCCTACAAAAGAGAACCTCTTTAGTTTTAAGTAATCTAAACGCTAACGGTTTGCTTTCTAGAACTAACCATCCCAACGCTTTGTCACTTACAAACACAACTTTGGCTAAATGTTATGGCTTGCCAATAAATCATAAGGTCGGTGCTTCCTTGTGTCCTATTGTCTCTCTTGTCAATAGCCCTACAAATTCTCTGGCGAAAATAATTTATAACAAACTTTAGAATTCTGTTAATGCTCTATTATTAGTAATTTCGAATTAAGAAATTTATAATTTACCTTTAATCACAAATAAATTTCTCTAGATGACAGCTCCCTGTTAACAAACATCCCTGTATATTTAGTTTTAAAAAATATCGATCGACGCGCATTGAATATAATGAGCAAATGGCGAATCCCTATCGACGAAATTTAGCAATGCAAAAAATTTGTGTTTAATAACACTTTAGTCACTTTTGCCAACAAGTTTCACCAACAAATTTTTGACACGCCAATGAAGTGTACCATTTCACCACTGTTCATTGACGTTGTAATGGGTAACTTGGGAAATGACTGTCTCTCCATTTGAAAGAATATTAAAAATATTGATCCATCTATTTATTTTCGTTACGTAGATAATGTTTTACTTTTTGTTGACGAGGACCACATGGATCGAAGGTAAATACTTTTAACTCATATCACCCCAATCTACAGTTTACCCATGAAATAGAGATTGACAATCATTTTTCTGGTCAACCAGTTAGTTACAAAAGAAATATTGTTCTCAATTTAGTTGATAGAGCAATCTTACTTTGCAGTACACGTTTTTGAAGTGTGAATTTTGCTTGAGTAAGAAACCTTCTTAAAAAATAATACGGATCCTTTGAGCTTTAGTAACAAAAACATAAGAGTTAGATTTGAAAGACATAAGAATTTTAATAACAATAAAACTACTTTGAATGCTCATCTCATTTGCAAAATTGGTATACCATACATAAATAATAATTTTGAAAAAATATTAACCATGGTAAAACCTTACAGCATTCACGTTAACATATACCCTTTTATCAACAACAAACTGAATGACGTCGTTTGTTTAGGAAAAGATAAAACGGATAAACTTAAAGAGATAGATGTTGTATACATATTCTATCGTAAAAACTGTCTGGCGTCATAAATATGTAAGTGAGACAAAGCGAGCTGCAAAGGTCCACATCAACAAACACATAAAGAACAAAAATTTTGATTCTGTTGCTTGCGCACATAAAGATACTTTTAACCATAAACTTGATTCAAACAACATTAAAATCCTTGACAAAGAACCTAATTACAAAAAGAGTTACAAGAGAGTTATTTTACAGTCACACAAAACTGGACAAAAACAACATCAATTAGAAGGAATATGTACTTTTCATTAATCCAGCGTATCTTCCCTCACTACGAAAGCATAAATGTCCCGATCGAGTTTAATGCCCTCAAGCTTCTACCTTAATTGCTTCACCTACATAAGTGCTATTGCGTTATGTAGTTTATTATCGGTCTATCGTTCGACCTGTGATTAATGAGTTGAATTACTTATAAATTATTACGTACCTGTGGTAATAATTCGTATCTCAACAATAAACTAACATAGAAAAAGATAAATACGCCTTGTATTAATTCATTTGTTTTATCTCACCGCCAAAGGAATACTGAGCACCTTTAATTTACAACAGTATCTTACTAAGAACTTGGAAGCATCTTTTAACAGACAAACTCATTAAACAAAAAATTACAAAGCGTAAATTATATTAACGTTGCGGTGTATAAGTAATAAAGTCCTATGATTTTTGTCAGTATTTCAACTAAAAATATTCACAGTTATTCACTTAATTAGGTCATCAAGAAATAAGTATACTAAATGGAAAATAATGGCCTGGCTAAAGTGTTTTTTTAACGTACAGAATTAGATAAGTAAAATAAATGTATTTACACTCGGGAATAAACATTACTTAAGGGAAAAAATATTATTTATTAATTAATTCTAGACTTTAATTTTTGCATTTTAGATTAATGGACTAGTTCCAACTTTAAATTTGCACTTTCCAGTAATTCAGCTAGTTACTTTACGTTAAATAAAAATTTAAGATATCCAAAAAGATGAGGATAAATATTTCCTTCGAACAAAAAAGGACAAGATCAAGGAAATATTTCTTGGAGCCTCTTATGCTTGCAAACTTTACAACTATCAAATAGGCAAAGCAGTTCTCCAATAACATTTAAATTTTTTACCTTGTGCTTCTTTTGACTAAAATTAATGTTATAATTCTTGATGTGAGTTTCATTACTCACACTTAGCATATTTATTTAACAAGATTAAGTGCATTTTTACCTTATAATAGTAACAATTTTAGCAGTGCCCTTCGTACAAGATATCAAGAATTGATAAATCTATTCTAGGAGTAACTTTTCTTCTGACCAGCGTCAAAACTCTGCATCCAGTGAACAGTGAGTATTAAATGCAAAACATTTTCTACGTAAGTATGGTTCTGGTTCTATGAATCTATTTAGGTACTATTCTTACAGATTATTCAAGGTGTTTATTTACATAAGCATATTTATTATAATGGAGATAAACAAGTTTTTATCACATTTTTTATTATATTTAGTATGAATTCATGTTTTCACACAAAAATGATGACATCTTGCTTGTAGATGCCTTCAGATGATGATAGATTGATTCTTGGTGTATGTGCAGTTGTCAAGTTTCCATGTAAAGAGGGGCAATCTGAACTTTAGTTTATTAAAAGAATACTTTTAAATAATCTCTGTATTATAAGATAAGCTCTTTGAGTCTCATGTATCTTTCTGTTACTTTCACTGTATGTCTTTATTAAGAAAAGAGGCCACATTTATGAAATAAATAACATTTTTCTTCTTTATTTAAATTGAATTAAGGCACTACTTTTAATTTTACGATTTTCTGTGAATTGCAGTATTACCTACTACAGTAACATGGGACTATTCAACAAGCTTTATTTTTATGATTTTGTAACACTATTTTATTGGCAATTAAGGTTATTCGCCATTCAAAAATTTTTTGACCTGGTTATAAATAATAATCTATTAATTATTCACTGGAGCTTTACTAACTTGTCAAACAAATCAAACTGACTGGCTTAACCATGTAGTTAATGTTCATAAAATTTCGTTTATATATTTGTAATCCAAATAATAAGAATTTGATACTATATTTACTTAAGAAAGGTCAAAATTATTCACTCTTACATAAAAAAACTTACAAAATGTACATATAGTTATAAATATTAATGTACGTATAATTACATTTTTGATTATTGTTCACATAAAAATTCATAAGTAGTTAAAATAAAAAGTTCAAAAATATTTATATTTTGAGTAAAAGCTATAGAAATCAAGCGTTAGGCATCTTGGGACCTTTGACAGAAGGGAAGTTGACTCATAAATCTGTCAACAAAACATTATCCGATATTAATTATACCAATAATGTCTGTAGATATACACATACATTTATATGCAAAATCATACGCAAGCACCCACACACTATCCGACCCACACACTCCTACATACATATATTTTTGGGCAAAATATCTAAAAATTTAATGTCAAAAAAAAATTAATAAAATTTAAAAAACTGAGGAAAATGAATACAAGTAAAAAATATTTACCTATAAAGTATTAGTTTAGTATACTAGCTCAATCAGAATTGGTGAGCTGCACTGTATACACACACTCTCTCTCTCTCACACACACACACACACACTAACATGTAAACGATGTACGTGGAATATGCAGCCGCATAAGTATTGGGAATATGCCTGTACCACGTGACATCGTGATACATATATGACAATTAGAGGAAAAGTAGTACAGGCCTTATGGGAGAAATTTAGTTTTTATTGTTTTTCGTAATGAAAAAGATGTTGAATACAAAAAGTTATTAGATTACATATTTTCAACCTTATGAGAGTTAGATTGTTATTTTTTTCATATAATGAAATCGTTTATTAAGGCCATAAACAGCATTTTGAAAGAATGAAGCACAGTTAACCCTACATTGAGCTACTTGCTTCTGCTGCTGATCTTGTCGCTGCTGCACCTGCTCAGAGGTAAACAAGCAGCTTGATGTTAGGTCAAACAGTACTTCGTACCTTTAAAAAGATGTTTTTAGTCTTGATAAATGATTTCATTATCCAAACAAAGTAAGAACCTAACTCTTACAAAAATGTTAAAAATACGTAGTCCAGAAAATTTTTGTGTTCAACACCTTTTCCACCACGAAAAAAAAAAAGCTTAACTTCTTCCTTAAAGCCTGTACTACTTTTTCTTTATTTGTCATATATATATCTATTTATATATATATGAATATATATATCGCCATGTCACGTGGTACAGGCATATTCCCAGTATACAGTACGACAGTATGACATACTAATACGAAGACGAAGTCGGTGAGAGGTCAGAGAAGGCCTTCGAGACGGCGAAACTCGACCGCTTCCGAGCCCGTACGACCAACTCCGAATACTAGTGCAGCAGCTGTAGCACAGCAGCAGCCAGTAGCTCCAGCTACATATATATATATATATATATATATATATATATACATATATACACAGGATGATGTGTATTGGTGGCATTTCCCGGGAACAGCGTGTAGAGCAATTTTTTCTGAAGCGAACCCCGTTGGAATTAATTTTTTAGGGCAAATAGCTTTTAAATGGGAGGCGATTAAAAATACGTTCCAAACTACCCTTAAATGGAGTTGGAAGGATATGGCACCCCCGCATAAACTCGCGATGTTGCCACATTGTCATTAAGCTTATTTGGTAAGCAGTAAGAACTGTATATATGGGTATATCCATGTGCGCACGCACGAGCGTCTGCTATACTATACTGCTAGTAATTAGAAGGTTGGATGTTACAAGATAAACGTTGTCTGTTCCTTATGCTGTCATGTTTTGAAGCCATGAATCGGATGTAATTGCATGAATATTTTAAGGATAACATGTCAAATCATGTAACAACAAGAGTGTAATGGGACAAACGTATCACCTGCTAACAATCATAACAGTTATTAAAATAACATTGCAAATATTATAACGATATAATTTGGAATGTGATTATTTTAATTATCTATTAGTATCCCTTTTTAGATGAATAAACCTACATCTTATTCATTTTATCACAAACATAAGTTTTACAAGCTGATCAAGTCGAAACTAACACAAATTGTAAGATAATCAGTAAAAGTAAGCACACATTGTCATGTACATGTGTACTTATCCAGCTTCATATTTGTTTGTCCACAGGCTTGCTGTCTTACTCACTCTCATCTTTCGAATCGCCAAGGGCGATCTCTGCATTCTATGGGCAAAGACGGACTTTGATACATTATTCTTCCGAATGCTTGCGGTGCAACTGTGGAATGAATTGCCCTATGATCTGCGAGCGCTGGTGTCTCGTCCATGCTGCAAACATCTCTTGAGGGAGCACTTTCTATGCCAATACTTTGGACGGTAGGCATTGCATGGGATTGTCGGTGGTACTTGGCAGGTACTTGATGGATACTTGCCAGGTACTTGGCAGATACTTGCCAAACACTTGGTGGATACTTGGCGGGTACTTCGTGGCCACTTGGCAGGTACTCGCCGGGCATTTGGCGGGCACTTGGCGGGTAATTGCCGGGCACTTAGCAAGCACTTGGCGGGTTCTTAGCTGGAACTTGGCGGGTACTAGCCAGGCACTTGGCGGATACTTGCCAGGCACTTGGCAGGTACTTGGCAGACACTTGGCAGGTACTTGGCAGACACTTGGCGGATACTTGGCGGGTACTTGGTGGGTACTAAGCTGGCACATGGCTGGCACTTGGCAAGTATTTAGCGGGCACTTGGCGGGTACTTAGCAGACACTTGGCAGATAGTTGGCGGGCACTTGGCGGATACTTAGCTGGCACATGGCTGGCACTTGGCAAGTATTTAGCGGGCACTTGGCGGGTACTTGGCAGACACTTGGCAGATAGTTGGCGGGCACTTGGCGGGTACTTTCTGGGCACTTTGCTGATACTTGCCGGGCACTTGGCGGATACTTGCTGGGCACTAGGCAGGTACTTGGCGGGCACTTGGCGGGTACTTGGAGGGCACTTCGTGGGTACTTGCCGAGTACTAGCTGGGCACTTAGAGGTCATTTATTGGACACTTTGCGGGCACCTTGCTGTTACTTGTCAGGCGTGTTTTTGGTGGTCATTTGGTAGGTCCTTTTATACACTTGGTGGATTATTTGTTTGACGTGGTATACCGTTTTTTTGTTTCTTGCTTCTTTTTGGACATATGTTTATGTTATGTATTTATGAATGGATTTTGTGTGGCACTCAAAATCACGCCTGTTTTGCTGTTTTAAGCTTCTGTAGTATTGTAATTTTAAGGTGCATTGTAAGGAAAGATTTTCAACTCGCTTGCAAAATTGCATATATTTGTCTACCTGTTGACAGACCATAACATATTGACTTAAACGTATCGATTTATGGATATGGCTGATTTGAGTATCGACAAGTTATATTTTTATAAATAGTTAAATTTTATATCATCTAATTATATAATGGGTAGGTTTTTTTAGTCAGTTGGACGATCGGTGGATCCAATTCCTTATGAAAGTATACCTATAATCATTATGTATACAGATATACATTTTAGAGGAATCGGACGGACCGATCGACCGACTGACTAAAAAAAAACGTACCCTATGTTTATAAAAATTATGAATTTTGAAAATTAAGTATGAACAATTTCTTTTTATTGGTGGCACTGTTTCAAAGTATTTTACGGAGCGAATAACACGAGTACATCATCTATCATGGGCTCTAAATTTTTTTTTTTTTTGGTACTGTAAACGCAAGTATGTGACATTTCAAATAACGTTAATTTCAAGTAAACTGTAAATTCAGTCTACTGTTAATTGTATAAGAAAATGTAAGACACGTACTTCTGTAGTCGAATAGAATCTTACGTGCTTGACAAGTGTTTATCGTAACCTATTTTGATTCATTTTTCTTTGTGCTTTAAAAAGATTTACGTACTCAACGATTTATATTAATTACAACACGATAAATTAACTTATAATTTTATACACAGTTTAAGAAAGAAGCTTTACGTTTATTGATATATTATTAAGTTTGAAAAACATTTTATTTAGTTCTCAACATTTTCTACGGTTTCTACAAATTATCGACGTTTTAGGCAGTTTCTTACAAATCCATCAATGATAGTATCCCCAGGGATGGGTTTTCTACAAAATTTTCAGTATTCTATTGGATACTCGTAAGAAACTATCAAAAACGGAAGAAAGTTGTAGACAACGTAGAAAACGTAGAAAACCGAATTAAACGTTTTGTTACAATTAAAACGATATAAAAATGTACGTGAAGCTTCTCTTTTAAACTGTGTATAAAATTATAAGTTCATCTATTGTGTTATAACTAATATAAATCATTGAGTATGTAAATATTTTTTAAGTTTAAAGAAAAATAAATCATTTTTTCAGTTTAAAGAAAAATGAATCAAAGAAAGTAAGACAAACACTTGTAAAGCACGTAAAATTTAATTCGAAAACAAAAGTACATATCTCACACTCTCTTCTGAAGTTTACAGTAGACTGAATTTACGGTTTACTTGAAATTAAGGTAATGTGAAGTGTCAAAAACTCTTTGTCGATCATTATGTAGAAAGGCCTTAAAATTTTCTACAACATTTGAAGTATTTCACGTGTCTTCTACGCGTAGAAAACTTACTTATTCGACACCCAGTTTTCTATATATAATTCGTTAAACCTCGCAAGTGACATCTAAAGGGTTGTTCTTGATGCTACAATTGCTACATGCAATACAACTTGTAGATTACAAGAAAAACAGTTGGAAAATTAAATTTTATTAACACTGTCAAAAGAGCGTATAAAAATTATTTCGGTAATATCTTGTAAATGGTGAGAGATAGGATAAAAATCAAAATACTATCGTGTAGAGTGGAATATTCCCTACCGATTTGGTCTCTAAATTTGATTTGAGGTAGCACTAATTAAAAAGGTCTAAAAATATAATAAAGATAAGAGTCAGTAAGACAGAAAGCCCGTGGACAAACAAATATCAATATGTATAAGTACACATGTACATGACGATGTGTGTTTACTTTTACTGATTTTATCTTAAAATTTGTGTTAGTTTCGACTTGATCAGCTTATAACACTTCTGTTTGTGATAAAATGAATAAGATGTGAGCTTATTCATCCAAAAAGGGGTACTAATACTTAATTGAAATTATCACATTCCAAATTATATCGTTATAATATTTGCAATGTAATTTTAATAACTAATATGGATGTTAGCAGGTAATACGTTTGTCCCATTACACTCTTGTTGTTACATGATTTGACATGTTATCCTTAAAATATTAATGCAATTACATCCGATGCATGGCTTCAAAACATGACAGCATAAGGAGCAGACAATATTTATCTAGTAACATCCAACCTTCCAATTACCAGCAGTATAGTATAGCAGACGCTCGTGCGTGCGCACATGGATATACCCATGTATACAGTTCTTACTGCTTACCAAATAAGCTCAATGACAATGTGGCAACGTCACAAGTTCATGCGGGCGCGCCATACCCTTTCAACCCCATTTAGGGGTAGTTTGGAACGTATTTTTAATCGCCTCCCATTTAAAAGCTATTTGCCCTAAAAAATTAATTCTAATAGGGTTTGCTTCAGAAAAAATTGCTCTTCACGCTGTTTCCGGGAAATGCCACTGATACATATCACCCTGTATATATTTAAGAGTTTATAAAGTACGTACTATTAGAACTGTGGCATAAATTAGCCTGCTTACGCTTCATACAAGTTTTAGCAGATGACATGGCACAATATTAACACTTACGCCTAAATTTGGCTACCCAATTTGAAAAATTTAAGAAAAAATATTCAACATTGACGTAACTCTTATATTTCGCAATCAAGGACGATTTTCTAGTACTAGATCTTGTCCCAATAGTCATTTATTTAACTAATTTTTTAAATATAAGTATTTAAAACATTGACAAATCAGGTCGTTACTCAGACACTAAACAATTACTTTTTTAGTGCAAATTAGCGTGTATACCCAGTGTAAGTATAGTAAAGGCCTATAAAAGAAAAAAGTGACCAGCTATTGGGACATTCCTTCTGCTTAAGTCAGCAAGTACTGGGACATTGACTTTATCAGGCTTTATAAGCGCTTAACTACAACTTTTGAAACAATTCTGAAAAGTAAAGCCTTTTAATTTCATTATTAAGAGATACGTAAACATGATATGCTCTATTTCTAAGACCGTCCAACGATTTATTCCAGCTGGCTGAGACTTTTTAACCCTGACCTGAGTTGAAAGCAGGGATGGCCAGGTAGAAGAACGGTTGTAAAAAAGGTAAGTTTTCTACGCGTAGAAGACACGTCAATTCCTGTAGAGAATTTCAATACTTTTCTACATAGTATTCTACATGGAGTTTTCGACATTGTCATAACCTTAATTTCAAGTAAACGCACATAAATTCAGTCTACTAAGTGAGTGTAAGATACGTCTTACTTAATGGATTAAAATTTTACGTGCTTTAATTACAAGTTTTTTGTTTTAGTCATGGCCTTATCTGTATTTACTTCACCTTTCTTGATTAATTTTCCTCTGTATTTTAACAATGTACAGTTGATAAACTTATCAGCATGTACACAGTTTAATAGAGAAGCTTTACATTTATTTATGTATCGTTTTGAGGTTAACAAAATATTTCAATTCCGTTTTCTACGTTTTCTACAGTTTTCTATGTTTTCTACGTTGTTGACAGTTTCTTACAAATCTACAGTAGAATTCCAAAGATTCTGTAGAAAACCCATCCCTGGTTGAAGGTGAATGAGTATTTTTATATGTACATGCAGGAAGTCATCGACAGCAGTCAGGACAAAAAAAAAGAGAAAGAGACAGAGTTCGAAATTGACTATCAAATTTCGACCTTGACGCAGTGTTGTGTGCTCTATGTACATGCATACTGCCGTGTGTATAGTACTACACGTATGTATTCATGTTTAACAACCTGTTTAAAAGTACATAGAAGTATGCAAGTATGAGTTTACTATCCACTTCTATAGTATTTTGATATCATGTGCACATGTGTGTACATAAAACACACGAACACCAGTCAAAATGATTATTTTAGTAAAGTAAACTTTACTGCCCCAAATTTTTCATGCATGGCAGATTGATGCAGATAGCCAATATTGATTTAACGGGTTTTGATAATGTGACGTAACTGCCAAGTATTAAAAAATGCACCATATCTTAAAATAGAAGCAAGATATAACAAAATAACGAGTTTGCAGGTCTACGAATGTAAAACAATGTACCACGGTGCACAGAAACAGAGGCTTTGAATGTTGTAAAATCATAACCTTAATTTTTAATGTTTTTGATTACGTTCATAAAATAAAGAGAAAAAATTTGGGGAAAAATTATGTTACGTTGACTACAGAGTTACAATAATGCACAAGAAATCTTTCAGGATTCTACATGCTTATAACCTTCAAATATTAAACAATGCACCGTATCTTGAAAAAGAAGCAAGATAGTCCAAAGATAAGAATTTTGTGTAGAAAATGTTTTTCGTTCTTTTATATCAACACAACCCTAAAAATCATTTGAAAAATGCAAAATCACTGGCAGAAAGATAGATTGATAGACCAAAATAACAATTTTTATGTGTGCACGCTTGTGTAAAATTTAAGCAAGCAATTTTATTTGTAATGTCAGTGCACTTAGCACAATACTAGATCTTTCTAGCCATATTATCAGTACAATACACTTTCTGGAATACATACCAATGCATATGTTTACAGGCATTCATAACTCCCAACCTCTTACTTTTGTATTCACAAACTCTTATTCTCTCTGTTAGTTCATACATATCTCAATTATTTTGGAAGTTCTTACTTCTGCAGTGTCTCACATATAATGCACCCTACTTTTTTATCATGCATTTTTTATTGCATGTTTCAAAAGATTCAATGTAATTTTTTTTTAATGAGGTTTAATGTATAGTAGCGCAGATAAAAAAAAAGATTACCTGTAACTTCGAAGTTTGCTCTAAAGCCTTAGCAGGTTAAAAAGTGCATTTTTCTGACCTGTGGGAGTACTCTGAATGCTGTGCTTATGGTTTAATTTTTACTCCAAGTCCTGAGGCCACATCTAAGGTCCACTTTTCACTTTTAAGTATACGAGATATCAGCGAGTTTTATTTAATTTTCCAGTGTAAAATCAAGCTACAGTATTCGATATCAAGAAATTACTTTATCTCTGGGCATCGAATGATTGCTGCAAACCAAAAACTGGTCTTAAGTTTTATCTACATTTTCAAGTAAAAAGGAAGAATTACCTTTAGTGAGAGGATTTGAATATACTTGGTAAGTCCATGTTAACAGCTTCAAAAGCTTTTCGTGCAAAGGGCCCCCAACCTCAATAGTTGCGGATGGCCCAATTTGTTTGGATTTACAGTTGTTTTTGGCCACTAAGCTCTTTTTTGCCTAACATTGTATCTTACGATAAATTGTTTTACTTTTTGGAAAGTATATACTAAAAAGTACAAAAATAAGAAAATAAAAGTGATATAGATATATGTTTAGGAAAGAAAATTGTTTTTACAGCTCATTATAAGATGGAAAATAACCAAGTTGTGATACTAAAATAGTGTCCAATACGAAACTATTGAGATTGGGAAAACTACAAAACTTTATCATGGGGGTTACAGCAAGTGTGAACTTAGATCTACCATGTTAATTCAAATCTTATGAATTTAAACGTAATATTGTTTTTTTTTTTTTTTTTTTTCTAATAATTTTGTCCAATTTAAGATGATGATTTTTTGCTTACAAAAATCATTAGATCTCTAGCAATAAGGTGATTTCTTAAAATTTAGGACTGTAGCTTAATTTTATACCCAAAAAATGAATAAGACTCGCTAAAATTAGTTTTTTAAAGCGAATTAACAAGTGTTAAATATCGTTGCTAAGTCTTTTTAGCTATGGTAACTTACGAACGGATCCAGTGAATATAAATTCTACTAAGAAATGTGGTAACGCTAATGTGCAAACGTAAACTTATTTTCACAGAGGGACGTCACATAAAATATGCTTTAAAGATAGTTTTGATAATCAAATGAAATATTGTTACCTTTATAGGACACAGTTGTTAAGAACAGCTTTTATAAATATTGAATTGTTCATGACTATTCAGTTCAAAACATCTGGTATAAACACTAGTTGCATGAACAATAATTATTTATTTGAGGACAGTCGGCATAGAAAATATATATATACTATTCTGGATAGGAAAGTTATTAAAGCGATAGAAAACTACTTTTTAATAAAAGTATATCTTATAAATGTTTAATGTTATTTTTAGCACATATATACAACCTAATAACATTTATTGTTTTTGAATAAGGAAATAATTTCTGCATGATAATTTGTACAGATTCTTCTTAAATAAATTAAAAGATATAAGTACTTTTAATTCATCTTATTAGCTTAGAAGAATAATAATCGTTTAAGTGATTTGTGTATAAATATTGTTTGCTGCAGCATCATGATTTTATTGTAATGTAGACATAATAAAGTTTATTCTGTATATGTATGTATACAAGGTTGTATACAAAAGTAACGTCATCGATGTTGCTCTCCCTTGCAGCTACTCTAGTCAAAGAAGTCATCACCGTTGTTGTCATCATGGTGCCCATAAGTGCGCACGTTGTTCTCGAGTACACATTATTGTATTTATTTTACAAGTTTGTATAATGTAAAATAATAAATGTAATATATACGTTTATTTTTGTTATGTGTAAAGAGTGTGTCGTCAGAAATGCTCCTAATCACCGCTAATTATTAGATTGTTAAATTTCTCAAAAATTCTGCAAGCATCGATGCGTACGTGTTTGTGTGTACGTGTTTGTTTGCAGAACTCCCAAAGTCTCATATGCGTTTTTCTCTCAGCTGGATATGATTCGGTGGTGCTCTCTACTTTTAGTGACAATGTAATGCTCTCTATGTTGCTGGCAATTAGGACATGATGCTTTCTGCTCCAGCCAACAACGCTTTTTACAGCTGCAGGTCTCACTATTTGCACAGCTTACGCTGTAACTATTTTGCTGCTTATGTTTCTGATAATGTTAGTTATTTTTTATTAAGCAACGGCTAATAATATCACTATTCCTTATGATTTCATAATTAACAGAACAATAATGTCTACCATTCATAACCTTTTTAAGGAGTTCTGTTGTTCTTTATGAGCCAAAGAACAAGAATTTAAAGATATAGCTAGAGAAAAGATAATTAAATATCAAAATATAGGTACAACGCCATTAAAAAATTATTAAAAATATCTTGAACAATGAATTATTCTACATAAGTGGTATAAATCGGTTCAAATAAATGTGATCTTAAAATATTATTTTTTTAATGTTTAAAATTCTTCTTATCTTCTTTTGTTGCATAATTGTAACGTCATCAACATAAAAATGAACCCATTAAATGCTTCCACGACATGCTTCCTAAAAATAAACTTAAAAAACTCTTTTTCAAGCTGTAATCAGTCAAATTATAAAATATTGACCTCCTTTGTCTAAATTGCGCTTTCTATATTTTTTACTGCATAGAATCGTTGCACTTATGTTTAAAGTAAAAATTGCTGGAGTGCAAAGAACTTTGTCAATTAAAATTACAAAGCAGTGAAAAAAGGTATCCACTTCGGTCAGAAGTCGAACCTGGGCCTCCTTTGTGCCAGGAAGGCGCGTTAACCAACTACGCCACCGAAGCCTTGGTGGGCACCTTTCTCCTCTGCTCTGTTTAGGCATGTCTTAGGTCAAACGCTGAAATCATGGATATTGATGTTATTACTCGAAGAGTAAGTATTATGTGTCATCAGCCCAATTATTACATATTGACCTCCATCCTAATTGTGCTATCTATATTTTTTTAAGTAGATAAACTAGGCCAATACGAGCACACGCCGAATTCAGCACACGTCCTCTTTCCTGCCCAAGTGCGCAAGCGTGCGTGGACAGCTACGACTCTACACGAAGCGCTAGGGGTTGTGCACAGCTTTCTTTTCTCTGGTTAGCCTGTAGGAGAGAATGTTTTTTTGTATGTATAGATGAGAGTTGAAACCACACGCTCATATCTGTGAGGTATGACAAATAAGTGTTGCCTCTCCAAGGTAATACATGTACACATCTACACGTTCATCTACATACATAGATAAATACTTACGTACGATCCGTGTATGTATATATTTTTACAAAGATTTTTAATTTAAAATGTATTTATTTTTCAGGAAAATCATAGTAAATCTTAAAATATTTATTCTTATTTTTTAGAAAATTCATTTTGAATTACAATTTACAAAGTATGAATTACATTGTTCTTAAATATTTATGTGTACAGCTTTTTATTATCATCACTTCAATTTTTTCATTCTGTATATAAGTAGATCTTTTTCATGCGTTTGACATTGTAAAGAGCACACATGGTTTTGTAAGCTCTATTATGATGAGGGCAACTAGTAACCTGTTTTGGGAGCTCAAACAAAAAATAATCTGTCATATTAGTGACCTTAAATCCAAATCTTTCAAGCCACTTTTGTTTTAGTTCTGCATTCACAAAAATTTTGGTGGCATCTTCAAGATTCTCCCGTAGAATATTCCTAATCTCAGTGTACTTTATATTGCCTAAATTCCAGGCTAGTCCATGATAGTTACGTTTAAGATATGAATTTTGATATTTATATTTCTGTGATAATTTACGCCAAGCAAAGGGTGCTTTCAAAAGATACATTTGTACTTCAGCATAGTTCGGATGGAGCGGTAGAATAGCTAATTCTTTAAACACGTAATCATTGTCAGGCTTTTTAAAGCCTTGCATGTCTATGATGTATTCCATTTTATTATTTTTTCTATATAAAAACCTTAAATAATTGTTTGAATCGTTCATAATTTTCACGTTTAGGAAATAATGATTTATTAGTTGAGAACTTTTCTGTTAAATTTTTCAGCCAAGATTTTTTATTTCTGTCACCATCGTCATCCTTGGTTGAAAGTTTTTGATATTTAACATCAGTAGAGAATTTGCTAATGGTTGGCTTATGAGACATGTTGATCAATAAATATCTTTTTTAGCAAGTTGATTTTTTAATTTTAAAGGATTTTACAACATTTCTAATCTTTTGGTTTTTGCCTAGCTTCTTTTTCTTTCCATTCCTCAGCTTGTCTCTTCTCAAATTTTTTCCACTCTTTTTGCCTTCGCCTATTCTCTCCATTTTCTCTAGTCCAACTGCTCTAACCTTTTTCCATGGTGGTTAACAGATTAATGAAGTTTGTAGTGTCATGCATCGGGTTTTATAGCCTCACATAAGTTTTTTGACATTCCCACTCATGGGGCTGTACTTAACGATACGATCATGTAAAATTAAGCAGTAAGCTGATGTATTATTAGGAAAATTGACGTCAAATTCGAATTCTAATCGCACATTTATGGGAGCATTCTTTAACGACTCATTTTGTTAAGAACAGTCAAGGACAGTCAAAGGTACAGCATGTTGAAATTGATTTTTGCTTAACAAAGGTGCACGATCTTTACCATAGTATGAATTTCGAAAGTTGGCGTACATGTCATATAACAATGCAAAATAATTGTTTGTTTTTATTGATTTTGAGATTCCCATAAGGATAATATTGTAAATTTAGATACAATTTTACATTTCTTCCATTACAATGATTAAACTGGCTAGCATTAATACCTCTCTGATCTTTACAATTTGTCTGGAAGGCTAGGATAACATAGCGCCGCTTTTCCAACTAATTGGACGTCTTGACCGTCCATATATGTTTCGATGTAGAAGGTAAAAGTGGATATTCATAAAGTTCCCAAGTTCGATAACTCATAGATACAAATTTGTCTTTTTGCAAATAATTAAGTAGACGAATCTTATGTGCCTCTGACATTAGAACGTAAGGCATGAGCCATTCTAGTTCTAATATTAATATCTTGAAGTCTTCTTAAATTGCCACTCTATTATGTTCTGCAGCAGGAATTTTACTTTGTAAAACTGCATTCAAATTATTTCTAGATCTTGTGAGTATAAGTTCATGCTTTACATTAACAACTATTTTACGGTAGTCTTCAGAAAAACTTAAAATCATACTGAGAGGAATCAAAAGATCAAAGTAGCCATTATTATTTGTTAGATTAAGTTCCTTTGAAGTACAAAGCCAACCAGCATTTTCAGTTAATACATCTTGATCAGGATTGAGCGTTAGCTTGTTTTTAATGAGAGTTATCAAACCTACATTTTTACACTTATCTATCTCTATAGCGTTAATCTCATGTCTTATTTCTTCAAATAGATGAAGTATAGCATTGTTTACTAACTTAGCATCCGTTGTAGTACCATCTGCTTTGACTACTCTTCCATGAATATGTAAAGAACTGCGGGATGCTAGCAGGCATAGGTCTTGATGTTAAATTAATATACGAATTTCATCACTATTATTATAAATTGATGATGCAAATGGTTGATGTGCATGAATTTCATAGTGCGCGATAAACTCATCAAACGCAATGGGGGACTGAATTCTTAAAACGTCATCCATCTTTAAGGTAAAAAATTTTAACGTTAGTTTACACTTTTTATTTTTAAGCCAAGACTTTTAAGAAACTGTATGTTTTGATTTGTCAATTTTTGATGCTTCCGTTGTCCTTTCTGACGTCTCGACGATTTGAAAGCTTGCAATTAACTGAGCGCAGAAGTACATGTCAAGCTGTTTTTACACTTTTTGTGATTATAAATGATACTCATTACGATGAAGGTTTAATGTGTAATCTTATCATGATGACTTCTCCACGAAAATCGATTAAATTACCATCATGATCAACTACGCGTAGTTGTAAGTGATCTATGACTCGTCCAATGACAGGTAAGTAGATTATTTGTGATGGAACTTTACTAGTTTTATATCTGCAAAAAAAAATTCAAGAATTGTACAAACTTTTTTTCCGTTTATATGAGCTCCACTAGTAATGCTGCACTCAACTCATCATGCGTTAATATTGAGAATGGATATAGGTAAGTCAAAGTCATGAGTTAAGTTATCTTGTAGTTATCGTTCAGTAAAACCTAGTAGTTGCCCTATAGAATCTTTTGGTCTGAAATCAATAGTATGACTACACCTAACAACACTACGAAGCGTATTATTATTTGGCTTGATACTGATACTTATATCTTTCAGTTGTAACACATTGACTAAAAATGACTGAATATCTTCAATTTCATAACTGAAATGCCAGTTAAAATAACTACCACTTGATTACCTACGTAAAACTTATTTTTATTTAAGTAAATATTAGGAATTGAATTTAACGTTAGGAGTTCTACTAAGCCAAGAACATATTTGTGTTTTGGTGATAATTCAAAAGGTGGAAAATATTGTGCCTCTAGGGTAGAAGGAGTACAAGACGAACTAAGTGTTAATGCTTCTTTCATGACCGTCAATATAAGACTGAGATTTTTCTTACTATTTTAAGTGCTTATAGATGTTTTAACAAACACTTTAAACACAAATGACCACTGTTGTAAGAGAGCTAAATTTTTAATATCGTTTGTGATTATACTAAACTGTATCAACACTCCAATACAACTTTAAATCGATAGTTGGCTGCTAATCTCCGAAACTGTCATAATAAACAACATTCTGGCCATATTTTCGATACGCCACCCACTGAGTTCCAGGTTCATTCTGGTCGTCAAGATTTACAATAGCAATTTTACGATACTACGGCCCACCACTGGGTAAGTCATTTCGCATAAATATTTCATGAAAGAAACAAATTTTTAAACTCTTAGAGAAGATTATTAAATCTACATTTGTTGAAGCTCTTAAAGATAATTTTACTTTCTTAGAATTTTTTTTTTTTTCAGACCTTTACTAAATGGCTTTAAATAAACTCTCAATCCAGTTTTAGAAGGCTAAAGATAGAGATCTTTTTCTAACGCAATAGCTTCCATAGTTTTATTATGTCTTCGATCTTCTTCTAGTTATTTTTTTGCAAACTTAGCCGCGTTAACGCTTTTCATGATTCCTGCAATACCATTTACCATAGCGCCAGTTGCACTCAAGCCAGCAAGTAAAGGAATCAGAGGTAAAGCTCCACCAATTCGAGCAGGAATGCGTAAAATAGTAGGAATTTTAATACTTTCTTCACCACCACACATTATAACTGCATTGGGAGCACCTTTTGAAGCACTACTGATTACCTTACGAGCATTTTTGCTCTTAGTATTCATTTGATGCGAGGCAGCTGTTGATGCCTCCACTAATCAAGGTAGTCAGTGAGACAGAGCAACGTGTTCTGTAATATAATAATGAAGGATTGGAATTCGGAATTACGATAGACCTCCCAGATATCCGAAAAATCTCCAACACGCCTAAAAACCGGTAAATTGTTGGAGGTTTCAAAAACTTGGAAATCTGCGACCGCCCAGCGCTCACTCCTCTCCAACGCGTCGCGAGCCCTTCCATCTCTCCTTCTTTATCTTATACACATGCTCACCCAATCATACCTCTCACACATTCAATCTCTTTCCTGGTCTTCGGTCCTTCTCTCTCCTCTGGGTCGTCGTCCATGGCACCGAGAACACACATTAAAAGGAATATGTAATCCAGAAATATATATCTATATCTGTAATGAGACTTGGTAGCCACCGATGACTTGCTCCAATATAGGTACACAGTAGCGTGATAGCTTAAGCTACCACGTCACACGGTCTTTGAAGCGCCCAAAACGCTACCCACACACTCTCACGCATTGGCTCTACAAGCTAGCCCTGCAACAACAGTATCTCTTTTACACGTCCGCAACACACATTCCAATCATTCTGAATCACAACGAAGATACTACACACACACACGCGCGCGCGCGCGCACACACACACACACACACACGGAAACATTCTGCCCGCCTCGTTGCAGCCAAGCAACGATAAAATTATTAGTTAAAAAAGTGCAAATTAACATACGAGGTATCAATATATCTTAAAGTAAATTAACATCAATCTTTAACAGCTTGTAATGTACAAAAATATACAACAAATTGAAAAGTTAAAAACTAATTAAATAATTGGATCCATACTAGCCTTTACATATTAAATAATTCTTTAACACAAACACTTGCAAATTTTGCTCCTACTATGTTTTACATGAAAATTCAACTTGACGTTACGCCACCTTTACGCAACCTATATTTTAAAAAATGCCATCCATATGACCAACTGCCGCCCGTCAAGAGAAACCCAACCAGAAAGTTACGCCTTTACCTGTGCAAATTTAGCCTTAACATCGTGATCGATAGGTAGCTTAACCAACTTAACTACCAGACGTTTGAACTCTGAACCAGCTGTCTTGACTTCGACGAATCTGACTAAACCATCTCAACCAGCAAAGGTCTCAACTACTCGTCCCAAAAGCCATCGACCAGCAGACAGCAATTTGTCGTGAAGAACTACCACATCACCTATTTTGAGATTTTCACTTTGCTTTAGCCACTTATTACGTTGCTGAAGATGATGAATGACTTCCCTCTGCCAGCGTACCCAGAATGAATTACGCATTCGAGTAACCAAATGATAAAGATTCAAACTATCACTAACATCTTTACAAGGCTCCAAGATAGTGAGGAGCAGAGCCAATCAAAAAATGACCAGGAGCAAGAGCAATACAATCATCACCTACTGAACTCATTGGACACAGAGGGCGGTAATTGAGGCAAGCCTCAATTTGAGCAGTTACAGTCGCAAGCTCTTCATACGTCAAAGTGCTCTGAACAACACGCCGAAGGTGAGACTTAAAACTTCGAACAGCTGCCTCCGAGACTCCTCCAAAATGAGGTGCTCTAGCAGGGATAAACTCCCATTCAATGCCTTGCTCCGCCAAATGAGACAATATAATTTTCATGTCCCGAGAGCCTTAACGAAACCATGCAGCTATCTCCTTGGCGGCACTTTGGAAGTTTGTGCCGTTGTCCGAGTGAACTCGTGAACAAACACCCTGTCAGAAGGTAAATCGGTGGAATGCCGCTAAAAAAGCTTCAGCAGTCAAATCAGACACAACTTTAATATGCACAGCCTTAATGACCACACAAACAAAAATCGCGACATATCCCTTCACTGACCTAGCTCCACGACCATTGGAGAATCTTACGGCAAATAGACCCGCGAAATCTACTCCCGTAATGGCAAAAGATTGAATAGCCTGCAACCTGAAGGCCAGTAATGGTGCCATCTTTTGTTTCACAGATCGAGCAGCCCAACGGACACAAGTCACACAACGATGATAAACACCTTTAATTAATCTGAGTCCACCTATAATCCAACAAAATTAATTTAGATAACTTCTCATCAGAGAAACACTGCCACACAAAGTAACGAGATGACAATGCTCTACCATTCTATGAATAAGCGGCTCCTTACCGGGCAAAATAACCGGATGCTTCTCCTTGAAGGACAAGGGAGCATTATTAAGCCGTCCACCTACTCTCAATAATCCATCCTCATCTAGCAAGGGTGACAGACACAATAAGCATGAACCTGAGTGCAGAACACGCTCTTCCAATAAACAGTTGACTTCTTGAATGAAATAATGCCACTGAACCATCCGAACAAGTGCAATTCGCGCCGCCCACCAAGCCAGAGCTCCCATCGAAAGAAGACTGTCAGCCCAATTAAAACTGACACAAAATTTCCACTAAAGCAACAATGCAACAAGCCTCAGTATGGCCAAATAACTAGAAAATCGCCTCAGTAGTTCCATCAACTCATTTTTTTGAATCTCAATGGACTCACTAGAGACTTCCAAAGCTGCTAGGGCAGCGTCTTCCTGCGATTCCCCGACTGGCTCAGCGCTTGCAGGATGATGAAGCAACAACGGACCACACCACCACAGGTCAGATGAAGCCAGTTGAAATGGAGTGATGCCTCGTGTGGCAAGATCAGCTGGATTTTCAGCTGATGGTACATGATTCCAAGGTACTGATGGAAAACAAGTCAGTATATCACGAACTCTATTAGCAACAAATACATGCCAACACGATGGGTGACTCTTGAGCCAATCTAATACCACTCCTGGATCAGACCAAAACTGGATAGTTGACGGTTTAACCTCTAAGTGCTCAATAATGAATCTCACTAATCGAACCAAGAGAACGGCTTCACAGAGCTCTAGTCGTAGAAGAGACTTGGTCTTGACCAGAGCAACCCTAAGGTCTAAACCTAACCATCAGAAAAGTAAACTAGCCATTAGTGCTCACACAATAGACTGCAGCACAGTACGCTCTTTGAGAAGAATCACAAAAGCCATGCAAACTCCAAGCTTCCGAGGCAGGCACACTCACGTGACGGGTAATCCTGAATTTTCTCAAACTCACTAATGAATTGCGAGAAATCAACCAGCGCTCAAAAATCGACCAGTCGTTTTGTGATATGCATCGACGTAGCAGGAAGCTCCAGGACAAAAAAGAACTCATCTTTTCGAAGATGCCACTTTAAACCTAACGTCGATACGATCTCGTCCTGCTCAACCGAAACCTCATTACTTGGTAAATCAACGCTTTCGCTGACGACGAGGCCCTTCGAATGCCGACGTTGATGTTCCTGGCAATGGTCGATCCAATGCTCACGTCAGGGCACCGCCGATGGCGATAAGGTTGATTGTTACGTCGTTTTAAAACCAAATCCAATCATTTCGCGACACAACGAAGATACCACACACACACACACACACGAACAGCAGCCTTAATAACTGTGTTTGCAGTAGTCTTAGTTTCTTTTTTGTACTGCATTTTTTTTTGACACCTCTTTTCTTTTTCTTTTTGTATTCCAAACCCACACCTAATTAACTCTTAAGCTTCATTGCACCTGTTACCAGAACAGCAGCTGTGTTTTTCACGAATACTCGAATCTGAAGCCTTAACTCTTTGCCAAGCTTGCTCAGCTAAAATTTTATCTGCTTTGTTTCTAGTCTTCAGATCATATCGATTTTTCGAATAAGCTATATCATGCTCTTTGCACGCCACATCCAGAGGATTGACTCCAAGATCACCTCCATCGAGGCGTTTCGTAAGTTTAGTACCTGGATCACAGTACTGATAACCTGTCAAATGAATTTCTACAGGTAAAGAATTTATGATTTTATTTACAAGACCATATCCTCGCTATACTTATAGTCATCAGATCAGTTGCAATGTAGCCATAGTATAACATAAAAATGCAAGAGTATAAAGGGCAGTATCATTTTTTCTCACAGTTTAGTTATAACTATTATGTTATACAGCACAGACATAAAATTTAAAGAACAGTCTGTAACATTGCAAGTTCCAAATTTTGATGCTATTGTAAAACAAGAGAGGCGTGTAAATTGACATGGGAAGCTTCTTCCAGATAGTTTTTGTGCTGTATTTTGTGGTCCATCTAACTGTGGTAAAACCAATAGCTTATTAGCATTAATAGTACATCCTTACAGACTGAAATTCGAAAGTATATGCGTATATTCAAAGTCATTGAATCAACCTAAATATAAGTTTTTAAAAGAGCTATTAGAACATATAGATGGTATAAAGTACTTACCTTTCAGTGAACGCAAAGCAGTAGTCTCACCAGATAATGCCTTACCAAATTCTATTATGATTTTCGACGATATAGCTTGTCAAAAACAAGATAATGTAAAAGCCTTTTTCTCCATGGGAAGACATAAAAATGTAGACTGTTTCGATCTTTGTCAGTCATATGCTAAAGTACCAAAGCATCTTGTGAGAGACAACGTAAATTTTTTAGCTTTATTTCATCAGAATAAAGTTAATTTGAGATATTTGTATAATGATCATGTAAATTCAGATATGCCATATATTAAATTCAAAGAGTCATGCTCTAGCGGTTGGAATGATGATCAGTATGGATTTATTTTTATAAACAAGGATGTAAAGATAAAAAATGGTCGATATAAAAAGGGTTTTGACAATTTTGCTCTAAACGTAAGAGATACATAACAAAAATTTGTAGTTCAACTAAAGGCATTAAAGCATCAACATGTATGAAGGAAAAAAAGACGTACTTGATCAATTAGTAAAGGCAAGAGAAGCCGTGAAAAAAAAGTACAGACAGTTAAAGTTTGGAAAAGATAAAGTTGAAAAAGTCATAAGCAAAACTTTTAAACCAATAACAGATCCTTTACTCAAATTATTACTGCAACCAAGAAAAAAGAAAGAAATTCATCTGTAATCCCTAACTACTTAAGTAACTATCAAAATGAATATGTTACGAAAGCAAAAACTAAAGAACTACCTAACGATGATAATAGCACGGTGTTCGAGTCTGCTGTCAGTGGAAGTAATAATAGTATGAATGAAGATACTGATGAAATGAATGAAACTATTTAATATAAGACTAATAATTTTGAAATTAATGAAAACTTATCGAGGAACTCATATTTGCAAATGCATGATAATGATCAAAAAAAGTTATTGGATTTGATGTACGGGGTACGAAAAGAAAAAAGAACATACAAACTTACCAATTTACCAATATATTTTAATAAAAATAAAATTACAATAGACAAATTCGAATTTCTAATGACTGACGCATTAATGGAGCTACTAATAAAAAAAGACCCGAATACAAATCTTACAACGGATATGCAAAAATATTATATGCTTTTAAAAATTTCGAGTGTTCATAAAAAAGGATTTGATGAAAATGAACCTATTAGGCAACATAATAGTAATAAATTTCATGAACTTGTTGCTCCTATGTTTGAAAGCGTTCCAAGTAAAACCGGAGGATCATTATTACCACAATACAAAATCGCCCGAAAAACGCCGCATGTAGATTACGTGCACTGGGGAAATTCCAACGAACTTGTGGATCGTTTACAATTACTCACAGCGGAAAGATCGGCAGAAAATTCAAGTCATGACAATGAAATAATATTAATTATTAAAGAGCTACGTGAGGTAGGGTATATATATTAAGGTGAGCAGTCATTTTGTTTCAGTATCACAATGAGTGTTGATGTATTTGGTCGTAAGCTAGGTAGGAGTAAAGGCGGTACCCAAGGTCCTCCTGGTGTCGGATACAAACTTACTGAAGATGGACAGTATGACTTAGATTATAAAGATTGTGCAATGTTGCAGCACCAAAACAACCTCGAGATGCTGTTAATCGTGCTTACTTAACTGAAAAAATTATAAGTATTGAAAAAGAAATAGATAGAATTCGAATTTTCATATACAATTTACAAAAAAAACTCCCATTTATTCAAGCTGATTCAACAAAAATGAGCTTAGACATTTAACACATGAAACGAGTTGTCGAGAAACTTCACAAGGCAGCAAGACGTAATTTTCCTCGTCAAAAATTCGACGTGTGTGGCTTAGATGAGACTTGGCAAGCAGACCTTATCGAGATGCAGCCTTAAGCTAGTAGAAACAGAGGTTATATGTATATACTTACTCTAATAAATGTTTTTTCAAAGTATGCATAGGCTGTACCGATGAAGAAAAAAACAGGTGAAATAGTATCACAGCGATGCAGCCCATATTAAAAAACGGAAGGGAGCCAGTAAACTTGCAAACTGACCACGGTAAGAAATTCTACAATTTTAAGTTTCCAAATCTAATGCAAAAATACAAAATAAATTATACATTTAATTCTGACACTTCTTAGAACAAAAATCATTTTATTAAAAACATATCTGTTTGGAATGCATGAAATATATTTGGTCAAGTAAAAAGCTGTAAAAAGTGACAAAAAAATAATCATGTTGAAAAGTACCATGCATTCCTTATGTCATAAGATAATCGTTGGCTATTAAAGGCCTTTTTCTTTGAAGTTTCTCCCATATAATCTATGAACAGGGCTATGTTTTAAAGCTGTAAAGATTCGAAGCTTACAAAAAATTTATCATTAAGAATTTTTTTTCTCTCATCTCACAACTTTATCATCAGAGCAACAAAGTTCTGGAGCCTAACATCTACGCTTTTTATCGCAATAAAAATACAAATAAATATTCTACCTGTTTAAAAATCTGAGAGATTCAAGAGATGCATTTGAAGTTTTCCTTCTAATTTGACTTCTTGTGACTTTTGGCATAGTTGAGACTCTTGTAAGCCCTAAAGGCTATTTTTTGAAAGTTATTAGGTTGTAATATATTTGTTGGCAAGGTAGTTCGACGTCCGATGAACCTAAAAAGGACTGGTGAGCTTCTTAAGTAAAGTCTTTCTTGACTAAAGTTTCCAGCAGACGTGACTGCCTGGATACCTCAGGATTTGAAGCTTTAGAGCTAGTTGTAGAGCTTTTCCCCAATGTCTCCTCGTATAACGTTGAAGACGGTGTCTAAAGCACCTTTTTTTTTAGACTCAAATGTCTTGGTAATCTGAGGTGAAAAGGCTGGTTCGTGATGTTTGCTCGTTGGTAACTGTCCCGTTGGCTCACGTTTATTATTTTTTTTCCATAGCTGTTAGATTCTCCCAGTGCAGACCGTGGAGAGGATCAGTGATTCATGGTTGAATGCTTAAAGTTGAGAGGGTAACCTAGGGTTGTCGGTCACTGGGGTTTCCAGCCTTGCGAAGAACAACTCCGATTGTGACAACTGCCAGTGAATGATTGATTTGAATGTACCAGAATACCTTAGAAAAATACTGGATAGCTATCTTCAGGATTGTGTACTCCGGTACGACATGAAAAATGGACCAAGAGAGAGGTGCCTGACGTCGGGAGTCACACAGGGCTCCACCCTTGGCCCTGACTTATAGAACCTGGTCTACGATGAACTTTTCCGCCTTGAAATGCCTCCAGGGGTCAAGCTGACGGGTTTTGCTGATGACATAGCACTGCACGTCATGGCGAGATCCCGAGAGGAAGCTGAGCGCAAGATTCGGTGGGCGATCGCGCTGGTGTCGGAGTGGCTGCGGGATCACGGTTTTGAACTTGCGATCGACAAGATGGAGATGGTCGTCCTCCTGGGCACTTTTATGGGCACTTATTTTTAATTTGATAATTAAATAGTGGAACAATGTCATTGAGTAATTATATAAAAATAAAACAAAAATTGTATCAATGGGCTATAAAATCGCAAAAAAAAGTGGAAAAAAAAATTTTAAAAAAAATTAATGAAATGAAATATGAAAATAAAATAAAATAAAATTACAAAAAACATAAATAAATACAATGGAATGAAGAAAAATTTAATAAAAAAGAGAATAAAAAAAAAAGTTAAATATAAAAATAAAAAAGAAATCAAATAAAGGTAATACAAAAAAATGATAAAAAATGTAACAAAACCAAATATGAAAAAAAATAAAACAAGAAATAAAAAAAAAAATAAAACAAGAAACAAAGAAAAAAATTAAACAAGAAATTAAAAAAAAAAAAAAATAACAAATGAAAAAATTATAAAGAAAATTAAAACAACAAACCAGAGGGTATTAATGGGTCATGGGACCCACGGTCAGAACGAAGTTCTTTAAACATGAGATGAGTATAGACACACTTTCTCAGGTAACAAGGGGGTCGCCAGACCCACAGGAAGAACGAAGCTCTGTAAATGTTAGTACTGCATTCATGTTGTTTACTAAAACGAAAACTTGAAAAACGAATAAAAAATAAATTTTTTAAATAGCTTACTACTCACGATGGTTGAACTTCGTGAGTACTGTATTTATGCACGACGTTCTCACAAAGTTCAACCATCGTGAGTAGTAAACTATTTTTTTAATTTTTTTTTTTTCGTTTTTTAAGTTTTTGTTTTAGTAAACAACATGAATGCAGTACTAACGTTTACAGAGCTTCGTTCTTCCTGTGGGTCTGGCGACCCCCTTGTTACCTGAGAAATTGCGTTTATACTTATCTTATGTTTAAAGAACTTGGTTCTTATCGTGGGTCCCATGACCCATTAATACCCCTTGGTTTGTTGTTTTAATTTCCTTTATAATTTTTTTATTTGTTATTTTTTTTTTTTTAATTTCTTGTTTGATTTTTTTTGTTTGTTTCTTGTTTTATTTTTCTATCTGAGAAATAGTTGAAATTTATAGTAGGAATATCACGACTGCAGTAGAAAGTGAAAACATTCTTTCACGATACGTCGTAGAAAGAGAAAATAAAAGCAATCACTGTAGTACAGATAACTTACCTCTGCTGCTGCTGGATAGGTCTCGGGGGATACTTTAGTCTTTGTAACTTAATGGCACACTGCTTGTTACTGCTTATTGCCGTAGCCATTTTTTTCCTAATGCTGATGCAGGTATAACAGTTGTGTCAAGCTAAAACGAACAAAAATAATTTAAATTTGCAAAATAAACAAAAAAATTTATAGGCAGTGTTAATGGAACATATGTAGTAGATGTAAGAAATTACTTAAAGGGAAAAGTAATTTTTAGAAATATAGTTTTAGTTGAGCGCTTATAAGAATAAGTAGAAAATAATTTATAAAAGCAGTTGGTATCAAACGTATGTAGATTGAAATAATAAACTATGAGAAAAAATATTTTTAGTTTGAAAAAAATTTTTAGTAACTACAGTAAAATGTGTCGAGAAAAAATATTTTCAATACGAAAAGTTTTAGTCAAGCGAGTATGAAGAAAGTTGAAATAGTTTCAGAAGTACAGATTTGGTTAACTTTGTAAGAGAAAAATATTTTAGGATTTTAAAATCGAAACACTCTCACCTTTGTTACGTTAAATCGCGAGTAAGAAAAGTTAAAATAATTCAAGAAATGCAGCTTGTATCAAACGTATGTAGATGGATATAGAAACTTGTTAGAAAAAAATATTTTTAGTTTGAAAAAAGATAATTTTGGTATCTTAAGTTAAATGTGTCAGAAGAAATTATAAAAAATATTTTCTCTACGAAAAGTTTTTTGGGGAGATAGTTTCAGTCAAGCGAGTTTGGGAAAAATTCGAAACAACTTCAGGAATACAGATTTAGCCAACTATGCAAGAGAAAAAAAGGAAAAGATTATATGTTTTTAAAATCGAGGCACTCTTACTTTTGCTGCGTTAAATTTATGGACCACTTGAAAGCTGTTTCCGTTACTGCTGCTTCTGTTTTGGCTACCGTTAATATTCTTTTTCCTTCTGGAATTGAACTCCTTGTTGCTTCCTTGAATGCTGTTGTACCTCACGTGGTCACCGGTAAAAAAATCAGTGGTATCAAAGGCAACGTTGCTGAATGTTAATCCTATACCACCAGTATTACGAAATACACTTTTGCCGTTGATATCACCATCAAGCCCAACTCCTTCATTTATGGAGGAGTTTGAAAAGCAGCATACTTGTCATCGGGCAACATCGCCGTCACCGCTACCTACATCACCACCAATAATCAATGTTACATGGTCACCGGTCAAACAATTGGTGATGTCCGAGGCAGCGTTGCCAATAGTTGACCCTAATAGTGAGGTATTGCAGCCTCTGGTTTTATCAACTTAAAACCTCAGTCAGCAAAATAATGTGCCATCACCACCACTATCACCACCACCAGATGAACTTAGAAACTTGACAACTGTCAACAAAAAAAGAAAGACGAAGAGTAGCACTAATGAAGGGAAGAAGAAAAAAAAGTATATTGAAGTATTATATAAAAAAAAAGTATGTCGAAGTACTATATACAAATTAAATTTTATTTGAATGATGTAAAACAAATATTTTTATTGATTGAACAATAAATGGTAAAAAAGTTAAATAAAATTTGTGTTTAAGGAAACTTAGTACCTGATAATTTAAAAATTCCATACTTGTCCCATTTGTGTTCGTATCTATTCAGATAAGCCCCCTTTCTTAGTAATAAGTATTGGTTGTACTGCACGCAAAAGAGCGTATGGCTGAGACACTTTGGTTATAAATAAAAGATAGTTCTGGCTGCTGATGTACCCTACAGGTAAGTGTATCGTTGGATCTCTTAGTTATACGTAGAAAGGTAAAATAAGATAACTCCTACTGCTGATTTTACTGCTGCTACTGCTATTTGCAGATTTTATTTCTGCTGTGCGTACATAGTCCACCAATAAAACAAATTATACTTACGCTGGTAGTCAAACTCGAACCAAGGACCTGTCGAGCCACAAACAAGATAATTTTTACTGCTGTTATTTTGCTGATATTATTTTTGCTGTGCATAAACAGTCCACCCATAAAAAAATCTATACAAAATCAAATTGAAACCAAGGACCACTCGATCTCAAGATAAAGTGCTACATCTCTAACTCTAGCTCTACCCTATTACTTACCTATTATGCATTTTAAACTAAAAATCTTTCTAAAAATATATACATACACGCATCGTACGTCAGTATTTATCTATGTATGTAGATGAACATGTAGATGTATACATGTATTACCTTGGAAAGGTAACACTTATTTGTCATACCTCACAGATATGAGCGTGTGGTTGGGACTCTTATCCATACATACAAAACAACACTCTCTCCTACAGGCTAACCAGAGAGAAGGAAGCTGTGCACAGCCCCTAGCGCTTTGTATAGAGTCATGGCTGTTCACGCACGCTGACGCATGTGGGCAGGGAGGGGGACGTGTGCTGGATTCGGCGTGTGCTCGTATCGGCCTAGTTTCTCTACTTTTTTATTTTATAGAAATGTCGCACTTATTTTTATAGTGAAAATCGCTGGAGTGCGAAAAACTTTGTCAATTAAAATTACAAAGCATTGAAAGTAAAAAAATGTAGATAGCGGAATTAAAATGGAAGAGGTCAATGCATTACACCTTGACTGATTACACATAATATTTACCCTTCGAGTAATAACATCAATATCTATGATATCGGCGTTCGACCTAAGACATGCCTAAACAGAGCAGTGGAAAAGGGTTTCCCCCGAGGCTTCAGTGGCGAAGTTGGTTAAAGCGCCTTTACAGCAAGAAGGAGGCCCAGGTTACACTCCTGGCCAAAGCGGATACCTTTTTTCACTGCTTTGTAATTTTAATCGACTAAGTTTTTCTGACTCAAGCGATTTTCACTACAAAAGTAAGCGCAACGTTTCCATAAAGTAAAAAAATACAGATAGCGCAATTTAGATGGAGGAGGTCAATATATAATAATTTAACAAATGACACATAGTACTTACCCATTGAGTAATAACATTAATATCTCTTTTTCAAGCTCTTGATTAATGCCGTTTACGGTAAGACAATTGATAATAAGCGGAAAAAAATTAACGTCAAGCTTGTCAATAAATGTCAATAACGGTATAGTTCTGAGACTCTTATGGCTAAGCCCAATCTTTATAGTTACTCAATATTAGCTGAGAACTTCGTGGCCGTACAACTTACACGCACATATACTGTAACAAGAAACCTTTTTACGTTGGACTGAGTGTACTAAATATAATGAAAACTCTAAAATGCTATCTTCATTATTGATTCTTTATTATTGATATATGAAGCAGTTTTTTGCAGGTATGGGCAAGTCATTGTATCCAGATACTGATAGTTCAGTCCACAAAATTCAAAGTATAGACATCTACCAAATCATGGGTAAAAATATCGATAAGTTCAATACATTGTATTGTATAGACGATAATACATTCGACTCATCTCGAAGAAGCGAGAAAGTGATTTGCCTCATAAAATATGAGTACTGTGGTAACATTATGCTGAAATTTAGCTGTTTTTGGAATAAAATGTATTGTACCCATATACCCATGTACAAGACGACAAGCCAATCAAAAAAGTAAAAGGTGTTAAAACATCTGTTGTTTGAACAAAAATCAGTTTTGACGACTATGAAGACTGTTTGTTGATTAAATCTGAAATTTATTGCATGCAAAATTTCACATGCTCTAAGAATTAGGATATCTACACTCAAAACAGCAGATAATAGCTTTAAGTTCAAAGGATAATTAGTGATATCTGCTTCTGAACTCTACAGAAACGCCTTGAGGGTATATTTTTATTTCAGATACATAGGATAAATCAATGCTACAAATAGTACTGAGAGAGAAATTAGGAGAAAAAGACGAAAAACAAAATCGTTAATGGAGGTTGAAGTAGAGGAAGCCTCTGTAGAGGATGTACTTCTATTTTAGAAAGTGTCTCAACCTTCAGAGCCCATTCAAACGCTCGGCAGAGGCTTTAACTTTTCCTTTTTTATTAGAGATTTATATGCAGTTGTGAGCTAGTTATAACTTTTATTTTAACATACTATGTGCTCAATAGATATACTAATTAACGTCTTACAGAAAATATACTTTGTTGCAATAAACTGCATTGCTTACAACAGCTACCTTCAAACAAGGAAGTTATCGAAGTTAAAGAAGGACATGAGATGTATGGTGACAGAGCTCAGGAAGATTAACGCTCGCTTTGGATGCAAAATCGTAATTACCATCGATAACGAGTTCCAAGTTTTCACTCTATATTGTGTCTCAAAAGCCCTTAAAAAAAAGTGAAAACTTGCTTAATGAATAAAGCGAAAAAATTCAAAAATTCAATTCACCACTAATAAGACTAAAAAATTAGTCAGTCAGCACGTGCTTGCGTCAATTGCATGTTAGGTACGAGATAACTATTGAACCCGTAATCCAGTGGTAAAAATTAAATACAAAAGTTAAAATTTTAGTAAATGGCAAGTCAACCAGAAGAATTTAGTACAGACAAAGATCCGAAATATTTTTCTTAAAGTTTCGTGATAGAACAAAAAAATTACTTATTATAGACAAAACTGTAGAGGATTTGAGGAAAGAATAAGAAGTTCAAATAGCTGAAAGAATGAGAATCGAGGATGTTTTTGTTCTCGTATTCGATGAAGAAGAGTCAAGCAGTGAAATTTAAATAATTGATGCTACTAGAATATAGAGAATGTAAACAACAGGCTGTTCAAGTGAGAGCAGTAGCAAACAAAGGTGCCACATGGAATAAAATGACTTTTAAGAAAGAGCGATTATCAAAAGCAAAGTATCAAATGGACAACTTGAATACATAAAAAAGTGCGAGGTAGCTTATGATTTGATAAAAACATTTGATTGATTGTATAAGACAAAGAGTACAGTTTCAGAAATTATGAATAGAAGAAGAGTCAAAAAGGTAAAGTTAAAAAATCTTGAAAGTGTCAAAGAATTTTTCATAAATTTTGAAAAAGCTCTAACCGAAGTAAAAACTGCAGGAGGAAATACTAAAGAAACAGAGAAGATGAGATATTTGATAAGACCATTGTCAACAAGTTACAGCTACATCAAAGACCATAGTGATTTAGTGCTTTTAAGAGCAAAGAACAGTAGAGTATGTAATACAAAGAATAAAACAAAGAAGTCTTACGACGGAAGTTAGAGTGGAAACTGAAAGTAATTCTAGCACATTACATACTTGAATACAGAAAAACTCCTATAGTCATGGTCATACTTGGCACATAGCTAGATCATGTACCAAAGTTTAATTCAATCAGCAGCAGTACATACAAGGAAGCTACACGCAGCAAGGCAGAGGAAGAGATTAATAAGAACAAATAGGAAGAGGCTGAGGACAATGCACATCAGGTGGCAGAAGAGGGAGAAGCAGAGACAGAGGCTACATCAGCTGATCAATCGTGTCATAGTATCAATAACAGCAAGAGCTGCACGAATCATTAGAAGCCTGGTATGCGCAAATTCGGTGTAGAGGAGAAAAGTAGGTGTACAATTGTAATATTAGTAACGTAATAAACTGATTGTTACATAGAGGTTGTACAGATTATTCAATAAATATAGATAGACATTTTAGAAAATTTATAATTATCAGTAAGCCTGTAACTATAATTTTTTTAGATGGTGAGAAACTAATGGCCACAACAAAAAAATTGA
Source organism: Copidosoma floridanum (assembly GCF_036245765.1). Taxonomy (NCBI): domain Eukaryota; kingdom Metazoa; phylum Arthropoda; class Insecta; order Hymenoptera; family Encyrtidae; genus Copidosoma; species Copidosoma floridanum. The sequence continues at coordinate 13,037,790 of NW_028321894.1, forward strand.
TGCTTTTGGATAATTATACTCACAACTCAAATGTAGAATTAAATGGTGTTTGTTTTGTAGAAGAAGGAAAAGAAAAAAATGTACTTAGTGTATTATGTACGGTGAAAACTAGACAGGTAACGAAAAAATTTGCAAAAATACATTTCAAATCTCAAAACAAATTAATTCTATAGAAGAATACGATCTTATTTCATTAAAAGCTTTGTTAACAGAGAAAAGAAGACATGCATACATAGCACACAAAAAACTTTAAAAAAACAGAAATTATGAAAAATTGAGAAATAAAAAAAATGGCACATAGCGTTAGGTTACATAAGTTTCCAATATTCTTATAAATTAATAAAAAAAATCAATATTCGAATACCAGAAAAAAAGAAGAAAGTTTAAATAAAACATGTTAACTGTACAAAAAGTAAAATGTCGAATAAGTTCTTCAAAAATGACAGAAAAAAAGTAACAAAAACTCTTAAAATTGTTAACACAGACTTAAACTGGCCGTATCATTAAACAGGTCATTAAGGAGAAAAGTATTTTTTCACATTTATTGAGGATAGTAAATGCACAAGAATTTATAGTATAAAAGAAATATAAAAAACTAGAAATTGCTTTTTTGATGATGTTTATTTAGTTAAAGATCGATTTAATAGCAAGATAAAACAATGGTAAAGTAATACTGGGACTAAATATTTGAATTGAGAAATGAACGATTTCATCAATCACAGATAAATAAAATTATTACCTTTCCTACTTGATGTACATGAAATAAATGGTGTCACTGAAAGATACAATACATTAACTATAAATATGGGTATATTCCTAATAAAAAAGGCTTGAACAAATCTGCATTACTGGCCAGAAGTAATGAAAACTGTAGCATATTTAAAAAATAAAACAGTTGTAAATACTTATAAAAATAAAACTGCTTGTAGAATATTTTTTCATAAAACGTCTAATATAGAGCATGCAATAATTTATGGCAGTACAGTTTTTATAACAAAGCCAGAAAACGAAGAAAAAATAAATCAGATGATAAAGCGGAGTAAAAAGTCTTAGTTGGTTCCAAGGAGAATGCTAACAGAGTATTATTGAATAATCGAGTTGTAGTAGCTAGATATGTGGAGGTAATTAAAGATAAAGTAAAGATCAATTGTTCAAGTACAAGTAAAAATAACAGTTTTAATGGTTATGAAAAAATAAAAACGATTATTCAAGCAAAAGCAAACATGAAAATAAATACCTCAAATTGAATTAGAAAAAAGTAATAATGTGAAGCTAACAAAAAAATCTTACAGAGAGAAAAAACCGATGGAGAGGTGTAGTTTTTCACTTACTTATTACATTTATCGAAATTATATTAATGTGAATGTGCCAAGTACATTCAAGGAGGTGACAAATTCTAATGAAAGTCAAAAATGGCAAGATGCTATAAGTATTGAAACTAAAAATTTTAATAAAAGTAATAATCAGGAAATTCTTAAAAAACCAAAAAAAAGAGATTTAAGATGTCAAATGAGCATACAAGAAAAAAGATAATAATACATCTAAAGCTAGGTTGGTTGTGTGAAGTTTTCAACAAAAAAATTTTAATGGGAATGTGCGTTAATCAGTAGGAAAAGTACAAGTATTAAACTTACTATCATCATACTGTTGTCAAAATAATTCGATTGTCTAGGAAATGGACCTGAAAACTGCATTCCTAAATGAAAAAATCAAATCAGAGGTTTATGTTTATTGACTAAAAGGATACGAGTTACCTGTAATCAAAGTTCTTAAATTTCACAGAGCATTGCAAAATTCAACAAAAAGTCCTATAATTTGCTAAGATACTTTTAAAGATCTTATAAATAAAGAAAATTTAACACGAAGCGATTACTATGTTTGTTTTTATAGAAAATAACTAAATCCAATCTATATTGTACCTTTTGTTGATAATGACCTAATTCGATGTAAAAATTTTAAGAAAATGAAAGAAATAGAACAAAATTTATTACAGAAGCTTATGGAAGATTAATGAGATATTAAACAGTACATTGCAATTCATATCGATTATGAAAACTAACCTTACGTATACGGTACGAATTTAAAAATGTTAGCTAAAAGCAAAAGAAACGATATCGATATTTTATTATAAAAAAAAGAATGACATTTGAGAAAGTAAGGTAGATTCAGAATATGCTGGAGATAATGTTGATAAAAAATCGACAATAAGTTATGTTATAAGGTTGTTTTATAGTATAAATTCTTGGAGAACTTATAAACAAAGTAATTTAACAAAATGTTCAACTTTACAGAATACATAGTAATACCTGAAGAAGTAACTGAAGTACTATTTATTAAAAATTTGTTGCATGAAATGTTTAGTATTAAATTTAATCAGCCTATAAATATTTATAAAGATAACTTAGGTGCAGCTGCAATAGCTACATTTGTAAGCTTTATACAAAATTTAATGGACATCAAAGTGCAATATGACTATACTAATGAAAATGATGAGAAGGGAAACATTAATGTACTAAATTTTATTTCACAACTTGTTTATTAAATCTAAAAAGATCTTGGCAAAAATAAATTTTTTTGCTTGTACCCAAAATTACCACTACACTTAGCCCCTTAGTTCATCTTGGTAAGGATAAGGCTAACATGTTAGACAAAGAAAATACTATATATAGTTTAAAATGCAATAACTGTAACGCTGAATACATAGATCAAACTGATTGTTAACTAAAATTAAGATTTAAGGAAAATTTTTGCTCAAAAAGCAACTTAGTGGTATCTGCACACATACGGTAATAAAAACATACGTTTATCATAGACACCATGAAAATTCTAGATGTAGAAAATAATTTACAAAAAAGACTTATTTCTGGAATAGTCCTATTAATTTAAGCATCAACAGTATTGAGAAACCTCAATAACATATACAAAAATATACTATCTCAAAATAAATTAATACTTTAATAACCGCACAGAAATTTGCATTTTACCGCTTTCCTTTAAAAATTTTACTTTCAGTATTATGTATTACCTAGTCATAAATGTATTTGTGTGCGATCTTCCGCTGTCTCCTTATATGCATACAATAATTAAATACATACCTATACTTGACCACAGAGCTCGATTCCCGTGTTCAATAATTTTATAGTCTTATTATATTTATCATTACATATACATGTATTTATTGTATTTATTGGCTGTACTGACAATTTAAGCCGTTGTGCGATATTTTCTGTATCTATGAGTTTTACATTGGATCTTTTTATGAATATGTATCTTGTGATACAGGTATCTAGTCTACTACGTAACCGTACTTTACAGCCATAGTAAGATGAAATATTTATACGTTAATATCGAGTATAGAGTTGAAGCACGCACATATAGTTAGTACGTTTAAATATTATAGTTTGACCTTATAAGGCCAGTGAACATTGTCGAAGCGTTGTCCGTCATATAAACATCATTACTAACATCAAGTGATTCAAGTCTTATTTCACACAGTAAGATCAACAAAGTCCAAGCAATCCATCTATTAATGTAATTGAGATTGAGTCAACCAAAAATTTAACTTATATTCCAACGACAAGGTTGAGAAAAGAATTATTTAAACATATTTAAAAGTCAAATGTTTAATATGTACAACTGAAATCAATACAATATAAAATAAAAAGGCAAAAGTAAGCAGGCAAAACTGTAAATTTAAGGAGGCGTGTTGTAATATATGGTAAATCGGTACAGTCTTGTGTGAAGTTGAACGTAAGGATACTCGTGGTGTCAGGCAGTTCGCGTATGCTGAGCGATACACTTTAGTCAGTCTGCCACTAACAGTGAAGCGGAGCTCATGTCTTAATACTAAATAGCTTATGTATGTGACTTTATCAGCATATACTATGATCAGTATAGCTTAACACATTTTTATTTATTTAGAAAATCTCTGTAAAAATGTGAAAGTATTATAAAATAAGAAAGTCTTATAAAATACTCTTAATATCATCTATTCCAAATTTTAATAATTTACATTTTTTTGACGACTTCTTTTGCCTTCAACAGCTGATAACAAACGCCTTTTTTTCTTTCGTATACGTTAGTACTTTAGCGTTTCAGAGTAGAACGATTAGTTTTTCCTGTGTCTGTCCTATATTTATAGCAAAATTGTCAAAATTTTTCCGGTATCAGCTGTTGTTTATCTGCCTATTCTTGTCGATAAGAGCGAAACCATGGTTAACATCATTTTAACAGCTCGAGCGTAGATCTTCAAGAGATCTGTAGGACTTACCAGAATTGATGTGATCATTGTACACATGTTTTGAATTAGGTTGACCCTAACAAAATACAGCTAGAAGATTAAGGTTATCTTTTACAAGATGCTTTGGTAATTGTGCATACGATGGACAGAGATAAAAGCAATTAATATCTGAATGTCTTTACATGCAGTAGAAAGCTAACACATTATCCTATTTTTTGCTTGTGGAATCATCAAAAATCATTGTAAAGTTTTATAGATCATCGTTTGGAGACACTACAAAGGCTCTAAAAGCTCTTTAAAGAACTTTTGTTTTGATTGGTAACGCGACTTTAAATACAAATAATTATCTTAGTCCATTAGGACGCAAAATTAGCACTGATAAAATGTTCATCTTGTCACAAGAAAATGGAACACAGAAAACAGCTTAAATACTGTAAGGTAGTAAGTCCCCATATTGATTAGAGAGCTCTTCTTATTTTACGACTGCGTTAAAGTTAGAAATCTCAGACTTTACGCATTTCTCTTCGAATTTTATGTCTGTACAGTACAACGGTTACACTACGGCCAACATCCATAAATACACTGCTTATATACCTTCATAGTAGCATATTTTTAAGACTTGCAGACTTTACATACGATTTCCTTCTCTACAGCTCAGTCGTGAGTTACCTCTAAAAAGTGATGATCATACATGGTAAAAGAGAACATGGTCTTTTGAATAACATTACTAACACCTTACCCATCGAACTTTACGTACCAAGCTACCTGTACTTTGGTAGTACCACTACCAGATATAAAAATTGTAAAGTGTATTGTTAAATGTGATCCAGGTATAAATTCACTACATAAAGCCTGCAGAGAGCACAATGTAGATTATTTTTAGAATCAAGAAAACGTTCTTACTAGAAAATTTGGAATATTAAATCTTAACCGAGAAAGCTTGGCAAGGAGTTAAAGATAAAGATTTAATTATTGAGAAAAGTTATTACTTCGGCTTTGAAGGGGACTCATAATGCAGTTAAGAAAGCAAATGGTGAGAAAAGTATAAAAAAATAACGTATTTTACCACATTCTTCTTACACTAGTGGCGTTCTTCTTATAATACACTTTTTTCTGGCTAAAGTGCAACCAGTGCACTAGTTATTAGTGAAGCTGGAGTATTGAAAAGTATAAAAGCAAGTGAGGCTGTTAAACAATCGCTGCAAGGAAGCCAAAGACGCAATAGAACTGTGGAATTTATTGCACTTTGAATAGATCTATAATATTAATCGTATGAATCTAGAACATATGTATGTGTGTGTGGGGGGGGGTGTAGGTCCAAGATATATATCCCTATATTATACAGTTATTTGTGTGGGGCATTCCACATATCCCCCGCAGATCCTCCTCATCCCTACACAGCCCTCGAAGATCCACCACATATAAGCTGAAATTGGACTGTTTTCACTGTTAATTTGACATTTTTTACCTTTTTCTACAACCTCCCACAGCCACTCCACAGCGTACCCACACCATTTTTCTTGTCCCCCTCACATCCCCCTTCACACCATTTTTTGTGCCCCCCTCCACAGCCTTTCCACATCATTTATACGGTCTTCCAATAACCTTCTCTATAAAGTATAAACAACCCTCTTTAACAATATTTTTAACTATACTGAGTTTCAAAAATAAATGTTTTCATGTGTTTTTCTGCGTTGCCAAAAAAGCAAATAGATAGACTTTATACATATCGATAAAATATAAAAGTAATGTTAAATTATATGTTAATATTCATAAATAATGTAACAAAAATAGGAATATAATTATCATCAAATTTTTTAATTCACTAATAAGTTAAAAGTTCTCGGTGCATTCATTTTTTTGTGCTACTATTATTTTGAAACAATGTAACATTCATTATTTCTTATATGTATATGTATGACATACTACAATAACATGTACAAATTAAAAAGTTACATAATTATTTATTTAATAATAATAACCGTGAAAGTATCGTCTACTTTTAAAAGGTTATGGGAATAACCTATTAAATTTCAATATATTATAACAGTGAACAGACAGAGCTCGCCGTGCTCAATTTTAAATTAGGATAATATTTATAACGATACATATATATGTATTCTTGTTTTACGTATATTAACAATTTAGAACATTTTTTTGATATTTTGAAACATTATTTTAATTCAGTATGCTTATTTAGTAATAATCTCTTAAAAAATCAAAGTAGGCTTTATATTACCATGTAAAATAAAGCTTGGTAAAAATACCTTTTTTCACGTACGTTACACAAGAAATACGCACCAAAATTATTAAGTTTCATTTTACATCTCTAGGTATGCATATGTTGTTTTATATGTATGAATGAATAGAATATGTACTCATTGAATGTCAAATTTTTATAATGTATACCACTTGTAATATTCTTACTTATAATATGTGATATTATGTAAGAAATAAATTGTAAGATTTCTAAAGGAGTTAGATGCAAAATTTGTTACCTTATACGTTACACGTAAGCTTACACACGGTATTTTCTTTACTGATGATGTCAGTTTGCATTATCACTGATCCAAAGTTTTTATCGCACTTGACAGAAAAATGTGATTGGTACTGTTGGATTTTTATCTTCGAATGAATATAGTGATTACATAAATTATAACAACTCCAACCAACTGCTTTGCTATCAACGCAGTTTTGCAAGAATGTCACTGATTTATTGACTAAATTTAAACAGAGACATCTTTCCCTCAACCTCATGCTACTAAAACACTCTATCAAGAAAAAGAATGGTTGTTTTTACGTCAATCATCTGTCCTCCATAGTTTTTGACTACTCTTGACTCCTACGTTCAGTGAGTATATTATATGGATAAGGCATAAGGTATCAGGCTGATGCAGTTTAAGTGAATTTTAAAAAAACATGTGAAATACATGAATGTAAGAATAGCATTTCTGAAAACTAAAGATATTATTAAGGTTTCATTCTGGTTCCTTCATTAAACAGGTAGCTTTCTAAACATTTTTGTTAAAAAGTGACTGACTGTTTTTTTTTCCTTATCACTTTGTATGATCAATTTGTATCTAAATTGAATAGAAATAAATCAATTAACAACAAATCGAATAGAGTGAAATTGATTTAAATTTTCAAACTGATTTACTCGAAGTGGCTATAAATAAATAGAGAAAAGAATCACCGGACGATGGATTGACAGCAACAAAGAGTAATAAAACCAAGATGAATAAAACTAGGTTTTCGATCTTTTATCATTCTAATAGACACACATATATGTATATATATATATATATATATATATAAATAAATCAAAATTCACGTAACACTAAGGAAAGTTAACAACCGAACAGTTGGACATACTGCTGGTTCCACGGCCTGTCAGGGAGCGTGAGACTTAAGTTCACAAATATACAGCTTTCACTAGATGACAAAGTTAAATAATTACGATTCAACATTTAACACCCACAATCTCTACTTCTACGACTCCTGAATCTTCATTACCAAGTGTTACTAAAATCTGTGTTTCTGTCCGTACTTTATCTGACTACAAGAAAAAAGGTTAGCCTCACTAATTCATTGACTCAGGGAGCATTGCTTTTCGTAAACTAACAAAAAAAAACAATTACAAGATGACTCAACCCAAATTCGAAGAGTATGTTCAAAAAATTGTACATCTTGCACTATGCTGTACCCTCGAACGACAATAAAGTAATTTTCCATTAAGCCATACTTCACCACCACAACTAAGTAGTTAACTAAATCACTGTTATAACTCTGGACTTCTATGGATTTCCATATTCCCATTTATCACCTTTTTATCTACCTTACTACCTAAAAGGTAGTAGTATTAAAAAATAACCCTATTTTAATATTACAATCAAAAGCCATATCTTAATTATAGTTAATAATGATACGATGACTCTCACCCTGATTCTACATAAAAACAAGAACGAGACTAGCCATTTGGCCACGACTGCAATTTGGATCCAATCACATATCCAAAATTAATTATGACAATAAAACTATTCAGGGACAGTAGAAAAAGGTAGTCATAGCTTGGTTTACCTCTACATGGTAAGACAATACCAAGCCAAAAAACTTCTAGGTTTTACAACAGAACACTTCATACTGCCTAGTCACACTTTATTTAAGTTTCCTTCTGATTTCCATCTTCTTCACCTAGCCATCCTTGCCACTTTTTTTTGTTTTTTCTTGATGGCGTATGCCTATTTACGGACTTCATCGTCACTCATTTGGTACTCAGACCATTAGACGGGCTTTATAGATGTCCTAAGTTCTTGCAACCTACATCTCCTATCAAAAGTTATGACGGCAGTTACTTGAACCAATAACAAATAAAATTACTCCCGGTATCTCCTCGAAGATTAAATTTTTTCTACTACCGTAATTAATTAGATCGATGAAACGGAGAAGAAATTTATTGCAAACGTGAATCCTAATAAAATATAATTCCCCTCTAAACTGAATAGAAACTATCCCACCAAAAACAAATAACGAATCCTAAGCGATAAACTGCACGAAAAAACTTTATAATCTATTGAACAAAATAGTAGTTAAGATGAAGAAGACAACTTATTATTCGTAAACCATAAAAGAATAGAATTAGATTTAATTTTTAAAAAATTTTCAATCAGAATATTTTACTGCAAACAAGCCATACAGTATCATTAAAACCTATAGTGCAAAATTAAAACTCAGCTTGTAGTGAAAAGATAACAAGGAAAATAAGCCTTTTTGGTAATTCGTTTTATGTGATTAACAAAAAAATAAAATAACACATTTTAGTACATATGAAAATTTAACTTATTTGCAGGATGATTACATATGTTTTGTTTTTTTAAATGTAGAAATAAGACTGCTAAAAAAGTTAGTTACTCTAAGATACAGGGATTACAACAAAAGAAGATGTATTACGTATACCACCAAAATTAGGAGTCATTATAACTAAAAAAAAATGTACACATTTTTACTAGACATCAATTGAAACTTTGATAACAAAATAGAACCTAACACTTTACAAACGTGCTTCAAAAATTTTTCAAACCTGATCTCAGTAAAAGAAGTTAACACTGCACGAATTTCTAGGAAATTGCGTTAGCTTTCTCTAAAAGTGGCAATTACTTCCGGCACATGTTTTATATAGTTTCAGAAGACAAAAAAACATGAGTATGTATATCACAAGTTCATTTAAAGGTCATGGAGGGGTAGTAGAAACTTATCAACGAATAAAAGAAAAATATTATTAGAAGGGAACGCGCAACCACATTGCTGCTACACACAAAAATGTAAAATTAAAAAAAAAAAACATTAGATAGTGCAAGGACAAGAGAACCAATGGCATTAACAGACATACTATCAGAAGTATTTTACAAATTTGCTTTACATACAGTATGCTCTTTTCCTCAAAGTGTATTTAGAAAGCGGTACCAATGCTTGATCGATTAGTTATCTGATTTCTAAAAATTTCAGCCATTTGAAGTAAGCACTTGCCAAAATAAACACCTAGCCTAGAACAGCAAGCTTTACCAGGAATATATCAATTAAATATACTTTCACTTCCTGACCAACCTAGTCTTTCCTTAAATTGTCGATCCAGTTTAGTACTTAAACAGAAGCATACCCTATGGGCCCTTTTTTTCTTTTGGAAAAAGCTGACCAGTAAACTAGTATTTAAATTGATCTACTTTTATTAGTATTTGTTACTTTATGTTTTCAGCATTATGTAAGTCTTAATTGTCCAGGTTCTTGTAATATTTGTAATTCTAGAAATTAAATTTTCGTTAAAACTACATCAGTTAGCTTTTTTATTTTGCAAAATAAATTAGTCAAAATTATAATTAAATATACATTCAACACTATGGTAGAAAGGCTGTCGCCATTTAATACTTTATCGTATGATAAAGTATTAGCAAATTTTTTCTCGTCATTAGTTTAATCGTTTCTGCTTTATTCCAATACATTTATTCACTACATGTTACATCACAAATTAAAATATTAATGCGTAAAGGTTGCATCACAGAACTAGGACGTAATCAAAGTCTGCTAAAAAATAATTTCGTATTTATTAAATATGGTCGTATCTAGAAGAACATTTGCTGTAACACTGCTTTATACAGAAAATAAATGTTTGAGACTCATGTTTTTTTCCATTTTTTATAAGATATTTCTGAAAATAAAATGAATATCTCTCTTTTTCTCTCTTTTCTATCTATATCTCTGCTTACTATTCATCGTAATTAATACTATTACGTATTTTTCAATGTTCTTTTTGTTTTATACTTAACATTTTTTATTTGGTAAACTGTTCTTCCATTTATGCATTTTTATATTTGTTTCTTTTATTATTATAACTACTAATACCCTTTTTCTGATTTTAGTACCATATACTTATACATTTCTTGTTCATTTTATTGTTTGTGCTCGTTCTACCATTATTTTCGTATTCATAAATGAAATATTTACTTTCTTATGTACTAAACTATAAATCTGAGCTCTAAGTACCAACTAAATAACTATGGTCTAATTTAAATTCTAATTTTTTCTTTATCTTTTGCTCTCTCCCTCTCTCTTCCTTTCTTTCTATCCATCTCTCTGCATAATGCATTTTTAGTACTGCAATACTATGATAAAAATAAGAAGAGAGAAAAATTAAAATGTACACACAGCAAGTTCTTACACATAGAATTTAAAAACTAAGAAATAAATTACGTAACACATAGATATCACATCATATAAGGAAAATCTTTTTCCTGATAGTTGCATTTCAATGACTAACTCTGATCACGACAGTTAAGGGTTTGTTGACAACATCTTAAAATAAAAATGTCTGTGTACACCTTCATTAGGGCACCATACTCATTTTTACATAGTTGGCCCACAGATTGTTGGTAATCGAAACTGATTTTATACGTTTTTATCGAATATTCTATAAAACAGGTATCATGGTTATTATAGAATGAATTTAAAATGGTCCAATACCTGTCGTTAGGGATGGGTTCATGAAAATTTTTTTTATACTTAGTTGTAGTGAGTAATTTATACTTTACACACCTATAGGATGTTGTAAAAAATAATTTTTACCGTGCAATAAATGAATAAAAATTACTTACATGCTGATGTGTAGATAAAATTATAGCGAAAAATTTGTTACATGACACACTATGATTTGTAGTATAAGTAAAGGAACACTATTCTTGATATTCATTAAGTTGAATATGGTCCAAATTACTTCACGAATAACATAAAATCATAAATTTCATATATCTACTCGTGAATAATGATTTTTAAGATTATGGTTCCACTTATTAAATAGTAAAAGTATGTTACAAACAATCTACAAAAACTTTAATTCAAATACGTGTAGCAATTAAAAGTCATTTGTTTCTAATGAACAACCTTTTACAATACTTACGATGCGTATAGTAAGTACACTCTCGATTGAGCATTTTTCAGTTCAAGCAAGTGATTTCTAAAATTTTTTAAGCCTGGCTCAAATTCAATGATGTATTCGACCTGTAAAGATAAATATTAATAAATTCTTCTTTGATACATACCATTTAGGTATAAATATATGATTCTAAACAAATTCATAGATCATATTACTCAATAAAAAGCAGTCTTTTTCTAAACTTTCTACGTCATTTGTCTGTATGTAGCACTTTCTCTACAATTTTTCTTACTCTCTACTTTACATAACATTTTTAAATATATTGTTACTTAGTCCTACTTAATTAGTGAGTTCTAGCGTATTAGCAGAAATGTAGGTCATAGAAACTTCTCTATGATTTTGAAAAATAAAACATAGAATCTTTATTATATACACATTTACTAATCAGAAAATTTTATTACATACTCCATTTTATTGTTCTTTGTTAAGTCATGGATTACATGATAAAAAAATGTTTTCTAGAAGGAACTTTTAACAACGACTCTCCAACAAAATTAATGAGAAGGACTTCTTTATTAATATTTGGTCTATATTTTGTCCCTCATTTTTGAGACCTCTTCAAGGCTTGTATTCATGCAAATACCTGACGTGGAGACAATCAACTGTGTCTGTTTAAATTTGGATGAACGAAACAGAGCTTCTGTATCAGACTTTAAGTGAGAGCAAGTGCTTTTGCTGAATAACATTTTGTTTTTCTTTGCTTGACGTTATTACGATTTTAATGATTGTTGTGTCCGTCCACATTTAAATACATACAGATGGTAGTCTATACATGTAATTTTTACGTACATAAAAGTCCTTAAGAGATCTTAAATATAAAAGAGACAGAATATAGACTTAATACTAATAAAGAAGTTTTGCTTATGAATATTATTGTGAAGTAAGTTAATACAAATTTCTTTTATAAAAACTATCATCGAAAAAGTGAGCTAGTGGAATAGATGGCAGAATATCGTCAAATAAGAAAAAAATCGTAAAACATAGGTATTAGAACAACTTACTGTTTTTATTTGATTTTCTAAAGAGTGAATGTAAGAAGATTGCAAAAATATCTAAGTACTTTAACACTTTAAAATATACTTAAATTGTAATTAAATTAGTTATAAACAAGCCTGAGCGATCGATAAGCTCATCGAATTTTACTCTTTTTTCTTACGTAATAAATAAAAGGTAGCGTCACTATTTACATATCATTTTTTATTAAAAATTTAAAATTTTGTAAGTAAGCCAAGGCAAAAAGTAATCTTCATAGTTTTATTATCTTTCCTTTAATTATAATCCAATGAATAGTTAACATAGTAAAACATTCACGCTAAGATATTTGTTTGTTACTAGTCGATTTCATGTGAATGAGTAAGCCGTAAAACTTCATCATAAAATTCTTTTGATTTTTTTTTTTTTGGCTTCTTAACCAATTATTAAATGATGCTATTGATTTTCTACTATTTTATGATTGAAAAGACCGTGTATCATTTGATAATATGCTCGAATGCATGAAAAAGTAAGTAAACAACTGCGATTTAAATGAAATATTTCGTATTGTGTTTGTAGAATGGAATTACCACTCAGCTTTCACCTTTATTACCAGCTTGCTTTCTTAGGAAACAGCAAGGAGTTCCAGCTAAAGACATATTTACCCCAACAACTGCCTTAACCAAAGAATTGATTTTAGAACTTTTTTTTAAATTGCATATCTGTTGCTAAGGATGTCATCATGAAGGTATTTCTTATCGCTGAAACAGTCCGTCGGAAGATTTCACGGATTATGTTATAGCTTATTCAGACGACAACGGCTAATTAAGTTTTTACTGTCAAAACTCTGCTTAGTTAGTGGCTTTGGTTCCAAAATTTAGAAGAAGGTATAGAAAAGTACATAACTTTAGAAATTTGTAATATCATTCGTGTCACCTAAAGCTGGATCCCTAGTAAGAGACCAAAAGTATTCCTTAAAGCCCAATTTGGACAATAAATACGTAGTTTGCCATTTTTGTGACTCAAAGTTAAAACTTTGGCCATTATGACACGATTTCTAAAATACAAGACATTATCCGTGTAATATTACGTTGGACTCATAATCAATGACCAAATGTACTGATAGAATGACAATTTCAGGACAAAACAAGAGTCAAAAAGTTTATTAGTTACTTTAAAGGTTGAGATAGTTTTTAAATTGTATATTCACCTAGCTTGGGCCCCTTGCAACTGAATGACGAGATTTAGTGCGCAGAATATACTTTGGAGACTGACGAATATAATTAATAAAGTTTTATTCAAATCAGTGCTGTTTTCTAATTTTTCCACTATCGAGACTTTTATCCGGTTGACTAAATTATAACTTACTTTATCGTTTTCTCTCCAATACAAATACATGAATATCCAGGGGACACAAGTATTACGTTATCTAATTAGGTTTTTGTATGAAATATTATATTTGGTCTATCTTGTACGATTTTGGAAAATAATTAACACGTGTTTTTTTTTTTTTTTACTGAAAAATTTACGAGACTTACAAGCCCCTTGAAGATTCTGTACTTTTCGTAGCTATAGATATACTCCTTGTGTATGTAAAGTCATAATAATACATGCAAAAAACAGTCATTTTAATTTTTAACTATAACTTGAGTAAAAATAAATATTTTTTCTTGAAACATTCAAGAATACTTAGTTGTAGTATTATGTAGACTAGGCTCAACTTTTAGCAAATATTATGTAACCCTTCATACATTATTTCAGGTTGTATGTATGTTCGACACTTTCTTAATATGCTGAGTCTTAAAAAATTTTCAATCGTTTTTTATGTTTCTAGGCTAAATTTTTTCGTATTTAATTGTAGGACATTCATGTATTATATGTACCTCACAACGTTACGTATATAAAGTGTTTTCTGTAACTTTTATAATACCATAAATTTTAGAATCTATATCTTTTTCAAATTTTATTTAAAAAAAAAAAGAATAAGTACGTGTCGATTATTATTCAAAATTGTACACGACGAATTAGATAGAATTTTTTATACGAAAATCTACGTTTTTAATTTATTTCTTAGATAATTAATGACAAAATACTATCAGTATTACAAATTACAAATAACTATCGGTAATATAATCACAGCCACTCAAAAATACAGGCTGTGCAACGAATCAGACAACACTTTTACGATATACTTTGAGGTACTAAATCAGTTCTCGAAATTAAGACAAAACACTTCAAGTAAACACCCCTAAAAAACCCTTGGTTATCGACTTGTATGAAACGTTGATAAAATGAATGTCTTTACCAATACTAAAAATACTTCAAAAGGATTATGCAAAATTTTGATTTTTATTGTTTATACGCATGTTTCAGTATTTTAATCACTTTTAATTATAAAATCAATTACTCGGATACTTTTTAATGAAATTTTATAAAAATTTTATGAGAGTTACTTAAAAGTTGATATTTTCAAATGAAATCAACGAAACTTGAAAATTTATTTAATTATTTATTTATTTATAAAAATTTAATAAGCAACTTAATTTTCAACAATGTTCTCATGCTTCAGCTTTCCTGACTTTAAGCTTAAAATGTTCCTTGGACCTTTTGCTATATCTGTACATATATATTTATATATGTGTGAAATTTAACTGTCTAATATTTTCTGTAACTCAACATCAACTTTTTTGGATTCAAATTCACTCTACTCTCGAGCTCCGGAGAGATTCTAGGAACACTGAGGAGTAAATTCACGTCTTCTTAGTGACACGAATAATTGTAACTTTTTCATCTTCGGAATATATTTTACAAGGTATATTATCTGAATCTACAGGATAATAATTGTAAAACTGTCGCGTATTCTTGACAGTTTTATCATCTGCAAAACGTTGGGCTAATCGACTTACGTTTAAATCATGATCTGACTGTGATCAGAAGCTGAAGCTTATTTTTTTGAAAAAGTTGCCAGCCCATTCGTATAATTTTCTCACGTTTATCATGTGTATGTCATTGACATGTTGCAAGCTCGCTTGATACGCATGTCTTTTGACGCTTCCGCCCATACCATACCACGCACCTTTACCGTGTGACGTTGCAAAAAGGTTTCATTCTGCATCGACTCTAAAATCCTTACGGTGACAAATCAGATTTACGAAATTATACGTATTTTTATAGTATGATTCTGCTCCATCAGAGAAATAATATAGTTTCTCACTATTTCCTGCTCTATACTCCTTTTCCAAAAATTCAGCTAACTTTGTATTAAATAAATGAACTGAACTATCATCGTGTGTATTTTTTTCCGATATTGAAACATAATTTGTATGCTGCACTTTATCATCTTCACGAAATTATATCACATACTGATGCAGAGTTACTTGGTTGCTTGCCCAGTGGTGCGATTGTATTGCATTTTGTACGTACCACGTATAGTTTTTAGCAAAATCTAAGCAAACTACAAATTCACCATTATGTACAGATTCTTTTTTCTTATTAAAATAAGAAGCTTGTGACTTGGCTAAGAAATTATGCTTTCAAAGATTTGGACAATCTGTTTTAAAAGATTCGAAAGATTCGTTACTACTTACAACTAGTTCGGTTATGTCACATCTGAAATAAAAATTTTATCGTGATACATGAAAAATTTGACAATCTTACATCAAACAAGGAGAAAATTAAATGTTCTATACCTGTCAGTATTAGTTCATTGGGTGTAAGGAATTTTCTGAATATTGTTATCATTTAGCTGGTTTTTTTCCGATCAATAATAACTTGTATACCTGGGCAAAAGCGACAAGTCGATAAAAAATACGCATGCGTCAAAACTTCACATACTAAAGCTTGTATCAAATCATCACTTTTTTTAACAAAAAAAATGCCATGCTTTTTTAATTCTCTTTTTAATCCAAATGACTTGAATTGAACATTCTGATGTATTTTACAAACACAGACGTTGTGAGTACTACTTTGAGCGGTTGCGGTGCATTCAGGTGGTTTCAGTTTTTGAAATCTTGTGAGACCTATCTTAGCCTCTGGAAATTTTTCTAGATATTGCTCATGGAGATCTTTCAGACTTAATAATAACAATCCTTTTTTAACTTAAATTTTTGGGCCATCTTTGACAACGGAAACACAATCTTTCATGCTAGGCATGACGCGACTAATATTGTCTGAAAGATAAAAATTCACTACGCTCTCTCGTGTTGATTCCGAAAGTTTCTTTCCTTTTTTTCTGCGGAGATTCTGAAGCAAATCCAGAATTTCTGCTAATGCCTTAGCTCTAGACACCCTACGACGTAAAATATAAAACTCTTGGCAAATTTTTTTAGTACTCCAATCACCTGGCAGAGTGGTAAGCACATTAATTTTTCCAGATCGAGTTTCTTCTTTTAAAAAAAACTGTCTTGACAGTATTAACAAAGGCCTAACTCAGATCTCCAGAAGCAGCAGTATTAGCAACACTTCCATCGATCACATTATTAGTTTCTGCCTTGATACTCTGTTTATCCTTTTTAATCAGTTAATCTAAGGGACATTTTTTTATCGGTGGTTTGCTGAGATCGCTCAAAATTTCGTTGATTTTTTTGATCCACGTCAAGTTCTTTTGTTCATTCTCAACTTCAAAGTTCGGTTTAAGAATTTCATCATTAGCGTTAGAAAAAGTATCCGAATCGCTTATAATCTCATTGTCTCCAACAGCAATAATAACGTTTTTAGGTTCTTTCGTTTTTACTTCTTCTTTCTATATTAAATTTACTTCAATTTCACTGAGCTTAAACACTGCTCGTTCACACGGTTTACATACTTAAAAATTAATGAATTTCTTAAACTTAGCGGTTCGCTCCTTCTATATCAATTGTAAATTCGATCTCACGTGATTGTGCATAGCTTTTTTCAAAGGATTACAGCACTCGTTGATACGTCCCATCCTGCAAATCAAACTGTTTTGAACAGCTGTTTACGTGCAACTAGTAAGTTTATGCAGTAAAAACAATAACACTACTACGAGAGGTACTGCGCTAAATACAAGACTCGACCTGCAGTGAGTAGCAAGTTGCGTCTTGATGTGGCAGAAGGCTCGAATTTTTTCCTTTTTATGTTTGTAAACAAACGAGTGTCAGAAAGTTAAATTTATATATATTTGTAGCTGAGGGTCCAAGTAAAATTTTGAGCCCAAAATCATAAAAATTAAATCATAAGAACATTGTTAAAAATTCAATTGTTTGTTTAATTTTTATAAATGAATGGGTAAACAAATAAATTTTTAAGTTATGTTTAATTTATTTAAAAATATCATCTTTCAAGTAACTCTCATGAAATTTTCATAGCATTCCATTAAAAAAGGTCCGAGTAAATAATTTTTTAATTAAAAGTGATTAAAATATTGAAACATCCGTATAAACAACAAAAACTAAAGTTTTGCATAATCCTTTGGAGGTATCTCTAATATTAGTATAGACATTCATTTTATCAATATCTTATAACAATCTACGACCAAGTGTTCTTTAGGGGTGCTCACTTGATGTGTTTTGTCTCAATTATAATCAAAATTCCATGCAGTATTTTTTAAATTATTTTAAAAACAAAAAAAGTAGACTATCATTTTGGATAAGTATTATCCAAGTTGTTTTGGAGGAGTTCACTGACTTTATTTTTCTTAGATACTTACATTGATAGAAGGTTAATCGTGTTTTTTTAGACAAAATGCTTCTATTATTGTTCAAAAATACAACTGAGAAAGTTAATAGTTACTATTAGTTCATATTTTAGACAAAACAATAAACACATGGTAATGGCTGCAAAACTGTAGTAGAACTAGGGCGTACTAGCACTATATTATTTCATATAAATGAGCTAATCCGGGGGTTAATGTTTTTTCGTGTAATATTTCAATCGGCTCTTAACTAACTGTTTACATGTTTCACCATTCCCACAGATGTGACACAAAAGGATGCAGATGCACATTTGCATAGTAGTCATAAGAATAACCACAAGGTTACGGAACTTATTACAAAACTATTTAAGTTAAAACTAAAAAATTTACCAGTGATAATAACTGCCTGAACTACTACAACAGCGTAAAGGTGCAGAACGATCAAATTCTACAAGATCCATTGATATTGCTACTTTATGGAAAGGTCTCGTAGCAACACTACTTAGTCAAAGTCTTAAAACATGAAAGCTACGGTAAAAGCACAAAATTTGTGTATGGTATATAAAAACAAAATATATACATCACATTTCTAAAAAAATTTTGTCTCAAATGTGACTCTTCAATATCCAAAATTTTTGTACTGTACAAATCCAATAAGTGGATAAATTTCTATTAATGTCTAGTTAAAACAGATTTTTTATATTTCTAAGCGGAATTTTTTGAGTGATCTTGTAAGCTAGTTTTGCAGTATTTACTTTACTAATGAACCTGGTTTCTAATCAGAAATATTAATATTTAAAAAAAAAATTAGTACACTTTATTTTACCCTTTAGGTTTAGATTTTAATCGAAATTTATTTTTTACAAGAATCGATGATCTGGAGGGCAATACAAAGCATAAGCGTACATGAAATTTTAGTACCCATAAATATAAGAATATTATATACAATTCTGGTAGTCATTTTTACAATTAGTATAAGTTCCATACAACTATTCTTACACAGTAGCCCTGTTACAGTTTACTCAATAGATAGATTTAAATTTTTGGCAGGTTAAACTAACAACTGAGGCATCACCAAGATACTCACCAATCTAGCCTCGACAAAACTCGAGAGAGGATCCTCGTTGTATCTCAACTAGTAAAATACACCAGGAATATGAGAACATACATTTAAAATATGATTATTGCAAGCAAGATTACTAGAAATCCACATGCTATGTTCTTTCACTTTGTCAATAAATTTGTTACATTTTTATAAGTCACCAAAGGTTGCAATGATCTAGTCACTTTACGAAACAAATTTTGAAAAGTTTTCAACAATAAGGCAACAGTTTTGTTAGAATTAAGGCTCGATTCATACTCCTTAGCCCAGAGAACAACTCATTTGATATCTTCATTCAATATGTTTATAGTACGGAAAAGAACTGATAGTTTACACTGTATATAAGCCTGCAAAGCATCTGCAAATAGGACGCTAATGCTATGTAAAAGGACCAAGAGTACTTAGTTTACAAACAGTAGAAGAAACACTGGACCAGTTAAGAAACTTTGGGTGTATACCAAAAGTCGTATCTAAAAATTTCGTTTCACTTCCATCTAGCTCAATGATGGTCTGCTGCCAATTTGATAGATGAAGGAGAATGACACCACTTCAATGAATTAGATGAAAAGCCAAAATTCCTTATGATTATTGAGAGGAGCTTATGGTTCATTTAATTAAATGCCTGTTTAAGGTCAAATAACACCAAAAGAGTCAGCATATCTCGCTTCCTTCCCACCCATACATCCTCAGTTACCCTTTAAAGAGCTGATTGAGTGCTTTGGTTTTTCCGGAAACCGCACTGCGTTTGCCATAGTAAGAAATTTTTTCTGGGTATTTTGACCCTCTATGGGATACTATAATATCAACAATTATTACTCAATAGGCAAAGTAAGTAGTAGAGTGAGTATCAGCAGAGGATGCTGGATTTTCCACCTTTGATAGTGGGATTGTAACTGACCTCTTTCAACACAACGTATAAGTATTTACAGCAAATCATAGATTGAACAGTCTTAGCAGGTGGAGTATAGTAAAGAAGTAAGTCAATGATAACACAGACCTGCAAGGTTTTTTTCTTTTCAGTCCAATAGTCATAATCCTAAGTATTTTTCACGCTGAATCCAAATCCGTTGGCCAAATTGACCTATCACGTCAGGATTTTGAGCAATCCTAACTTAAAAGTGCCAAAAAGCGTGTTTTTTGCCCTTTTGCGCGTTAAATATCTCAAAACTATGGAATGATAGGGCAAATCGGACAACGGGATCGTTTTTTACATGCCAAAATCTACAAAAAACCATACCAAAAGCGTGAAATTTGAAAAAACTTTTTTTGTAATACTGAAAAGAAAAACTACTTGGCGCAAAATCGACAATTTTTATTAACACATAATATCATCGTAGCACCTCGTTTATTAATAATTTAAATCAATAGAATTCATGTAATTATTGTTAATAAAGTCACCCATTACGAGCACATAAAGTGTATAAGCACAATTCATTTTACAATGAGGCACTATACCACAACAATTGTCCTTTTCGTATGCTATTGTCAGATGACATCGCTGCTTTGATCAGAGTGAAAACTAATTTCGAATGACTCAATTTGTCCAAATTTCAACTTATTTTATTTTACTGTCTTCTTTCGTAAATGTGTCTTAGCATATGTGTTTTTTAGCTTATGAAGTTGGCTGCTAACAACGAAAAAACACAGCACAATACTTGTTTTGTCACAAACCAGTTTACTGATGGAGTTCACATTACGGATACATAAATATACTACTGAATTTTTCTCCATTGAGTAAATCATGCTGTGTTCTTATGAAAAAGACTAAAGGTTGTAAATATAAAATAGAAATGAAAGAAATAAGCGAAAGAGTAATATTGTCAATTGGGAACAGTAAGGTTCCGTTTCGGCGGAAGACTGTGACAGATAATGAAGAAATGATGAAATTTGATGATTTCAACCAACCGAATCGCTATTATTATTATTATTATTATTATTACTTTTATTATTATTATTATTATTATTATTATTATTATTGCGAATCGATTAGAAAGGTGAAATACATTTCAAGCGACAAAAAACAAATTTCAAAAGAATCGCCATTTTGTGTCCGCCGCTTTGAATTTTCATAGCATAACTTTATGTGCTCATAATAGGTGACTTTACCATCAATCACATGAATTTTATTGATTAAAATTATTAAAAAACGAGGTGCAACGATGATATCATGTGTCAATAAAAATCGTTAATTTCAGACCAAAAATTTTTTCTTTTTAGTATTACAAAAAAATTTTTTTCAAATTTCACGCTTTCGATATGGTTTTCTTTAGATTTTGGCATGCTAAAAACGATCCCGTTGTCCAATTCGCCCTATCATTCCATAGTTTTGAGATATTCAACGCGCAAAAGGGCAAAAAACATGCTTTTTGGCACTTTTAGGTTAGGATTGCTCAAAATCCTGACATGATAGAGCAATTTGGCCAACGGATTCGGATTCAGCGCGAAAAAAAATTAGGATACGGCTATTAAATTGAAAAGAAAAAAATCAACCCGTTCTTTGCAGGCCTGTGTAATCTAATAATACCCCTTGTCCTTGCAGTACAGTGCATTAAGGCCTGTGCTAACTCAATACATGTCACTCACAAAAACGAGTACCTTCTCGAGTGACTAGAAAAAATTCGGTGTAGCTGAAGGTCATCACATAAAAAATAAACAAGTGCCATAGCCGAAAAATAAGCCATCAAGGAATCCTCTGATATTTATTATGCTACTGATAATACTATACGCATAAGACCTTAGCAGCGAGACTGATTCTACTTTGACTTTAGTATGCTTCGAAAAAAGCTCTCACGTACCTCGCATATTTCCTTTTTAAGAGTAAAACGCATCTATCTATATTAAGTGAGCTGATATGAGTCAACATTTCTCTTAGCTAAAGTAAATATCCAGTCAAGTGATTTACAAAGTTCTTTTAACGGTTTGGTAAACCATGGCACAGGCCTACGCCCATGTTCATGGTCTCTCTCATTGGTGCAAAAATATCTAATTTATAAAGTAGAATTTTCTGGAATTTATTCCAAAGCAAAAGGTATCTACAGAGAAGTGGTAGAAATCACGCTGAAGACAGTTTAGTATACGAGATGGCTTGGCAATTCTCAAATCGACTGTCTGATGATCATGTTCATTTATATATGGAGCATTAGATAAGCGTGGCGATGCAACCTATTCCTTAGGTTTTGTTTGTACAACATCATGCCAGATATACGTTTTGTCCTGGTGATGTGTTGTGCCAAAAGCCACGAGATAAAGAGAATTTCTTGTAGAATCTGATGTAAATAAACGAATAAGGATCTTAATTTTTAGCAACCATTTCATTGAAAAATGACTTGATATTCTTTGGAATAAAACAAAAGTCTAAAAACACGTCCCCTTCGGTCAACGATACACCAAGGCAACCAACACTCACTGGCTCGCCCAACGCATACATCCTACAATAAATACTCAGGTTCATTTAGCCTAGTGATCTGAGGAGATGCTATGACCTGATTTGATATACTCTTGCGCAGGAAGAAGACAATGCCTTCTCTCTAAACAAACTCTAGCCCTCCTTTTGTCGATTTAAGATCTCTGTAATTTTAAACTTACTTATAGTTTGGTGTATTACATACAAATAAACACTGCATTGTATTTAACCAGGTCTCAGTAAGTACTAATAAACGTATATCAAATTGCTGAAAATGGTACCAAACATCTTGTATATATTGGTGCAGCAAACTTACATGTCAATGCGCAACGTGAGGGAAACCATTTTCTTCGAAATTAAAATTTGACTGGTCACCAGAGATCTGTAGTCACTTCAATGACTCGAGATAACACTCTGAAAAAGTGCATGGATGTACAACTTTGGTATCTCGCCACATGTAATATTCACCTCTACGACCCCCGGAAAACTTGTACCCCAAACTCTTGGACTTCCCAGTTTTTAAGAAAAGTGCATGTGTTGGCTGAGGAAGCAGCTCGTATGATTGTATACTATCTCCGGTTAAACTCGACTCGGTTCTCTGTCTCCTCTTTCTTCACGGGCTTACTGCCACCCCTCTACCGTTTGTAAGGTATACTATGTGTACGCATATATATATATATATATATATACACGTGTGTGTATGTGCGCGCGCACGTGTATGTGTGTGTGTGTGTGTGTGTGTGTGTGAAAGTAAAGTTTTGAAATTATACTGACTCTGAGAATCGAACTACGTTTTTAGAATTGGCAGTTGGGGACCTTATCGATTGTACTATGCAGCACGCCAATCCAATCTTTGTTCTAATTATTTATGGACACCGACCGAGAAACTTGTAAATTAGAAAATTGACCTATAATTGGGTGTTTTTTATATCATACGTTACTGAGCCCACCGATTCCCAAAAAAATAGTTATGATTATTTTTAAGTGACTCATTGATGTTGAAATTGTGTAAAATTGTGTTTTAAAGTCCGTTTTACTTATATCTTGAAATGGTTTGATAAACTTAAATAACTTTGGCTGCTATTTGCTTGCTACTTCTAACCTTGTAGTTGTCCATCATAATGTCATCTTCTTCTGCTACACTTACTTTTCGTTGTCCCGCGTGATTGGAGATTTGATAACGTTGGCTAGCGTCAACTTCTGAAACTAAATAAGGCTTCAATACATCAAAATACGTTTTTTATTCCTACCCTTACGTAATACAAGCGGGGCTTCTGCGCGTGGTATAATGTTCTATGCAACGGTAGTAGAAAAAAACATGTTCTTAAACTTTTGCGCAAAATTATTGGCTGCTTCATGAGTCACTGAATAGTATAAAGGGTAGTATTAGTATTGTACTCCGTTTTTCTATAGAAATTAATTTAATTTAGAACTTGTAAATTGCAGACCTCCCTACGTAACGCAGTGCAATGGCAAACCAAAACGCGTAAACGATTTTTTAAGCTCTTCGATGAAACTGTACACCCTTGTGTTGTTCTTACAATTAATTATTTCAAGCCACTTAGAGTGCGCCTCAATTACAATCAAGAACAAATTACTCTGAAATGGCCCTGTAAAATCACAATGAATGCAGACCTATGGGCGTGTCAGCCAGGGCCATGAAGTCAATGGCGTGTGTGCTGGTCTTTTTCGATATATAGTACTTATCTTGCATGCTTTTACAAGTGATTGTATATCGTAATCTATTTATAGCCAACACACCCTGGATCGCGCAAACATTTATGTTTTTACTACTCCTAGATGGGTAGAATGAATGAAGTTCTCTAAGTATTAAAGGTTGCATGCTTTTCGGAATAACAGCTCTTGAGCCCCAAAATATGCATCCCTTTTTAACCGATAGTTCTAATTTTCATGCGCTGTTCTTATTCTTCGTTTAGTAAGTCTCTATTACTTGGAAATTCACCAAACATATTTTTATTATTTTAACCGTCGTTGAGTCTTTTTTTCGTTTCTGCTGCTAGCATTTTATAATATATTGTTTGTATTTTTTCATCGGAAATTGAATGTAGCTAAAATCGGTATTTAATTCTAATAACAATATTTCATTTGCTTTACTATCCATCGGGAGTCTGAATAACGCATCGCAGTTTGCGTTTTATTTCCATTTGACATGTTCTATAGTATATATAAATCTTGATAAATAATCTAACCAATGCTGCAAACATTTTCAGAAATTAATTGGTAGAAACGCTTGGAGCCTAAATTTATTGCCATATCTTTCTTATCCAGAATTGTTCTGTTGAGCTTTTTTTCTTAATCTTTTGAGATGCGTATGCAATTAGTTTCTCGGTCCCGTTGAAATTTTAATGTGATAGTATCACTGATATGCCATAATCTGACGCATCACAGGCTAATAAAATGTTCTCTCTTGGGTCATAATGTGCTAGTACGCGTGGCAATATCAGTTGATTTTTAAGCCATTTAAGTGCTTTTACGCAATCCTCATTCCAATTGAACTCTGTCCGATTTAATAAAGCGTATAATGGCATTAATTTTTCGGCTTTATTTTCTAAAAATCGTGAGTAGAAAGTAACTATGCCTAAAAACGGAGCTAACATTTTTTCATTTTTCGGCTGTGGTGAATTTATCATACTTTCAATTTTAGACTTTTACTTGTGTAAGCAATCTTTGTCTATAAAAAAAACTAACACTTGGATATTATCTTGTAAGAATTCGCACTTTTTTTCCCTCTCAATCTACATTGAAAGATCGTGGTGGTCCTCAACTGAATGACTTTGTGTAAGAGAAATTAGGAATAGACTGCTGAGGCCTTGCACTTCTGTATGACTGTTTATTTTGAAATAGGGTTCATATATTCGAACAAGTGTAATTTAAATATTTTAAAACTGTATTAAACATAGTTTAAAACACATAGCATAAAATTTTTAAGTAACTGATAAATTTTGTGAAAATATTTAAATCTCAGTCATGAATGAGATTGAAAACACTCATTTTCACACAAAAACAAAAAATGTTCTTGTACTTAGGACTGATTTTATACATAATCAATTAGTAAAAAGTGTCGTTTTTTTCAAATCTTTAAATAGTTAACATTGCATTGGTCTTTCAATTGCATGCTGTTTTTTTACAATAATCTATTTAAGAAAGCTGTATTTTTGATAATAGATTTTAGGGCACTTAAGAATTATAACAAGACAAGATCCACTATTTATTATTTGCCTCAGAACTTCCTCTCAAATTTCTCTAAGTAAGATTTTTTATTCGATTTTTATTTCATTTCTAGAAAACCTAATAAATGCTGGTAGTTGAAAATGTTGTCTTTCATCCAAAAAGCTGACGTTGATGATTGCCAAAAAATTAACCATGAAAAAAAAACTTCAAAAAAGCGATGTTTAATTTACTTTTATAGATGGACACGTAAAATTAGTCAAGGAGGTCTTGAACAGAGACTGTAAATTACTGTTTACAAATTTTTACGCCCCTATTTAATTTTTTCCAATGCCTTATTTCATAACTTTGTAAAAAATATACTGGTTTTTTTATTTTAAGGTTTTGAAATATAATTAAACAGCTATAAATATTTAAAAAATAAGTTGAAGAAAAGTCAATCACTAAAAACCAATAGAATGTCTGTTAAGAATGTATACTAACGATAAAAACTATTTTTGAAGTGGTTATAAGACTGTCGAAAATCTAAGATGCCACTGGTTACTAGTTTACACATACTCACTCACATGCACACACAGATGCACACAATTACGTGACAATTACTACCAGGGTAGTATATTTTGATTCATAACTAAGAAAACTATGCTTTATCATGTACTTTCAATGTCCTTTTTCGTCCTTTATAAAAGCTTTACTGTAATGCAGCAATCCCGTTACAAAAAAAAGACCTTATTATTATTTTGCTTTTATGTCGCATGCATTATTTATCTTTTTTTATTTATAACATGAAGTGTAGAGATCAGTATGACATTCTTTAAAACATAAAAAGATGAAATATAATTGATAATAAAACTTCTAAGTACGCTATTTAAGTTATTGGTGTAATTGGAAGCAATGTTTAAGTTGATAACGTATGTATCTTGACATATCATATGTTTTTAAGAGCTTGTCTGTCTATAGGTACCACCCCTCTGCTCCACCATTGCCAACCCCTGTCCATCCTATGAAAAATAAAAAAAATATTCGATTGTTACGAATGATATTTTAAGTCGAAAAAATAATATCTTCGCAGACACTTATCTCCTCTCCCCACAATATAAGAGACAATTTTGTTAATTTATTAGGTATTTTAATCTAATAAGCCTCTCTGTTATTTTTTTAGGACCCCATGTACCCCTGACAAAAATTAAGTGCCTACTTCCCCCACCATCCTTTTTACCAGGTACCCTGCCTAATATTTAAAGCTCCCCACGATCTCTCGTAACCCTTCTCCTAAAATAAGAAAAAGTTTCGTTAATTTTTTATTATTTTAATTTGATTGAACATTTCGTAATTATTTACCTCTTTCCCCCCTGCCCATTTCCTTCCCACACTGGCAATGACCAACAGAAAAACCTACTACTCACTGCAAACGATCCTTCAGCTGTATATGATTATCTATTTTTCCACACCACCCAGGAAGCAAATAAACGAATTTTATCTTTATTAGCAACAAGAACATAACTTAATGTGGTTGTTACTTTTTATAAATTTTAATAAGTATAAAATCTGATGAACGTTAACTTTTTGAAGTGAAATGTCCTAGGGCGATCCTTATATGGGGAGTTAATTGGTGAAATGAGCGAGCAAACAAGTGAACAGGAGAGCGCTGCCGTATACAAAAGTATCTATATATATTATCTGTACATATCTAGTCAGTGCTGACTGAGCCACAGGCATGGGATCTGTTTGTCTGTTTCTCTTCCTCTCTTTCCCTCCCTCTCACATGTGCACAATAGTGCGCCACAGTTACTCTATATATATCTTCCTATATTATATAGTCGTAAGAGTTAGAGCGAGGTTTTGCTCCCCCCGCTCCCCCCCACCTCCACCCAGCTCCCCCCCAAATATGGTAGTTATTCTTTTATTTTCTTGCATTTTTCGAGTAATCCTACTTTTTTTATAGCTCCCCCCCCGCTCCCCATCAGCTCCCCCCATTTTTTCCATATATAATGTAAATATATTAGTAAAGCCTTGTATATTAACCGTTACAAGTGGTCTAATTTTCACATATAATTTTATTTGACCATAACAACAAATTTTGTTTCAATTATCTTACTTACGATGTTTATTTTGATTACATACTCTAAAATGTCTTTTAAGGTTCTCTGCTTTTAGGGGTAAACGCACCATCTACCGTACACCCATAAATTCACTTTATTTTGTTACCATGATTGTAAGACAGTTTGATACTAAATATTGACTCAGTAAATTTTAAATTGTTGCTTAGGATCTCAAGAGAGCACCGAAATTTTTTTGAGGTGTTAGAGCTTGTTAAAAAATTTTATAATAAAAATAAAAAATTAAGTTAACCCTACATAACCTTTTCCACAATTTTGACAAATATTTTTTGAACGTTTTTTTCATGACTTTTCAAATGTCTCTGTAAGTGATGATTTCTTTTTAAACTTTTTTCGCATTTAATACTCTTAAAAATTTTTTCAATGTTTTAGCATACCTTTGTGTGACGCAAATAGTTTTTTTTGTTTGATATTATAATGCTACACAGATCACATACAAAAAAATTTTTTTTGTAAATTTTTTCGTGCGATGATAGACACTCTTGATTTGAAAATTTTAAGTTACATTTATCACACTGATAAAATTTTGCATCCATGATGGTGTATCTAAAAACATGTAACAAAAAACGAATTGTTTATGATTACATAAATCTGGGTACTAGACGGTACTGAAATTTGCTTCTTTGATGAAAGATAAAATTTGCAAGAGAGTATAAAAATAGTAATGAACTATAAAATAGTTTTTTTGTTACTCTAAAATTTCATTTCAAACAATATTTTTAATTTCAAATTTGTTTTCTGATTCAATTAAAATAAAAATTTTTTTTTGTTTCAACATCTAGACAGTGCAACATATAATCGCCCATTAGAAAATAATGGTTTTCTAAAGTACAACCCTTAGGCATCAAAACTTTGACCTTATGATTTATTGATAGCCATAGGGAGAGTTAAGATAAATGAAAATCGTTTTCTGTACAACATAAATGGTAGTGAAGAAGAATTGTTTGTATTGAGTGTTATACTTAGACTAAAGACTTTATTTCCTTTTTTTTTACCTGAGATTATTCCAGCTTCGATGTTGTATGTTAATAATTTTGTAATTTATAATTTTGTATTATTGCAAAGTCCTTCAGATATGTTTAAGTTTCGTATCAACATAACAATAGTGTTGATTTTTAAATCTAATTCGTGTGAAAGAAGACTTTCTTTACTACTATTCAAATATTCTGTAGAGAAATTAGTATAAAAATTATTGTCTAATTTATCTACTCCTTTGTCATTTGCTTTATCAATACTATAGTACGATACTAATATTCCTACCATATTATTTTAAATTTGTTTGTTCAAAAAGTGAGTGTATTTATTGTGAGATGTTAATATAGCTTTACTCATAAAAGAATCATCATTATTAAAAATTTAAGAACACATATCATTTGTTTTCAATGTCTGAGGAACTGTAAAAGTTTTAATTTTGCCTTCTCCTATATCCAGTAGCAATGAAGATAATTTTTTATCAATTGAACGTATATAATTTTTAAATAGAAAATATTAAATAAAGGCCAAAAATTGGAAAATTTTATGGTTTCTTGAACAATAGTAATTTTGCTTCCGTTTTTTACTACTGGGAGAATTTGACGAAAGTCTCCACCTAAAATTATTATTTTATTTCTAAAAAGTTTATTACCACTAGATAAATCTTTTTAAGTCCTATCAGCAATTTCTAACGCTTTTTTTGGTACCATAGAAGCTTTATGTAAAATAATTACTTTAACATTACGTAATTTTTGTTGATCTGGCTTAAACTGGAAGAATGCACTTTCTACAGTGCTTAATTCCAAAGGAAGTCTGAAAGTTCTGTAAGTGGTCATTCCCTTTGGAAGCAGAATAGAAGCAATACCTGTTCAAGCCATTGCAAGAATTTTTTTTTTAATTGATATAAAATAATAAATTAATCTTTTGTATGTAAAAGTTTTTCTAGATCCACCAGGACCATTGATGAAAAAAAATTTTTTTTTTAAATTTTATTATTTCTTGAAAAATTCGACATTCATCATGATTGAGTTGTAAAAACATTTTATAAAATTTATGTTTACAAAATATTCTCTCATCATTGTCAGTATCAATATTTTTTTTATCGTTTCTGTTGGTTCTGGTAAACTGAAATATTTACAAGACATATTTTCAGAATTAAAAATTTCGTTTGAATGTAAAAGAGCTTTATTTTAATCATCTTTACAATTTTCAATGAAAAATTTTTTGTATTTGTTCCAAATAATATTACCAAAACAATTTTCAGACATAATAAGCCATGCGAAAAATTTTCGTAGTTGAAAAGGCAGCATAACGTTACATGCTTCTTCAAAAATTATATTGTTTTGAAAATCGTGTTCTACTAATCCCATAGTAATAGCTGATATTAGTGAGGGAAAATAAAAAGTGATGGTTAAAAATTCATGTTATTAATTATGATCAATATAAATTTATTACATATATAAATGTTAAGTAACAATTAATTTAATTCGGGTATTTTTCTATACTTCATACATCTAATTTGCAATTAGGGGGGTTGGTGCGCAGAGCGCGCAGGGGGCATATAGTTATAAGAGCTTAGAAATATCTATTGACGCATACAGGATAGACAGCTTATTTAAAAAGGGAGCCACTAGAAGAAATAATAAAGCTTACCAACAAAAATTCAAGGGCACATCTCCCTGTCTATGTAAACTTTACCACTTTTATTTGAAATTAGCAGCTTGTTCTTTATATTTCTTAAAAAACAGACCAGTAATCATACCCCAGCGTAGAAAATTTATTCCCGAGTATTCTCGAAAAATGCCATAGTCTTCCGGATTTTGTAAAATATACTCCAACATATTATTTTTATACTAACAATTAATTTTATTATTTTTTAAAGCCTTAAAAAATATAAATACAAACCTTATTTTGAAAAAATTACACTTATAACACAATAAACGGGGGGGTTGACACGCGGAGCGCGCAGCGGGCGGAGCCCCACTAGTATATATATATATGATACAGTGTTTCTCTTAGTAATACTCTATATACTCTATATAGAGTACGTATGTCTAATGCTGCAGGGTGAAAATCGTAACGTGGCAGTAATATGGGCTAAACTGATGCTTTGTTACAGCTAAGGTACTGTCAGGTAAATAATGTCTGACACAAAACATCGCTCGATCTCTCTGAAGTTTTCGAAAAATATAGAAAAAATCGTTTTTGACACGCCGTGTGCGGGAAACGAGATTATGAGCCATCTGTTGTGGCTCTAAAGACGGCGATTTACACACGCAACTTACAACTCGTGCTGCGCACTCGTGCGAGTGCACGTCGAGATCCTTAGAGCCACATTAGATGGTTCATAATCTCTTTCTCCACGCACGATGTGTCGAAAAGGTGTATACACCACACGTGCGAGAGGTTAGGTGATTGACACATGCGTGTCTAGCACTCGTGTGCGAACTGACACAAGTGCATTAATCGCCTTCCTTGCGCACTAGTATTGTAATGTACTATTTTTTTGCTATTTATATTTTTATATGTATATATGTATGTGAAAAAACGTACGTAAAATATTAAATATGTTTAATATGACAACTTAACTTTTGAAAACAAGAAAAAACGCCGTATCGCAAAAAAGAAGCAAAATTTAGAAATAGTTATTTCTACGGGTTTTTTAAAGGGGATCTACATTATCGAGGTGCACAAATATCGAGTGGTTGGACTATGCACAAACATAATCTTAATTACGTATTTTTTGACAGTATCTTGAAAAAAACGAGTAAAAAAAATTTTTCTTTTGTATATCGTGTATGAAAAATAAATTTGGACATTTACAAGATCTTCGTAAAATTTTTGTCACAATGTTAGTTCTTAAAATTTGAAAAAGAGTCATATCTCGAAAAAGAGGCTAGATAGACCTCAAATAACTATTTTTACTGGTTTTCTAAAGGGGTAATACATGATCAACGCGCACTTAAAAAGCAGAAGTCAAAAAAATTGTATTATTTAGTATGACATGTTTGGGAAATTCATACGGACGTTGACAGAGTCTTTGAAAAGTTTTTCTTACAACATAACCTCCCAAAATTAGAAAAGCAGTCGCATCTAGAACAGGAAGCCATATAGGCCAATAATAATTCCGTTCACAGAAGATAATTATTGACGTTAAAAAATATGTTGCACAGATTTACACAAATGATCGTAACAGTCCTGAAAATAATAAGTTATATCTTAAAGGCAAAGCTTAAACCTTCATATCCTACCTATAAGTTGATTTATTTTCTGTATCCTATAATGTATCATGAAGAAATATTGTGACGTGACCCAAACCTACAATTTTTTTATTAATTTTGAGACCAGTCGAACTTAGTTCAGCACGGGTAAATTTTAATAATAAATTATAAGTTATTATAAAAAATAAATAGAAAAGAATAATCACAATTTTACAATAGAACATTACTATATGTCTTTTGTTTTTCTTAATCTCAATGAGATGTAGTGGATTTTTTTACTTTCATGATAATGAAAATTTAACAAAATTCTCATTTCTCGGATACAAAGATTTCAACAAAAATTCATTGTACACTTACGATGTCATATGAAATGCACGAATATTAATTTTAAGTAAAAGGAATTTTTGTCTCACGTAGTGAGACAAAAGTACTTTTTTTCGACGCAGTATGCTGGACATTTTTGTTTTATTCTGCATTACATGACCAACAATTCGTACATGTATTACATGTATCATAGCAAACGTGTAAGTACTTAGAATGTGCGAATCATAACATCTAAATACCCTTCATTTTTAAAGGTTTAAAAATAAAAGATATTTTTATGAGGCTAAAAGCAGTAAGTTTATTGAAATACAGTTTACTAATCTCCATTGAAATTTTTTAAAGAGGGGGAGAATTTCTTACACCAAGTATATTATAAAATTTTTTAAGTAGAACAGAATGAAAAAATGCTTCTTATACTACTACAAAATAAATATCAGGATTGGAAAAAGTTGTAAACATGAGAGATACATGTAAGTCGTCTCATACGGCACAAACACGTTTTCTACGTAAACATATTTTTTACTACCCGAAAAAGCATAGAATAACAAATAATTGTGGAGATTGGCATACAAAGTGTGGGATGGAACTCCGTTAGTATACATGAACACTAGTAGAGCTAAGTCCTACTACAGAATAATTGTGGCAATAATCTAATGAAAAGACAATGGTTTTAAGTTAGGCTAAATATTTCTTCAAACATTTTTAAAATTACTTGTGTCTATTTATTCGGTAGAGAAATCAAAAGTTTTTAGTTTGTGGTAGAAAATAAAATGATGTAAATCTGGCTCTAAATCGTGAAAGAAAGTAAAATATGCATAAAAACTCTAAATTAAAAATACATGATATAAATAGCAGAGATCTCTGATGGTTAAGCTTGATCATGATAAAATTTATAATTTTTAAAAATATTAAGGTACGTAAGCAGCCTACAAAACTGCTTCTTACAACAACCTCACGATTTAATGAATAAGTGAGCACGTGATAAAATACATAGCAGAAAGCAGACAAAATAAAGTTTTTTTCTAATAATCATAAACAGTCATTTCTGAAGTTTTTATGCAATAAAATATATGGAGCAATAGCTCATTTCAAATCATGCTGATCATTTTACTTGCCTTTTTTAAATAAATTAACTTGAACCAAAATAATAAGGCTAAAGTTGTTGCATTCTATAAACACGTGTTTCATTTATTGTTTTTTTAGTGAAATAGTTATCAAAAAATTATATTCAGATATTTACATAACCTTCACGTATGAAAAAATGCGCCATATCTTTAAAAAAAGCAAGATTAACCAAAAATAACGGTCTTACAAGCTTCCTAACGGGAAAAAAGACATTGTGGCTTACAGTAAGAAAGGTGTTGAGTTATGAGAAGACAAAGACTCTGAAATCTATTGGAAAATTTTAGGGAAATTTATAGTATATTTGCAAAATTATTACAAATAAGTAGAATACGTTTTCAATTCTTTTGCTCAAAAATAATCTTAAAAATTTTTATGAAAAACTTTAAATTGCTAACGGAAAGATAGATAAATAATACATAATTACTTGCATGTATGCGCACGTGTATGCAATTTTTATGAGCAATTTTATCTTTAATGAGCATTTTATCAATATGCTTACAATAGTGGACCATTATTGCCATAGTTTAAGTACTATTTACTTTCTGAAATACATATAAATCGACATGTTCACAAAAAGATTATTCCATTTGGCGTTCAGATTTCTTTTTTTTACTGTACCAATACGTTAATAACTTTTAACCCCTCACTTTTTTAATCACAAACTCTTGCTCTCTCTATTAATTCATATATATATATATATATATATATATATATATATATATATATATATATTGTAAGTTCTTATTTTTGTTGTGCGTCACATACAATGCCACCCACTTCTTTTGTTTTTTTTCATATTTATAGTCTTGAAAAATAAAAATAAAAATTTTTGTACCCAACTTCAATTAGGTAAGTCATTGCTCAAAGTAAACAAATTTTTATTAATGCCTAGGACTAGTATACACCTTGTTTTTAGCTAACTGCAATGTTACAAAAACTTGGTTCTCTAAAATGATTCCATTTTTCAAAAGATTAAAGTTGAGCAGCTTGGTTAACCAACATCTCCATGTTCTGAGTGCAACGAAGGAAGTAGTGAGTCCTAATCAATCTGCAGTAGCCCAATTAATTGAAGGATAACTTTTGCAGTTATTACTACGGAGCATAGCCATCCCAATAGATCAAACAGTTGAGCTCTAATAAAACTTTGAAACTGAAACACTCACTCTTTGGGTCCCAGCCGAGTCCAAGAATCTTCATAGATTAGCTCTGACAGTCTAAGGCGATTTTCTGTTAGACCCTGCATCTAATTAATCTTATTGCAAAGCCTCTTGGGCTGGAGATCTTGCGAGTAATCTAGTAGCTCTTTGAGTTTCGAGAATCTCTGTTAATGATCATACATGTTGGATAGAGTCACTCAATTGATAAAAGTCTGATGAAAACTCTTATTGCTTAAACTGCGAGTAACCGGACTTAACAACAGCATTCCAAGGTAGCTTTTCGTATCGATTGGCTCCTCCAATACACCCTTCTACAATCTGAGCGTGAACAGCTACTCCCAGGATAAGATTAACTCTATCCTTGTGCTGCAAGTGTGGGTCAGCTGAAAGCTGGGTCAAATATTCTCCTCTTTTTTCAGCCTTGATCTTAACTCTCACAGTGTAAGCCAACACTTTAGAGCCTTGATTTAAACTGGCTTGTTATGTAGTATTAACTAAAGTTATACTATCTTCTTCAGAGTTAATTTCTTCTTCTCAGTAACCTTGGTCGGTAGTAGGTTCCTTCATAAGCTAATACTAGTAAACAAAAGTGTGATGTTTGTCTTGGCATTTTCGACATTGGTTTTCTGACTCACACTCGTTGACGAAGTAATTTTCTAAACAATTAAGACAGAGTCTGTTTTTGTATACTAAGTCTTGGCACACCGCAAGCTCTTTGGGCTTAAATACTGGGCAAAGACGAAGAGAGTAAGCCTTATGACATGCTACGTACGATACAGCATTCAAGTTTTAAGCGTAAAAGGCCAGAACTTAACCTGCACCTTGCTTTGAAGGGGGTGACTTCTCGCCTTGTAACTTTTCTTTTTAGCCTTCTAGCAGCAATGCTTGGTTTAATAAGAATTTTCTTAAATTGTTCGAGCGTTGGGGGCTGTGAGTAAAAGCCCAAGTGTCTGCTAATCATTTCACTTGTTACTATCAAATTTGCTAGCAACAAAAGCTATAAAATAATCACAGTCTCACACATTTCGATTTTTCGCGACAAATGATTTCAAGAGAGAGACTAGCTTGGTAGTTCATATTTTTAATTTGGTTGAAGAGTCAACTCACATAACCTCGCATGAGATCAATAACTGCGAGTAGTGAGCAACCAACCAACGATTATTACCATATTTTCTAACTCAAATATCCCAGGCAACCTTATAGCCTTTTTCAGTGATCACTAAACTCTTAATAAAACTAGTGGCTTCTTCCTTTAACTGTGACTGAAGATGGTGAACTTTGATCACGGCAGTTAAACCATTGCATCGATAAATGGGTGGATGGGAAAGATCCTTAAAAAGTTCTTACTTAGATAACTCTCCGGAAAAAAATAAAACATCAACTTGCGGACGTTGGGCAAAGAAAGTATCGCTGACTGTTGGATTCGTAGAGTGATTTGCAATTGAATAGTCTAGCTCGAGAGTCTTGAATGATTCAAGAAAATCAAGAAACTTATTTCAAACAGAGAAATAATCTTCACAGATCTTTTGAAACACGTCATCAGAAAAACAGTTAGCCTTAGGATCATAATTTAGCAACTTAACAACTGCCTCATGGCTTCTTTTCATTAGAACGTAACGCTCTTCTAATTGTTCTAAATAAGCTTTGACTTGTCCCTTCGTTGTTTTGTCACGGTCCAATTTCTAGAAATTAATAAACGCGTTGGCAATAAACAAGTGTATAGCGTCTTAGGCTTTACTATAAGAATCCATTTTTACGTACTAAAACTTCCCTTTTACTTCGGTTTCTGATTAATTCTTCCAGTAAAACGTTCTGTAAATATCAAAGGCCTTAGTGAATTAATGGATAACTTTCCCAATTAAACGAATCAAAATTTTAAATAAAATATTTTAACGCACTTAGTTTCCTAAAAGTAACCATTCGTATCAACTGGTTCTATAACCATTTACCTTTCTTCATTCCAACTTGTTTGATCAAAATAAAGTCTTATAAGCCTAATTTGTCTACATAAAAAAGCTGTAAACTTAACCTTTATACTTGACCGGCACTTTCTTCCATCAGTGTAGCTATACCTGCAGTGAAGATGTCTAATAAATCTTATACGATCGTAATTCTTCAACTATTATTACAGTAATTCCTAGAAATAACGATAGCAAGGTAATCTCTCTTCTAGTGTTCCAGCATGCTCGCTGTTGTTTACTTGTACAGTAAAATAAACCGTGGGCCAGTTCAAAATGACCAATACTGGTGACGCGTGGATTAAAAAAGACTTGCTCGCTCTAACAGTATGTCTCTATCTCTGTCTCTTTCTCTCTCTGTCTTTTTCTCTCTCCCTCTGTTTCTCTCTCTCTCACTCTCTCTCTCTCTGTCTCTCTAATATACAACTTGAAGGAATTTCGTGCACATTAACAAAAGTCTCGAAAATTTGCAAAATATGTTTTTCTACTTTACTGTGTGATTTTTTGTTACTGCCATTTGTAGAGGAAAGAAGGAGTAGTTCGAAAAGAATTGAACCTCTACCTTTATTTGAATTAAATAAATTCTATTAAAAGAATGCAAAAAATACTTTTATGAAACTAAAATACAATAACATTCATCTCCTAATACTTATGCAAATCAACACGAACTGAGTACTGGTTAATAATATGGGTTATCCAGCATTATATAAGCTTATGATAAAAATAAAATCTTTTAAGTTCGTAATTATAATCACTTGTAAGTTTTTACTTTCTTGTTAGAATTTCTAATAATTTAACCTGTTAGGCAGTTTAACCTAGTCTAAGACAGTAAATTA
Organism: Copidosoma floridanum; assembly: GCF_036245765.1. Lineage (NCBI taxonomy): Eukaryota > Metazoa > Arthropoda > Insecta > Hymenoptera > Encyrtidae > Copidosoma > Copidosoma floridanum. The sequence goes on from NW_028321894.1 coordinate 13,075,542, forward strand.
AGGTGGAGATAAGCGTGACTTTCAGACACTAAGGCAATACTTTTAGGGAGTTCCTATCTTCTTTTTCTGAAGTCAAATGGCATTTTAACAGTATACATTAGGCTAAATAATTCTGCACTGAAATTAACTTTTCCAATTATGTAGCTGTTTGAATTTTTCAACTTATTTTGAAATTAATCAATTTGAATATTTCTTAAATCTGTGTTATAATTATAAAATTTAGTTAACATGTAAAACAGTGCATGTACCCCTATAACTAAAATAGTCTTCCTTAACAAAATTTTGACATTCATTCCATAGTTCGTTACCTCAAATATCTTTTGGAATGAAGAATCATGTGAGAAAATGTATTAACTAATAAGAAAACATAACTGTAGTTGCTTCTCTAAAGATATCATCATTTTTAGACTAATTAAAGTTAAAAATGTAGTGCACTATAAAATCACTAGGTAATTTAATTACTTATGCATTGAAAATTGCAGGTAGTAGACTACTTTAAAATAATTGTTAAGAGAGAGGTTTGCATATGTAAAATTATGTTTTCTTCGTCACTCTTACAGGCTTACATAGTTACGTGGTCTGTATCACATCATACGCGCTTCACATAACTGCACCCTTACGTAACATGCGACTGAACCTTTATACTTCTCGACCATAGAGATATAAGAATAAAGTATCTCAGGGGGCGATGAGACCTGCACAGTGATTAACCAACTGTTTTTAGCTAATTACTACTAATATTACCGTTATAAACTATTTTATCAATACAACAGTGTAAATTAGGTAGAAGGTTTACATCCGTAGTGGATCAGCGTAAATTAAAAAAGCATGAATAGTAAAAAATATAATTCGTTAACATTTCATGGAAAAAAAAAATAATAATATTGTCAAATTTTTTTTAATCAAAATAATCAAATGATCATGAAAATTGAAGAGTGACAAGCTTTAAACTTTTCAATATTCATTTTTTTTTTTTTTAATTTGTTTGCCAGGCAAGGAACTTAGGACGGCTGCTGGTAAATAGAAGAAATTTAACCCAAGAAAAAGTAGGTTTAAAAATGTACCACTGTTGAAGTCTGTAAAACGAGAAATTTAATTGACAGTTTCATATTGTATCTTCTCTTAAAAAAGAGTATCAGACTTCAACTATTTTTTACAATCGTATGAAATAAAAGAGCTTATATAATCTACATTCGCTCAATCTTTAAAAGTCAAGGGTAAATTTTTCTAACTTACGATAATAATATATTTAGCATATCAGATGTTGGTTTCAATGTAGCAGCAACATTCAGAAATAAGTTCGACGAATTTAAAATATTGCTATATAAGTAAAAAAACGTCTTTGTGATTTTGGCCTTTATTTTAATATAAACACGTTCATATACATATCTATACACCCTGTTACAGATTGCAATGCATACATGATATGTGGTGTGAATTTTTTTTTATTCTTTAGATTCTTTATTAAGTAAGCTAGGGATTCAAGGTCTATGTTAGCCTGAACTGAGTCAGAATATAGTGCACAAAAAAGAACCATACTGACTCTATTAAGAACAAAGAAATGCTTGTTAAGGTACACACTATTATCAGTAACAAAAGTAAAAGATATAAAAGTATAAAATAAAAATGATAAAAGTAATAATTACAACGTAAGCTAAGGAACTACAAATAGATATAATAATAAAAATGATCTGAGATCAATATGGCATACGATTGCCCTAATTTAGATACTGAGATCACTAGAGCTTACAAAATCACAGATAAAACTAGTTATAAAATTATTAAAAAAGATTAGGTCATTCAAAAATATTTTCCTAGAGCTTATCACTGAACGATGGTCTCGAGAAGAAAGCTTAATTGTTTGTCGGGATCTTGTTCCATAACTTGAGTGTTCCTACTCTAAAGGCAGCAACAAAGGAGTCAAGCCGAGACGTAGGTATGATTAAATGAAGGTGACTTACTCTCTCAGCAGAATGATAAGGGTCCTTTAACTTTAAATTACACATTAGATAAAATGGAGCTCCAGTCCTCAGTACAGATGCCAAGAAAGTTACAATAAGAAGTCTTAATCTGTATTGAAAAGGCATAAGCTCAAATCTGACGAATCTTTAAGCGACAAATCTCAAAGTGGCATTTATGCGCCTGCTTAGTTTGTCAGTGAGCTTACCAGAAAGCCGCAAATATAATTGTGGATGTGGTGGCTCAGCCAGGTCACCTGGCAACATCTAGTAAACGCAAACGAAAGCTCGTTCTAAGAAAGCTCTTTCAATATTAGCAAAAGGGATTGTGCATGCAGTCCTCATCACAGCCTGTCTCACTCCTATAACGGGATCAGATAACGCCTCAGATGTGATGTGTATGTAAAAAGCTTAGGAAAAAGTACCACCTCAGTTTTCTGCAGGTAACTCTTATCGAAAGCAGTTATACTATCCGAATCTTTTAACAGAGCCAAGTGAGGCGAGAGCATTTTACTTTTTTGGGCTGTGTATGAAACCATCAAACACTTTGAGCGCATTCTTAAAGAATAGACATTCTTTATCTTTACTAATCATCGTCTGCTCATCTATGTGACGCTACAAAGATCAGACAGGGGTTATCTGCATAAGGCCTGCCTCCTGGAATACATTCTACACTTTAATGCGTATTATACCCGTAAAGGTAAGAATTCAGTTGTGGATGCTCTTTCCAAAAACGACTGACACACACGCTGTAATTGTTAAAGAGTGGTTTTGAACCCTGAGTTTGACATGGCTGCGATTGCAACATTTTTTCAATATAAATATACCTTTTATCACACAAGCTTAGGCAGGTAACAAGATGTTATGAGAGTTTCTTAACAATTCATGGAAAAAATGCTATCCATACTGCCAGGCTGACTTTGTCACCAAGTCTTTGACACTGTGCATGGTCTTGCTCATCCAAGAGCTGAGGCTACAGTAAAAACGCTGGCTCAGTGATACATCTGACCAAGAATTTGCAAACAGGCTGCAGTTTGAGCCAAACACTGCAAGTTTTTGAGCTGCCATCAGTCTATGTGATGCAGTTCTGCCTGAACATCATTGACAGATTCCCTCAACGGCCCATGGCAGTTCCTCTGCTAAAAAATATACAAACAGAATAGTGGCTAAGGAGCTTAACGACCATTGGGTCAGCCTCATTGACACTCCACTGCTAATGACCTCATACAAAGGCGCTTTAATAATAATTAGAACTGACCGTGTTTATTGAGCTGGCTTACACCGTGGGAGCTAAACTTAGCCACACTACATCTTATCTTTGAAATTCCAGTGGCATGACCAAGCGGCTTCTTTACATTTTCAAGGCTGCACTGAAGTGCCGCCCATAAACATGGATCAATGCATTGCTAATGGTACTGCTGGGTTTGCGCTTTGTTTTTTGCACAGTCTCCAACTGTAGATCAGTGCCTGCTTCAAGACATTCTAGCAGTCAGCCTTTCACATTTATGGCTCTGAAAGTCACCGTCACGTTTTTCAATGTAAAGACAGCATTGGCAAACTACTGGAGCAGCCCTACTTAGGCCCAGATAAGATTCTCAGTCAAACAGATCACCGAACCTTCATCATTGAGATGGCAGAGGCCCTGAAAACGTCACAATAAACCAGATCAAGCTATCCTATCTGGAATACAGCATTGGGTGGGGACAATTCAAAAATAAAACTTTTCCATTTTACCATATATATATATATGGCTTTTATTCTACGGGTTCTTTTATATTTAAATGTAATAATCAAGTTAGAAAAAAAATGTTTTGAGAATTTTAATTTACTTATTCCAGACAATATTGTATTAAAAATGGAAAACAATACTACAGAAGTAAGATAATGTAAAAAAATGTGTATAATAAATTAAATAAGACACAAAAATATTTTTCTAAATAAAGAAGTGATAGGAGTAATAAGAATTTTTTTATGAATAGCCCCAGAGAGTCATCAAAAACAATTGAATACAAGATTTTAATGTATTACTTTATTTTAGAAAAAAAAAAATTATATCCATGGCATAAACAGGTATTGCATCTATCTCACTTTCTAAAGGCTTGACAAATCACAGTACTTTTAACTACCATTAGAATTTATAAATATACGGTACAAAGCTGTTTCTTCATAGGTTGAAATTAACAAGACAAAATTAAGGGAAGTGGATTTAATTATATGGGATGTAGCATGACTGATCTCAAAAAGCACATTTTTTTGAAAGAATCATTCCAAAAATTAGTAATTATAATCAACCATTTGGAAATGAATTATAAGTTTTGGGTGAAAATTTTCGGCAAGTTTTACCAGTGACTTCTAATAGTAACGGAAGTATGATGAAATCTAAAATAACTAAATCACCATACTTATGGGCGTATTTTTATATTTTTGAACAACTCATTATAATACGATTAACAGATCAAATTTTTCTTAAAGCTATCATTAAATAAATGAAATAAAGATATCCGATGTAGGATGGAGTATATGTAATAGACAAAAGTTTTCAACAAAGCAAAAAATCTTATGCTGCGTCAATATTATTACTTATGTTAAACTTCGTATCGACCAAATAGTAAAATTTTTAGTCCTAAACTCTATGCTGAAAAACTAACTCAACAATTTTTTTTGCATGCCTAGAGTATCATAGAAAGCAATAGAATAACATTATCAAGATGCAATGGTAGTTATGCGAAAGTTTGGACGACCTGATTTTTTAATTACCGTTACATGTAACCCTAAATGGTAAGAAATAAAGAAAATTAAGAAAAACTTTTCTGAAGGTGCCACTCCGAATGATACTACAAATGTAACTGTAAGATTATTTCATACAAAATTAAAATTAATTTTAGACGAAATAACTAAACAAAAAATTTTCGAAAAAGTTGTTGCTTACGTTTATACCCTGGAATTTCCAAAAAGAGGATTACCTCATTCTCATATTATTCTAATATTGCATACAAACAATATTTACCATTATAGACATAGATAAATATATTTCAGCGGAAAGTGCACTTGATTTACAAATACAAAAACTAGTATTATTAAACACATGCTTCATGGACCTCATGGTTAAGATAGTTCACGTCTTACCAGTTTTCAAAAATTTTGTACAAAGAAAATATTCAATAAAAATTTACTAACAATACTGTTGTAACAAAAATCGATACCCAAATCACAAAAGAAGTAACAATATATGTGATAATTACATGTATAGAATCAAAAATAGTAATAAAAAAATTTTAGTTGATAATTCAATGTAATACCATACAATCCATTTTTGTTAACCAAATATAATTGACACATTAATATTGAGTATTGTACATCTATTCAAAGTATAAAGTATATTTTTAATCATTTTCATAAAAGTGAAGGTAGAGTATCACGTGGAATAGCGAAAACAGATACGAGTGAGAAAAGAGACGATGAAGCAATTTTTGATAAAACATCAGATTATGTACATGGCTGATATTTAAGCCCAATGGAAGCAGCATGGCGACTGCAAGAGCTCTCTCTGTTTGGACGTAGTCATCCTGTATTTAATTCACCAGCAGTATTGAAAAAAAACAAAATTAAGATTTCTAAAAAAATAATATGATTAAAGCGATGGAAAACTCCGAAACATCATTAACGGCTTGGCTTAAATTGAATAAAATGGATAGTTTCGCAAAAAAATTAAATACGTAAATATTCAAGAATATTACTGTTTAAATTTGATGGTAAGAACTTATCTTAAACGGTAACTCAAATGTATAAAACATTTGAAAAAGCTTGTAACGTTATGCTGCCATATCAACTGAGAAAAATTTTTGCATGGTTTTTAATATCTAAAGATGTTTCTGGTAAGTCTATTTAGGAATCACTCCAACAAATTTTTTATTCAAGATCTAAGAGACGATGAATAAAACAATGCTTTATTACTTTTAAATAAAGTCTTCAAATTTGAAGAAAAATCATGTAATGATTATGGAGTACCAGAACCAAATGAAACAGTTAAATCTGAAAATATTGAGGATAATAAAACTGTACTTAATTTTTAAAAAACTTTTAAGGATTTATTTCTTAACCTAAATAGTGATAAAAAAAAAAATTTTTAATAAAATCCTTAACACTAATACTAAAGAATATTTTATTAATGGTCCAAAAGGTTTTGCAAAAACATTTTTGTACAAAACATTAATTTTTTTTAATTTTATTTAAAAAGAAGAAGGTTATAATATAGCTTAGACAGGAATTGCTTTAATTTTACCACCTAAAGGAATGACAAGTCATAGAATATTTCAATTATTATTAGATTTAAATAACATTAAAAGTTTTTTTGAAGAATACGAAGCTAATTAAAAAAAATTACGAGAAGTGAATGTAATTATTTGGAATGAAGCTTCAATGATCTCTAAAAAAGATTTGAAAATAGTGGATAAAACTTTAAAAGATTAATGTGATAATGATTGTCTAAATGGTGAAAAATTATTTATTTTAGGAGGCGATTCAAGACAAATACTTCCAGTGATAAAGCATGAGTGTAAAAGTTTTATAATTAGTAAAACTATAATGTATTTATTTTCATAGAAACACTTCAAAATTATAAAATTAAAAGGTAATATGCGTTGTACTGATTTGAAGTTTTTATTCTTGTTAATGGACATTGAAAATGGAACAATTAAGTCTTTCGAAATTCCACAGGTATGAAAAACCGATCATGTTTGTAAACAAATGTATGGAGATGGTATAAATAGCTGCCTAAACAAAGTAATTCTAACAACTTATAACAAACTTTTGTACATTTGAAATAATGAAGTTTTGAATCATAATAAAAGAAAAGAGCATACTTATTACAGCATAATTTATAAAAATGTAAAGGTAGTAATCGCACTGTTAAAAAAATAAACGTAAATTTTCCTATTGAAACGTTAAAAAATATACATGAAGGATTGCCTACACATGTTTTAAATTCAAAAGTAGATGCCATTGTTATGTTAATAAGAAGCTTGAGTATATTTAATGGATTATGCAATGGCACTAGACTACGTATAACAGAATTATTTAAATATAATTTAGAAATAGAAATGATAACTTGTGAAAGTCTGGTAACAAGGATATTACTCCAAGAATCACGTTAAATACCAATGATAATTCTTCCTGACCAGTAATGATATACACAAAACAGTTTCCAATAGTTGTAGCTTTTTCCATGACAATCAATTAATCGCAAAGTTAAGGTTTTGATAAATTAAGATTTTACTACATAACACCGTTGTTTTCTTATAGTCAGCTATACGTTTTGGTATCAAGATGTGGAGATCTTGAGAACATATTTTTACAAAATGATTCAGAGAACATAAGAAATGATCAAGAAAACATAAGAAATATTTTATTGCGAGAAACTTTTGAGTGTTAACAATTTTATTATTTGTTTGTCAAAGTTTATTCCTTATAATTTCTTATTTTTCTCTAAGAAATTAAGTTCCTTAAATATATAGAATGCATCTTGAAAATTTGGCTTTTAACAAGTGAGAACATAAAAGAAACCAAAGTATTAAGGCACTGTATTTCCAAATTCTTGCATTAAAAAAAAGTAGAAATGCTCGCATCACAAGATTTTTGAACAGAACAGCCATTAATTTCGTACTGGAAATTTTATACATAAATACAAAACATCTGATCATAACTCAGGTGCACCGATGGCTAATTACCACTATTTTTGTGTAAAAAATGCCATATCTGAGCCTACGGGTGATGATGAAAAAGAAAAAAACAAAAAAAAAAAAACTAAAAAAATCGTCGTTTATTTTCCAACGCCAATTTCATAATCATAAATGTTTCACACTTTTATTTTTTGCGCCAAATACCATATCGCTGCTGCATAACTATGACATAAAATATTAATTACTAAATATGTTAATTTATACAATTATACAGATATGTACATTTTTCTTTTAAAAAGGCCTTCAAAATGAAATCTCCATCTCTGAACACTTTAATTCTAAATATAGCTTGAATTTATCATAGAATAAAATATTGCCATACAAAGCTATATGTTGTATATACATTTTAAATATATTGGAATATAATAAGCAGCATTAAGAAAAGTGAACAAACTGAGTAACAATTGATTATTTATATCAGAAGTCTATTATTTTGTGAATATTAAATTTAAATTATATAAAATTCTTGAATTTATAAGTTTTAAATATTTCTTGGGGGTTGGCGTGCGAAACGCGCAGGGTCGCAACGATCCACTTATGTGTATATATATATATCCCTGTACACGGTAAGTTATACAGACTTTGTCTACTCTTAGAATACACACAAATAACATAATGTTATGTGGACTGTCAGCAATAGTACGATTTTTTCCTGATAATAACCTTTCACCCTATATTGTCAGCGTCATTCACCTTTGATCAATACATATATGGAGCCTTTTCTGCAACTCCAAAACCTCCTGCTCTTTAAAATTGGTAGAGGTTTTTCGGAAATTTTTGAGGTAGAAATTTTAGCTTAGAATCTTAAGTTTTAAATTACGTGTGGCCCCTTTGAAAATTCCAAATGGTAGAATTAATATGGTGGCTATAAGCCACGAAGGGCAGTCTTCTTGTTATAAAAAACAATTTAATAATAAACAATAAACAATTGCAAAATTATCCTCAGTATTATAATTTTTTTGTACACGTAACAGTTCAAGTATTTTCTTATTATGGATTTGCTGTTGGATTCAAAATTTAAAATGGTGGATCCCATACAACACCAAAAGAACATTTTTCAAAATTGCATGACAATCTTTTTACGAGGTTTTGTTTGGTCTCTGAGCAAAAAGAATTGGTCAGAATTACAAGATTTATAACAGTAGAATTAAAATACCGGTGAAACTATACAATGTTTGTGAAATAACATTCAAGCGCTTGGGTTGCTGAGATTAGTTTAAGTCATGTACTGGATATTAACAGAGCTAATGTGGCCTTAAGTTGTCAAGGCTAATAGACGTCAAGTCCTTGTAAAAAACCATGCCAGTGACGCCACCTAAGAAATAAGGCACATTTGTATGTTAGTTTACGGATTTCTAGTGAATTTTATAAATACGTAAAGTTATAGGAAGGTATTTTGGGTTGCTAATAATGGTAATCTGTAAGCTCTATTGAAAATGAAAAAAACTCTGGGGATGCTCCTGACAACATATCTCGGGACTTCCTAATGTATTTTTTTATCATTACCAGGAAAATGTACAATGAATTAAAGATGTAAGTAGTTCTTTTGAAGACCATACAGAATATGTAGAAAATATAATAGTCATGATAAAAGTTTTCATTTTGAATCTTCGATTGCAAAAACATAGTAGTTGCCCGTGGTAGCACAGTCACTGTAACTTTTACGCGATTTCCCACGTAAAGTTTCTGTGATAGACAAAAGTGCGTAAGATGATGAAGTGGTCTGCTCCTGGGATGTTACGTGATTTTGCTTTATGGCAAGTGCATCAGACACTTGCACAAGAAGTGCACAAATTTTGAGTAAGGTCAAATACATTATTTGGTCCGATGAAACGCATTTTCACTTTCAGCAGAAGTGCATAAACCTTGCAGTAGGGCCATTGCGTAAGACGCCTTTCACAAGTCTTACGCAAACCTTATGATGTATTTTAACAACAGACTTCTTGCAGCGGAAGTGCAATCTCCAAATAAATTAGATTTTTCTATTTTTTATAAATTAGCAAAAAGCAATTACTGCAAGATCTGTGTAAGACTTGTGCAAGGCATCTTACGCTATTTCTCTGCTGCAAATGAAAGTGCGTTAAATTTGACCAAATAATGCACTTGACCTTACTCAAGACTTATGCTTCTCATAAAAGTGTCTGATGCAGTTGCCATACAGCAGAATGACGTAAGATCCCTGAAGCAGACCAAGTATCGTACTTACGTACTGACAGTGCATAAGGCTGTGTTACCAAGTATTATAAAAGTAGTTAATTAGATTTTAAAAATTATTAGTTTACTTATTTTACTGTGTAATTGTATTTTAAAAAAAGTGTGAGACTTAAAAAGTATCTTGTACTTAAGAATTAACTGTGAATTGGGTTGACTTTATTTAGCAAAAAACTAGACTAGTAACTTTTTATTCTAAGGCTGGCTAAAACAAATATCATTAACAGAAATTTGTAAACAAAAATACATGGTAGAGAAATAGATACGCACAAAATCACTAGCTAGTTTTTCTTTAAATGTTAGCGGATCTCTTTCATTTGGACTTTAGCCACGTAATTAGTGTGTTCTCTTAACTATGCTAATTGTATCGTAAACGCACTTTATAGACACAGAACTAGTGAAAAATGTGCTAAGTCCTTTATGTTTGTTTTATTTTGTACACCAAACAGTTTGTACAATGCAAGAGCTTGGATATTAGAGATTTTTTTTTTAATTTAGAGTAAATGCGTTTAATTTGTATCATATTTTAAACCGTCTGATAATCTGTCTGATAATTGCATACACAATATTGTACAGATTAAATACCATGACGTTATTTTTCAATGCAATCTTGAGTACTTACCAGTCAATACTATTTCTATTCTAGCCAATGATTTGTAGTCAGAGACCTGAGAAACACCCGTAAACAGATTGTTATACAATTTTAGAAACTTTTTTTTCATGTGCCGTATTGGGTCCACCATTTATAATTTTGAATATCTGAGAGCAAATATCGTTAAAAGTAAGTATTCAAACTGTCACAGATGCATAAAAAATTATGATACCAAGACTAATGATATTTTCTACATGTTTCTTGTATCTAGATGACTGCTTTTTATGGCTCCCAGATGCCATGTTGATTCCACTGTTATGAGTTACCAAACTCCAGCAAATCTTCTGCGCTTGGAGATCTGAAACACACGCTATACAGATTTTAATGCAGTTTTAGAAATATTTTTTTTTAGGCACCATATTAGGTCTGCCATTGCTAATTTCGAAGATTTGACAGTAAATTCGTAATTAGCGAATACTTCAGCTATTACGCGTACTTTAAGAATCATAATACTAATAATGTTAGCAAACTATATGAAAACTACCCCTGTTTGATGAAAATCCAGACTGAGCATAAAAAATTTTTTTTGTGTTAATCTCAAGCCTGATAACAAACGTAACCACTTTTGGACAAAAAAATGTCAGCAAAAGATCCAAAAAAAAATGATAAAAATGGCCAAATCAAGTTCTTTGCTTGTATCAGAAAAGCTGTTATTCGGCCAAAAAAACTTTCCACGTGAAAAAGGTGCGCAATTTCAAGACAAACAAAATGAGCCATGGTGAAATCAAATCGGCCTTACAATTTTTTCGCAAATTGCCAAAAAGTGCCAATGTCACCCTGTTTTTCGGTGTTTCATAACTGGAGTTCTGAGTTATATTTTGAATAAAAGTTTTAACAGAACATGGGTCTTATGGTTCTTAACATACCTACAGAATTTTAAAACGATCGGATGTAAACTTTTTGCAAACCGTCAAATAAACAAAAAAAAGGTCCTTCCAAAAAACGGCTCTAAAAAAGTTGTTAAGCTACGTAGAACCATTTTTCAAAGTATTATCTCTTAATAAAATGTTAATCTAACACTGGTTAAATTTTCATATCCCTAACTTTTTCTTAAAACTAATATTACAAAAATAATATTGTTAAATTTTTCCATTCGTCGCACAATTTTTAACGATGTAGTGACTTAACCAAAAATTAAAACATGTCAACTAGTCTATAGTAGGAGATATTTTAGCAGCACTACAACAAGTTATCCGTATGGTTAGAAACGTGATGTCTCAGGAGAAGGGATATCATACATGGGAGTAGGGGAAAAATCCCACTTGGTCAAGGTACGACAAAGCTGTTGGTTTGATCATTTCTCTTTTCACAGCCGATGTCACAACGAGTAAACGACAAGATGGGTTTGAAACAAAGCAAATCAAATGCTACATCAACCCACTCGAGAAACGATGAAATTGATTATTGTTGCAAACAGCTTGTAGAAAAATCATACGAAAAAACCAGTAGACAGTGGGTCCTTGGGTACCCAAGTAAAAAGTTATACTTTTATAAAATTATATTGCAGATAAAATTATTATAAATACAAATATACTTCCTATGAAACGATATTGTGTACGAAGTTGGTGCAATTATCGTTGGAATGAGTATACCTACGTTAGTTGGGTATGGTTTCACTAAGTATTTCAACATTTAATAACTAATCAATTATGAACAATACTTTATTGGCACAATACAAAATAAACTGTATGGCAGCTGGCCAGTACAAAACTGTTCACTTTCGTCGAATCTTCTGATGGTTTCAAAACAACTTTCTAAGAAAATAAAAAATTTCCTTAAAAAATAGCAGATCGTTTAACTGTACCTTTTTTCATATGTATAATTTAAAAAATTGGCAATTTAACGTGTAACCTTGTGGAAAAATCACTTAAAATTGTATTTATAGGATCTGTATAATCCTACCAACTTTTGGTTGTATGGAAAGTTACGAGTAAGGGTAAGTAATAAGGTGTAAGTTTATCCTTATGAGAAAAATAATTTCCAGCGTTGCAATTTATATTTGCGCTCCTTCCACCTCTTTGAATTTTGTTCTCAATTACAAAGAAAAAATTGTGAATGAAGAAAACGGAATAAAAATCAGTTATTGTATTGATACGGTACAAAATTTTTTTTTAGTTATGAAAATTTTGAAAAATTGTGAAAAATTGTGCAAAAAATTATTTATTCATTTTAAAAGTAACAAGCTAATGATAACTTAATAAATTTGAACTGTAACATAGTATGAAAGCTGCAAGCATATACTAATTTCGAAGGTTTCAAAACATGTACCTACAAAGTATATTTCATTAAATAAATTATACATTTATTTACTGTGTAATCAAACCAAAATGAATTAACACACAATAAAAAAAATTGATACTAAAGATAAGCAATGAACTGTACAACAAGATGAAGTAATCGAATTCATTATGTCGGCCACGCTCATAGCAGAGTAAGGGTCCCAGCCTGCATTCAAGAGATCAGGGTATCAAATCTTGTTGAAAACTACTTTTTTTTTCCTTTTTTTTAGAAATTGGTTGAAAGAAAAAGAAATAAATTTGAAATGTGTGCTGTAGTGAGTGTAGTGCTATGACGGTATGTCGTGGACAGGGGATTAGAAGAATATTTCAAAAAAGATGATACTAGCACGTTCTTTACCATGAACCTTAAACCATGAAAAAAAAATCCTTACGTAGCAAAAAATGTATTTGATCACTTTGGACTCGTGTCAGCTCATTCTTGAAACTGTTGCAACAATTGTTTAGTAAAACTTGATACATAATTCGAAAACTGTGACACTAGCACATTGTTGACCACGAATCTTTGACCTGGAAAAAAAACCATCTTAACGTTAGTTACTCATGTGATTTCAGCCTCAAAACTGCCATAAATGAGGAGGAAACTTTCTAATTAAGTAATCTTGATTATGCGTAATAAGTGCTCCAACTGACGTGACGTTATAAGCCGGTTGGTCGCTTGAGCCATCCATAAGTGATGGCGGCTGCAGCGACGGTGGTTGTGGTGGTGGCGGCGACATCAGCGGTGGCGGTGCCAAAAAGAGCTCAATTGGTGGTTGAACTCGACGAAACGAGCTGATTGGCCGTGCGAGCTGCCTTTACGCTAGCCTTCTAAAAGTGCTTACGGTTTTGCGAGTGGCTCGCGAAGGCCCCATCTCGGTCAATCATTCTTTCAACACAGTTTTGTTTGGCAGTATTGATATGCGATGGCAATACCCGTGGACGTGTACACTGAGCGGACCTACAGGTAACGGCAAAACCGTGCTTGTCAGACGGTTCTTATGACACATCTACCGTATGAGTGAGGCTCATTTCGAGTGGATGATTTTTATAACGAATTTCTTTATGTCGCGTACTCGGGGGGCTGGAATTTCAAAACCGACAGATTTTTTTTTTGAAACGTAAGTGGTTTACCCGAAGTCTCTTCCTCTCAAGTTTCCCCCCTTACCCCGTCCCCCTCACCGATTGTTCTCTACACACTTCCCCTCCCCCCACTATATATGTATACCTGCCAACCGTGCCGTGTTACTCTTCTGTACAGGTGTACCTATACCTACCACCATTCTTCCTCACACTCCCAAGCAATTGATTTTTAAACAAATTTTAATTTTGTTTTCTCACAATGATTTTCTTTAACTTAGAAATTTTTTCTTTTACAATTCTTTGAAAAAAAAAAATTAAAAAAAAAAAAAAAAAAAAAAACACTTTCCACTTCAGAGATTTGAACCCTCGACCTCCTGCACATGAGTCCAGTACCTCACCCACTCTGCTACGAGCGCTGCCGACTATAGAAACTCGGTTTCTTGTACTTATCGTGTGGTTCGTAACAATAATATTTCATTTTCATGTGCATTCATTCATAATACATTTAATTAATGACAAATTATTTATTTATTTTCTAAATAATAAATTTGAAAAATAAATTTAAAACAACAAAAATTTAATTTGCATCAATATAGTTTTGTAGATTAAATCGAATAAAGCGCGTTATTACGCATTGAATATTTGTATTTTATGCGTTTGATGCATAAAATACCGACCGATTTTTTTTAAACCTGATGTTTTTTTGGCATTTAAATAGTGCTAATGATTACTGTTATAAAAAAATTATTAAAATAAACATATACAATAGAGTTTTAAAACAAATCCATGGTTTTTAAGGGCGCTTATTTCAAATTCGACAAACAAATTATTTTACAATGTCACAGAATTATCTAAATATAAAAAAATAATTTGAAAAAAATTTATATACAATAATTTAATGAAAAAAATTTCTTTAAAATGCAATTATAAGCAATTAAAAATAAAAATACGAAAAGGTATTATATCAAAATAAAAAAATTCAATAAAAAAAAAGAAATAAATAAATATAAAATGATAAGAAAAATGAAATGGAAAATAATATGAAAAATGATAAAAAAATTAAATCAAAAAAAGGGAATAAAATCTTAAAAGACATTAAAAAATAAAATGCAGCGAAAAAAATGAAAAAGGAAATGAAATAAAAATACAGGAAATAAAATTTGAAAAACTGAATAAAACGAAATGCATTAAAAAAAACTACAAGAAATGAAGATAAAAATACAATGAAATAAAAAAAAAAATTAAATAAGAAATGGCCTACAAAAAAGAAAATTACATACAAAAATACAAAAAGAAATGAAAAAGGGAAATACAAAAAAATTTTTTAAAAAGTAATAAAATGAAATATTAAAAAATAATGGAATGAAACGAAATGAAATGTGAATTAAATATGAAAAATTAACGGAATAAAATATGAAAAAAAAGGAATTGAATTAAGTATGAAAAAAAAGAAATAAAATTAAATATGAAAGAACAAGAAATAAAAAAAAAAATTAATAAATTAAACAAGAAATGAAAAAAAAAAAAAAAAAAAAAAAATTAAAAGAAACAAACCAGGGGGTATAAATGGGTCATGGGACCCGCGCGCCACGGTAAGAACGAAGTTCTTTAAACATCAGATGAGTATAAAGACACAATTTCTCAGATAACAAGGGGGTCACGAGACCCATAGGAAGAACGAAGCTCTATGAAAATTAGTACTGCATTCATGTAGTTACTAAAACAAAAACTTGAAGAACGAATAAAAAAAAATTTTAAAAATTGAGTTCAGTACTCACGATGGTTAAACTTCGTAAGTACGTTATGCATAAATCCTGAACTTAAAAAAATTTTAAAAAAATACTTTTTTACACAGTCACTCGTGCGAGTGCTTAAAGTTCAAGCTTCCTTTGTTTGATACTTCGCTGACTCAAACAACTATTGAGAGATTACACTGGATTAAATAAAAGCTGGAATCATCGCTTATGGATGATTCACTGATTGAATTTGTCGTACCAGGCAATGGTGACAAATACATTGATCTCGCATACACGATGCTCAGTCTTCGCGTTAAGTCAGCTGTTAGTGAAGATAAAGAAGTAAATACTGATGTAGTATCTAAAATTACGAAGGCGGGACTGATACATAATTTTATTTATTTGTTGTTTAACCAAGTCGAAGTGTTTTTCAATCAGAAACCTTTATCAGCTCCTAACAACGCGTACGCTTACAATGCGTATTTGGAAATTTTATTGAATTACGGACCTGTGGCGAAATCAGTTCACCCAACAAATGCATTATGGTGCGACGATACGGTGATAAAGATGGATGATGTGTTGAATACCAATGTGTGACTCGTCAAGCGACTTACATTACTATTAGCAAATAAATCGATTGATCTGATTAGTTATTTTTACTAAGATGTATGCAATCAGAAAAAATTACTTACCAATGGCACTGAGGCGAGAATGCGATTAGTAACATTTCGCGATGCATTTTGCCTCACAGAAACTTCAAACTTGGTTTCCGTTTGCACTGAAAAAGCAAATCTTTTAGTGAGATGCATTAAAACTAGCCCATCTGTTTTACTAGCCCATACCAAAGCTCTGCCCAACAGTACAGCAAAATATCTGGTCACGCGTGTCAAAGTGAAAGCTGTAACGATGCATAGTGGTACTCATGGCGAAACTTTAGATAATATTAACTTTAGCCAGTTACCTAAGCGAATAATTGGCGGTTTCTTTAAAAATCAAGCTTATAATAATGATCGCACAATGAATCCGTTTAATTCTCATTATTTCAACGATACTTTTCTTTGTTTGTACATTGACAGTGTTCAAGTACCTTTCAAACCATTACAGCGAGACCTTAAAACGAATAATTTATATGTAGATGCTTATTATACCATATTTTTGGGTACTGGCGTTAACCTTCTTAATAAAGAGAAACATATCGAACGCGAATCTTGTCCCAACAGTTACTGTCACTTTGCTTTCGATTTAACACCAGATTAATCGGCCAACGAATTTTCTCATTAGAGCCTGATTAAACACGGGAGCATGAAATTGGACATTAGATTTTCTGACATTCTAACTTGGACTTTTAATTGTAGAGTGTATGCCGAGTACGAGAATATTCTTAAAATCGATGCGTCACGTCAAATCATGGTCGACTTTAGTGGCTAGATAGTGCCACTAACTACATATACTAACAATCATTGCTCGGACGTGACAATCATCTCTCGGTTTAGTTTTTATTGCTACGCTCCATCCATCAGCAATCCATAAATCGCAATAGACCTCATAGTTGACTTCCAGTATTGCAAGGTAAAAAAAGACGTTACGGTGCCTAAAGAAGTTACTATCACTGCCTTGGACAATGACTTTTCTGCACATTGGGTAGTGACACCTCCTTGTCGCTTGCAAAAATTGAGTAAGGAGGTGCAACGACATAATATTTGGTTGTCCCAACATCATTATAGACTTTAATTCTTTGAGAGTTAATTACCTTTAAAATCAATTTTGTTAATTTTAAATAATATTGGAAGAAGTGCAAGAAAAATGTATGTCAGAGGTTGCGAAAAGTGGTATGATTCCCATAAAATAGCTTTTTGGTAAGGAATACGTTTGGAATACAAGATTGACTGTCCACCTTTAAAAAATTTGTCATTGAAAGTGCATCGTATGCATCACTCTTCAAACCAAAATCATTAGAAATATCGTTGTGTCTTAAGTAACGCTCATTAACTGAAATCAATGCTCTGCAAACATAATAGACAGCTTACAGATACTGCAAATCTTGTCACAACTCACAACGCATACCACTAGTGTATTCCCAGCTGATCAGATTCCATGGGCGTGGATGAAACCAACAGCACTCGTCATTAACACTGATGATCGTACGAAACCAGGTATACATTGGGTTGCTATATACGTTGATACACATTCCAATGGATCATATTTTGATAGCTATCGTATTCAACCTTATTTACTGCAGCACATTAATCGATTTCGTAAATATTGTAAGAAACTGCGTTGGAATGTCAAACAGTTACAAAGCATATCTTTAAACGTTTGTGGATAGTTTTGTTTAATGTTTTTGTTTTACATTAGCAACGATTTGGATTTTCAAAAATTTTACGACATACTTTTTGCTAATTTGAAAAAGAATGACGAAATTTATAGACGTTTCATTACATTGAGGTGTTGCAAAACAAATTGAAAAGCTTGGTGTCAGGCAGTAGCAGTTGTTTGGTAAAATGTTTACAAAAAAGTTTCAGTAAAATGTCTTTGATATAAGTGTATCCATAAATATATTTGTATTTTGCAGTGTGCGCATTCTTCAATGTCTAGTGACAAATACTGATGTGACATTATTATAAATTTTAAAAAACAAAGGATGACAGCGTTTTGCGATCCTACCTTTCAATGTTTATAGTTTGTTAAACATTTCATACTTAGCGTTTTTATCCGCACGCAATACACAATTACACTTGTTTCAATTAACGTTGAACAGGATGTGTTGTCGACGCAATTTTCTATGGTACAACGTGACTTACTACCTTTAAACGTCTTTCACACTGTCTATTTCGAGCTACGACTAGTATAAAAAAGTCGAATTAGTCGTCAATCACTGACTGATCGTCATACCATCAATACAATTAAACAGAAAAATGGAGTTCCAGAAAAAAAGGGTTAAGGAGTCGGTAACAATCGATCTCTGAAGCGTAAAACATAGGCAGTCAACAGTCACCTCCGCAGATTTTTTGCAAGTTTTATGGGGTAAATAAATCTTTTGTCGAAAAAGCCGTAGTTGGTCTGGAATATAAAAAATTACTTGACAACGATTAGGAACCTGTAGTTCGTCTAGTGAGCTCAGATTTTGATGGAATTCCATTCAAAATTCCAGATTGGAACGCAGTTCATTTGGCGTTTACAGACATTGAAAATTATTATACCATGAATAACAGCAACTTGCAAGACATCAAAATTTATTGCTCTAACTGGTCCCTGAAGTTTACTTCAAGTTATAACGATAAAGCTATTGAGTTGGAAGAAGGACGAAAACAAGGTGTGAGTGGTTGTTTCGCGAAGCAATACCGTCGTCGTTCAGTTCTAAAAAAGGTGACCTCATATCATTTAAGCGAACTTTTTGTCAATAGTATTGATTGTAATTTACGTGTATTAAGTGATTTGTCGGATTTGATTCCTACTGTTGTGCAGAAATTTATAGATTAAATTTCAAAAAAAGGTTGTAATGTATATAAAGTACAAATAGACCTGATATTGTAACGAAAATTGTGAGGAATATGAATGACTCAGATTTAGAGAATGTGTATGAAAAAGTCGTGCCTACAGATACGACGAAGATCGAATATTTAACAAAAGAATATGTATGCAATTTTATACACAATATAACGTCATTTCATACAATTGCACTTGTAGATGCTTTGAATTCTAAAATGAATTAATAAACATACTTGCCTTTGCTGTTACTCACTTAGAACTTACACCACATAGTTATAAATCACTTTTTATTTTGATGTCATGAACCAAAATAAAACTAAGAAATATTTTGGACTCTTGCTATTGGAGAAACCTACTATTGTAAAGAGAATACCCATACTAAGCAAGAGAGAAATTTCAACATTTCTAGTAACTAAAAAGTCGCGAAGCCCTGTCTCCACATAATGGAAAGCTCCTACCTAGGTGGTGGGGTTTTGTTGTGATTAACAATATAAAACTTGACAAAAACTAATGAAGATTTCAAAAAAGTCACATTTTGTAATGTTTAGAGAGGCCAGTCATCGAATGATAAAATTAAAGCATGTTTCATTATTTCTTATATATTGTTCACATTCATGTACATTGACAATTTACAATTCTATTCAACTATTCCGTAGCAAAAACCATTACTTAAAACTGTTCTGATATCATCAAAAGATGTCTATTTACTATGTCTATTTGTAAATGTGTCTTTAGTAAAATTATAATCTTTGCTACAGTAAAGGAACATAAATGTATATAAGTACAAAGCTGTTATTTTTATGAGGTACTTAAAGAATTTTAAATTTATTTAATTTCCATTAAACTATATAGTGTTATTGTATTACTATTAGTTACTTTATACTATTGTAGTACGATAATCCACATAAAATATGTATGACACGGATTTAGAATAAATGTGAGATATTACACAAACACTGACCTGAATATTCAAAATAATTTTACCAAATAGTCCTATAATAATATTAATTTAAGCATAAAATGGAAATATTAATGATGACAATCATTAATGTTGAGATCTCCAACTTTTGAACGTAATGCAGATCCTTTCTGCACGTAACGAAATGCCTAGAAAAAAAGTAAAAATTTATTAACTCATTTTTTATACACAAACTTGTTAGTCTGTATCTACATCTAGCTACTTTAACTTTCCAAATCGTCCTTTTGTCTCAGTTGTTCTTTCAGTACTCGGATGGTTGCATCTTTTTCCAAACAAATTTTTTTCATTCATTTAAATAGTACTAGCATATTTTTAATTATTGAAAGATTTAGGTATTTTTTTACATTGTTCAAAGCAGATACTGATATCACTGTATTAAGTTACATCAATAAAATATTAATGTAAAATGTGTATATAATGCAAAGGTGCACATTTTCTTTGTCCAACGGTTAAATGCAGTTATCCCTTTTTTTGGCTAAGTACTCAATGCAATAAAAATTTTTACTTAGGATTTAAATGCTATCATTTACACGTATTTAACATTACTTATAAAGACGAGGCCCAAGTATATAATTACAATATTATTGTCATAATGTGTAGCAGCACAATAGTCATATTATAATAATGAGAATATGATTACTCACTCTGTTTAATTTTTGAATCTTATTTTCCGCATCGTTTATACTGCATTGTTGCTGTTGCGTAGTTCTCTCATAAGTGTCTACGATAAAGTTCCTATATTGATTTCCTGCTTGGCCCTCAACCAGTCGGTGATCAATTCTTAGATTCTGTGAAATAATCTGATCTGCACTTGCAGTACCTTGGTGTTGGTAATTGGCGTTTTTCTGATGTTTTACTTGTTGATTTTCAGTTTTGGTACTACGTGCATAACGTACAAAACATTGATCAACCCCAAAAGATTGAAATATTCCATGTTGCTCATGGAATTGTCTGGATAAATTATTATCTACTACTGTGATTCGTGATGTTGATGAAACTAAAATCCAAATGGGTTTGATTTTAAATTTTCATTCCTGAAGTTCTGATTAGATTGTCCAGGCTTCTTATTGATAATTGCATAAAAACTTATAGAGACACGATTTCCACTGCTTCTCTCTAGCTGACTGGCCAGATAGGTAGATGCTGAATTTCCACCGTTAGCAGCTGCAAGTAATAGTAGCAGCTGATTTCGATTACGAAAACTTTTTGAGGGAGCTAAGATATTTCCAGTTTCTGGGATTAGTGCGTTTTGCAAACGATCTTTCATGGGCCAAGTATTTACATCAAAAGCTGGACAATTTAACGTGCTTGTCTTGGCCCCTCATCGATTGTAGCCTGACTGCTTGGAGCTGCACGATTTCCTCTACTTGTCCCCAACTGATAAGTTTTAGAAGTAGATGCTGAGCCTCCACCATTTGCAGCTGTAAGCATTGGTTGTTGCTAATTTTCGTTGCCAGAACCATTTTTAGGAGCTTGGAGATTCCTTGTTCCCAGCATCTGTGCGTTTGTCAAACGCTTCTGTATAATCTTAAAACCCACACTAAAAGCCAGGCAATTGTTATGATGTGCTGGTCCAGACTCTCCACTAATTGTAATACAATCACTTGGAGCTGCACAGCTCGCTCTAATTTACTGCAACTGATTAATTTGAGAAGTAGGTGCTGAACTGCCAGAATTTGCAGCTTTAAGCGTTGGTTGCTGCTGATTTTGAAGGAAATTAAAATTTGGGGAAACTTGAAGTCTTCTACTTTCCGGGACCTATACGTTGGGTAAACGCTCTTGCATGAGTCAGGAATCTACAACAACAGCTGAACAGTTGTTATTTTTATGTACTTGTCCAGGCCCTCTATTAATTACAGTGCCATTGCTTAGAGGTATGCAGTCTTCTTTATGTTACTCCAACTGATTAATCTAAGGAGTAGATGTTAAACCTTCACTATTTTTAGCTACAAGCATTGGTTGCAGCTGATTTTCAGTGCAAGGACTATTTAGGGCAGCTTAGAAGTTTCTACTTTCCAGGACCTGTGCGTTTGGCAAATGTTCTTACACAAGCTGATGTACTTGTCCAGGCCCCTCATTAATTATAGTATAACCGTTTAGAGCTGTACGATTTTCTCTACTTTTAACTAACTGATGAATCTGAGGAGTAGATGCTGAACTTCATTTTTGAGTTGGAGGACTTAGTAAATGTTGCTGTTTGGTACTAGAAGTATCTATAGACAGTTGTATGTTACGAATAATCTATTAATGCTGCTGTTCAGGGTGTCAGCAGTTTCATAAGAATTTTTACCTTGTTTTAGGGACATTTCGGTCCATGTTAATCTTTTGCTTTTTGTAGTCAATATGTTGTACAAGTATTTGGTTTTCACTTGATTTTTTCTTAGAAGAGGTGTTAGAGTTGGTAGTATGTACTAACGTCTGTATGTACTCATCTACTGTTGAGCTTTGATAAATACCTGATAGTACGGAAAACTCCTGACATGAAACGTGTCTTTTGTTTATTGTTAATTCCAGATGCCGTGTTTTTTGATAAGATAAAAGCGAAGATCTACCGCAGACTATTGACCGGTAGGATCGACAAAGAAGCTGCAATGAAAAAGCTCACTATATTTACCTCCTTATATGCACAAGATCGTATTACTCTCGATATTTATGGATTACTGAATGGAGTGGAAAGTACAAGGCAGTAATTTGTATGATGCTACTTAGAGTATGCAGAAATAACATATAACCTAAAAACTTACCTCTATGTTTTTAAAACTTCTCTCTTAAACCATTTTTTCAGGTGTTACAAGAAATTGGCTGTAATAGCTTAGCTTTAAACTAACAAAAAAAAGTAATAACTAGTCAGTACCGATTTACATTCATTTAGTCTTTTGAAAACTAGTTTTAATCCTGATGTTATGTAATAGTGAATTGTAAGTTTGCGGTAAGAAGCGTAGGAGAGCGGTTAACAGCCCTTCTTTATATACGTATTAATAAATAAGACATGCTCACATTGCTCGGTTTATAATCAATGCTATGCCACTATATACCCCTGTTAAAAGCATGGAGCTAATAATATAACAACATAATATATATAAACATAAAACATTGCCAACCACACGTTTTTTTAATCAGACCATCAATTCTACGTTCATATCATGCTTTATTTTTCTCGCATTCACAGACATGCCGTAAATAGCCTTATGCTCATTTCGATCTCTTACTTTCATTCACCGTACCAGATTCTGTGTCCTGTCTCATTCCGTAGCATGTTATAATGTCTCCGTCATAATTTGATATCTAGTAGTTGGATGTCACTGATTTCAGCTTAGCAATTCACAAAATTTTACGAAAGATGATGATAAACAGATGAGTGATTACAATCTCTACAAAGAAAGATCGTAGAGTGGAGAGATTATTTTCGTTTTTTACAGATGTACTACTGATTATAAAAAAAGTAATTGCACAAATATACCATTTTCATTTATTGAGTTAATTTTCTTAAAAAAAAATACAAAAATTAATGTTTGTATTTCCAATCATAATAATTGCATATAAATGGTAAAAATAAATACTTACTTAAACTGTTTTTTGATAAATTTTTATGGTATAAGCCAAATGTGTAATTTTAGAACATCCAGAAAAGGGGAAGACGGTGACTTAAGCATTTTCGGAAATTTCTCAGCCATGTAGCTTTCGGTTTACAACTTGGGCAGATTGTAATAAGCTCAGCTACAATTCTTATAGTCTTTCAAGTGTGTCTTTGGAAATATATTTAAATTTCTTAGTAACTTTCAGAACATCATTTCAGAGCATTTAGATCAAGTTGTAGATTGAGAAATAAGGAGTTCATATAACTGTATTTGATATGAATATTTTCAATGATAGTAATGTTACGAGTGACAATGACATAGTAAAACCAGTTGAATAATACGTTACAGTCTCTTTGTAATCTGCTGCGCAAGCTCAGAGTATGTCAGATTTTAATACTAATTTTACTTATGACATTATTTATAACAAATTAATTTTTTTTAGTAACCGGTAAAACTGAATTATTAGCTATAAGCATTCTCTATACGTTTATTATTTAATAAATAAAGGAGATAAGTTTTAATTAATCATTAAAGTTGTATGCTTTTGATAAAGATGCCATATAATAACTAAATGTAAGCCTTAATAGCCCTAAGACATTTTAATTTTTTCGTTATAACAGGTAGATAGAATACATACAAACCATTAAACAAGATGGAAATTTTAAAGATAGTCAGATTGTTAATATTGTTAATATTGGTTGTGAAAATATCAATACATTGAAAGGACAAAAAAATACAAACAATAAAACTCATTTTCAAATAACTAACTTATTTAACAATACTATGAAAGCAAATAAATCTTCTGAGGAATGTTTTCAAACAGAAGAATTATACGAGTTGGTAGAAATAGAAATTGACGAGTTTAATAAAAATTCGGAAAATACAACTACTGGAAAAGAAAGGACTGAGGATTATATGGATTTCGAGACAGAGAATGACTTAGCAATTAAAATAAATAAAGCTTATGACATTAGGAAGTGTGAAAATGAAGAGAATATCTTGGACATTGAAAAAAAACATAACCAAAAAAACTGTAATGGTGTTCGAAAAGTACTAGAGTTCAATTTTTTTACAAATGAGATGGCAAAAATGTTTAGAGAACATTATGAAAAAATGTGCTCATCTGAATTGTTAGCCTTGCATTCAGAAAGGATGACGTACAAAATTTATTTATTTATGTGATAAATGTGACTATACAAACTGCAAATGGTCTGAAGATAAGAAATCGAATTTTTTGACAATAAATGAAGCCGTAGTTTTAGGGTTGCTGCAGATTGGCATAGTTCAAACTCAGTTGCAAGATTCATTTGCAAGTATAAATCGTAGGAGCTCTCGACTCGCGTGGTTGATACATTATTGATGACACCACGTATATTCAACCGTATAGATAACCGTTGCTGAGGCAAGATGCCTAATGTTGCATATGAAATGTTAATTATAATAAATTTAAGTATATTATAGAAGATATGTTTTAGGTATTTATTTTCCCAAGCTCATTTATTTTTAACATGGTATCAGAGGTCCGTGGTTTGAGTTGCCTATTTCATTCGTTTTTTGACTTTTCACGAGTCACTTCGGAAGCACGTGACAATCACTTGGAAGTGAGGCTAAAATTAAAAATGGATAAAGAAAAATGTGAAGTTTGAAAGAGATTAGTATAAAATGTGTGCATTAATATGTTCCACAAGTGTTTCAGTACAAAACTTATTTAGATGCAAGAGGGTTAAAAAGTTGTATGAAAGAGGAAGTTCGGCACGTGTTTCGTGAAAAGAAGTGTAAGGGGAATGTTGGAGTATAGGTAAATGAAAAATATACAAAGAAGAGAAAGAATTCAACAGATCAACAACGAAACATTCTTAAAAATGATAAACAATGTAAATTTTAAGTTCAAAAAGAAAGACAGAGGCTGCGTGAGAAGGAGTTTTTCTTAAATTTTGAAAAATGTGCTGTGTATATTAAAAGTAGTCAAAATCAAAATGGAAGAAGACAAGATGGCTAACGATATTAAATTCATGTTACCAATTTTTAATGGTAGTAATCATAGTTTGTGGAAAAAGAGAATATCGATGTATTTGAGGTTGAAAAAATGTAAAGATGTAATTAATCAAGAAGAAGAAATCAAAACGAAACAGAATCAGCTTGGGACGAAAAAGATTTAAAAGGGATGTAAAGTCACATATGTAGTGCATTAACTGTAAATTAATTTAAAGTGATACATGAGGAAACAATCTCGTATAAGATTATAAAAATATTCGATAAGTTATACTTAAAAGAATCAACAGCATTGCAGATATGTGTGAGAAATAAATTCGATAAAATTAAGTTTAGTAATTTTGAAAAATCTAGTGATTTTTTGAGTGAATTTGGAAGGATAATATTTAAATTTAAAAATTCTTGAGCGATGGTTAATAAAAAAGAGAATGTTAATTATTTACTCAGAACATTATCTCCCGCATTGAAACATATTGGTGATTTAACAGACGTTTTGAAAGAAGAGGAACGAACAGTTAAATATTTTATAAACAAAATAAAAGTGTACGAGATAAAAGATTAAGCATACAAAATAAATATAATAGTACAAATTAAAGTGTGTTTACAGTGGAAAAGAAAAAATAAAAACTGTCATAAGTGTCGTAATCCATGACATTTTCAAAGTCAATGTTATAATAACAACTATAATCAACGTCAAAACACATCAAGAGGATTGTGGACTGGGATTTCAAATGTAAACAGAGGAAGAAGTAATCAACAGCGAGGAGGTGGACGAGATCAGTTTGGCAACCAACAACAGCAAAACTCTCACAACAACACCAGAGGCCATGGCAGAGCTTAGCGTGGTCTTGGTGGATATCAACAGTTGCAGAATCAACATTGGCAACCACAACATTATCAAGATAACAGTGCTAATTATGGTAGAAGTGATAGCGAAAATCAAAGGGCTAACAAACACTTATTTTATACAATTTTAAATAACAGTATAAATATTAATAAGAATCAAAATCTTGCCAATTGTGAAGCAAATAATTGTAGTAATAAAATTAAATGGATTTTGGATAGTGGTTGTACTAATCATATTATTAATAACTTAAATCATTTTTCCAAATATATAGATCAACAAAATCCATTCAATGTTAAAATAGGCGATAGAAAAACTTTAAAAGCTTTAAAAAGAGAAAATGTAAGTCTATTATTTAAACTAAATGGTAAGATTAAAGAAGTCCATATGAAAAACGTGTACTATGTTGAAAAAACGGATAAAAATCTAATAAGTGCTGGTAAGATAACAAATTAGAATAAAACTCTTATGGAAAATATACTGCAAAAATATTAAATGAAAAGAATAAATTGCTTACAACAGCATATGAAATGAATGATGTATACAAGATTATCAGCATAGTAGATAAAAAACTGGCATACGATGTGACATAAAATATGAGTCAAAAAGAAAAATATCAAAGAATGCTAGGCCATGTTAGTTTTTACTATTTTAATATTTTGTGCAAAGTAAAGTCGATTGAATGTCTGCCCAATAATTTAGAGAATGATTATTTGAAAGGTGGCACTTGTATTCCAAATGAAATGTATAATATTAAATCTTATAACGATAGACATAGAGCAAATGATATCTTAGAAATCTTACATATGGATTTGAATGGGCCTCGTAGAGATAAATATTTTGAAATTATTGTTGACGATTACAGTGAAATTGCTGAGGTATACAACATGAAGTTTAAAAATTAAACTTATGATTGTTTAGTAGATCATATAAATAAATTAGAAAACTTGACTGGAAAAAGAGTGAAAAAGTTGAGATGTAATAATGGGAAAGAATTTATAAACAAAAGTGCTTATGAACTCACAAAACAGAAAGATATTATAATAGATCTATGCCCTCTATATATGCGTGAGTTAAATGGAACTGCAGGAAGATACATTTGATTAGTAATGGATACAGCAAGGTGTCTAGCATCTGACGCAAAATTAGATATACAATTTTGGCCAGAAGTGGTAAAAGCGGCTGTTTACTAAAAAAACAGTACCTTAGAAAATACTTTTAAATGAAAAACTACAAATGAAATTCGGATGGGAGTTAAGCCAAACTTTAATAATATAAAATTGTATAGAAGCAAAATATTTGTGAGAGTGCCAGGGATAAAACAAAATATTTGATGGGATTAAAAGGCGGAAGTAGAAATTAATTGGGTATGAAAGTGTTGGTTATAAAGTACTCATTAATAATAAAATTATAATTACTAGACATGTTGATATTGTAGAGGAGGATGTTAAATTAGTAGATTTTAAGAGAGAAAGAAATAAGAATTTTGACAGTAAAGAAAATGATAACAATGATACTAGCGATAATGATTCGGTTTTTGATGAAATTGTTAAAACTGTAACAAGTAATAAAACTACAAATAAAAATAACAGTTTAATAAGAAACCCTAGTAAATTGCGTAAAAATCCAGAAAGGTAAAAACTAGAAAATTGTGCAACATGCATTTACATACATTATATTAGTGCAAAAACTCATCATCGCAATAAGCGATGAAGAGTGTGTAAATGGGAAAGAAGCTATGGATGAGAAAATAAATTGCATTATTAAAAATAAAACTCATGAGTTAGTATATAGACCAGAAAATAAGAAAATTGTTGGTTTAAAATTGTGTATACCAAGAAATCAAACAATAGATATAAAGCTAGATTAATTGTAAGAGGTTTTTAACAAAAACAAAAAATGACGACATATATTTACCTGTAGAAAAAACACAAACTTTCAAAATGTTATTGGCTTCATATTTACAAAGTAATCTAACTATTAATCAAATGGATGTGGAATCAGCTTACTTAAACGGGAACATAAAATTTGAAGTGCATGTTAAACAACCAGAAGGTTATAGTAATGGAAGAGGCAGAGTATGCAGGTTAAAAAAAGCATTATACGGTTTGAGAGAGAACCCTAGAGCGTGGTATGATTATTTGGATACATGTTTAAAAAATTTGAATTTTAAAAAAATCGAGAATAATTATTGTTTGTATTACATTTATGTTATTATCTTTGTGGATGATTTATTAATATATAGTTAAAGTCAAAACATAATTAATAAAACTAAAAGTGTATCAACAAATAAATTTAAGATGAAAGACATAGGTGATGTTAATACACATCTTGGTATAAATATTGATTATGATCGTAAAAGTAGTATAATGACATTACATCAGGAAAGATGTATAGAATCTTTAGCAGAAAAGTACGATGTAATAAGCGAAAAATTATATAAAACTCCGATGGAACAAAACTTAAAGCACGAGCCAGCACAGTGAGCATCTGAATTTAAAAATTACAGAAATTTGATAGGAGAACTTTTATATATAAGCTCAGAAACAAGACCAGATATTAGATATAGCGTAAACTATTTAAGTAGATTTCAAAACTATTTTAATGAAACTCATTACAAATATGCAATAAGAATTTTTAAATATTTGTATTCAACAAAAGATATTAAGTTAACGTGTGAAAGAAATTTCAAAGTAGATATCTTGACTTGTTCTGTAGATGCAGACTGAGGAAGTGATGCAGCTGATAGAAAATTAACTACTGGTTACGTTACAAAGCTGTTTGATAATGTAATACATTGGAAATCTAAGAAACAAGGGAGTATAAAAAAATCTTTGACAGCAGCTGAGTATGTGGCGTTGTCTAAAAGCGTAAGTGAAACCTTATGGAAAAGAGAAGTATTACAAGATTTCCCAATTATTTTTAATAAACCAATAAATATTTTTGAAGATAACTCGGGTGTGATTAGTATTGCTAAATTTTGTAACTATACGAAAAACTCGAAATATATCGAAACACATTTTCACTTTGTAAACGAGAATAGTTCAAACGGTATAATTAATATAGTGAAAGTAAACTCAGAAGATAATGAAGCAGATATTTTTACTAAGGTTTTAGGGACAATTCAATTTGTTAAGTTTATAAACGATTCAAGATTAGTTTAAAATGGAAACATGATTACGTGCACGACGCTGGGATGCTAGGTATTAAGCATGCATAGGAGTTTTGGATTAGCGTGATTAATACATGTTTAATGACGATACGTATATTCGGTGTATAGATAACTGTTGTTGACGCAAGATGCCTTATGTATGATATGAAATGTTAATTATAATACATTTAAGTGTATTATAAAAGGTATGTTTGAAGTATTTCTTTTCCCAAGCTAATTTTTTTCAACAACTGCTGACACTTAGAGAAACTTGGAAAAAAGTATGAGGTTAGTTGGCGAAGACGAAAAGAAATAAGCTATCAACAATTGACAGTTGGTCAATACTGAACTTCCATGAATTACAGTAAAAATGGATGATACTTGGATGACTCGTAGTTATGAAAGCTGTTACAATTCTCCGTTTAGTTTGGCTACTGTAGTTGGGCAACGAACTGGCAAAGTATTATTTATCGGTGCAAGAAATAAATACTGTTGGACATTTGTCGGAGGAGAATTGAGATAAAAGTCTCCCAACCCTCATACTTTCTTTGTAGACTTTCTGGGATAGAAATTCAGCTTCAACAGCAATGAAAGCAGATATTGTGGTTGATGGATTTCTAAATAAGGTAAAAAAATATAGCCTAATCTATAAGAAATAAGTAGAGGAGGAGGATAGTAGTATATATAAATTAGGGTGGCCGTTGAAAATTAAATTTTTTAAGGCACCCAAAAAAAACTTTTTTTTTACGAAAAACTACGGGAAAAATTTTTTTTTTTGAAAAAAAAAATAATAACATGTGCCACCAGCCAATTGAAGTTTATTTTTTGATAAAATTGCAGTTTTTTTCAATACATTCTGAAGACTCAAATTTTAATCAAAAATGATGAAAACGTGCTTGTAGGATTTTAAATTCTCTACATAATAGTGTCTTTTGATTTTTAATGAAGTTAATATAATATATTTTATTTTTCAGAATTTAGGAAAAACAAATTTTTTAGTCTTCAAAATGATGATTGAAAAGCGGTTATGAATTTATTAATGAGTCTACTTGAATAAATATTAACTTCATTAATAATCAAAAGACTACTATTATGTAGAGAATTTAATATTCTACAAGCACGTTTTCATCATTTTAAATTAAAATTTGAATCTTCAGAATATATTGAAAAAAACTGCAATTTGATCGAAAAATAAACTTCAATTGGCCGGCGGCACGTGTTATTTTTAATTTTTTTTTTTTTCAAATAAGCAAATTTTCTATGTAGTTTTTTGTCAATAGGAAAGTTTTTTTGGGCGCCTGAAAAAATTTAATTTTCAACAACCACCCTAATATAAATTTGATGAATAAATTAAAGGTATTATGTGAAATAACGCCACCAAGAGGTAACAATAAGTTTAATTATTTTGTTGAATTAAAAAACGTAATAAAAAAAAATGTAACAAATATACGGAATTGCATCGAAGAAGTTGTAGACAATCGGAAAGTAAGTTTTAGCGATTGGCAAGATAGAGTTGATCAGTTACGAATGGATATTTTAAATATACCTCATCATATTTTTGGCAGTCACGAAAGTTGTGGAACATAAAAAAGCCATAGAAAATAGAGAAATTAATTATGTACCTGGTTTGACAGAAATTGGTCTATATCAAATTGCCGAAGATTCCATAAAATACTTTAGCGACTTCAGTGACAGTCTTTTGCATAAAATGACAACACATGAGATTAAGTCATTTAATAATTTGGTTTGTACAGGGGTGGGAAGAAAACACGTTAACTTTGCTTTTAAAAGTCAATACACCGCAAGAGCATATTGAGCAGAACTCACTAACACTTAAACACAATACTCAACAAGTATTTACAGAAGCATACTAATATAGGTGTGGTGAAGTTCCAGATTTTATTTATGAAATCGATAAAGAACGTGTAGAAAAAGTAACCAGAAATCGTTAGGTAGCAGCGTTACGGGGTAAAAAAAGAAGATTTGCTGAATTACACAATACCGATAAACATTATAGTTTAAATCCAAAAAAACCAGTCATCAACGAAAGGAAATTCAGTGTTAGGATAATAATATATTTCCAACAGTTAAAAAACAAACATAGCCATTACAACCGGGGTATGCCCATAAGAGAGTCTTTGTACATTGTTGAAGCAAAAGAAATCGAACATTAGGCTCAAAAAAAGATAAATAGATATGACGCAAAAAGATACGAGTTGTCATGGTAGTAATAGTACAGTAGAAAATAAAATATCATCTCATGTAAAAAATATCGAGAAAGGAATTAAGAGTATTGATGACGTAACTTTTATGGGATACGATAAAAATTATGTATGGACTGAAACGGATTTTAGTAATGTTCAAAATTTTGCTTGTAATAGAGAAATTTGCATTCCTTCCTCTTAATCTCGGTATTTTATTTTTTCTCGCTCTAATCGTATTTGCGGGCAAAAGCCAAATATTTATATATCTAAAAATTTTATCATATACTCAAGTGGTAAGGTCAACAGTGCGATTGATATTTTAAGAAAGTATAGTACATTAATACCTCATTCTGTTTCTTTCCATTGATACTTCTCCCATACCTGTTGTTTCATAATTTTTTGCTCTCATTGCATTTCTGTTAATAAGATCAACTTTTAACTTTTTACTTTTGACGCAATGGAGCATTCGGGGCTGTTTGTAAACGTATAATTATTTAATGGATAATTAATCACTAACTATTTTTTATAAATAGATCAGTCGATTACCGACCAACCAACCACAAAAAAGTATCCCTAGGCATTCTCTCAGGGTTCTGGGTGGAGAAACTTAAAGAAAAGAGATGCACGAGCTCCTAACCTGGAATTATCTCCAACAGTGAGCAGGAACTAAGCAGGGAAAATTGAAACTTGCCTTAACTCTGCATTTTTAGTGGATGGGGTAGCAATAAAGGTAAAAAAAAAATCTTCATCCTCTCTGTTCCTCTTTTGCGAGTCTGTAGGACAGTGTACTCTGCGATACTCTGCAAGCAAGTCTGCAGGTTTGCTATCAGCAGTATGAGTAAGCAAATGTTTTGCTATACTTATGTACGAATGTATTTTGACCGCTAGGCAATAATAAGTAATGTAGTAAAAAAAGGACGTAGTGAGACTAGTGAGTTTCTGCTGCATTATTAGTATAACTTAGTAGTTGTAACCGTCAGTCTGAACTTTAAATTTTTCAACAATGTACCAAGCATGTTTATAAATCAGAAAAATTCAATTAACCATCGGTAGTATCCTTAATGTAGGCTTATAGATAAAGATGAGGACAAAACAAAAATCATTAACTTTTTATGTGAGTTTTGCAAGTATATAGATAAGCTTATACTACATGTTTCTTATTAAATAATTTCTACGTCGTTTTTCTTCTATTAGGGTTAAAGTGCAGTACGTCAGTTTAATATAAAGTTAATTATTTGAGTCAGCTGTTATGTGACAGAAAAAGTTCTAAATCTCATGAACATCCCCATGCAGTTCTTCAGATTACTGCAAAAATTAAAAGCTACACACATTACAGTCTAACAGGTAAGTAGTTTTAGCTTGGAGTAAGATTGTGTAATTTGAATAAAAAATAATTATTACATACATAGTTACTTTGAAGCAAATAAACTGCAAAGCTTTTCGATGGTAAATTTTTCAATAAATATAGTTACTTTGATAAAACCAAAGAACAATATCAAGAAATTGTCAGAAAAGTACCGTGAAATAATAACTGTGAAAACTGAGAGACGTTGCGAGATAAGCTAGATTATTATTTCAAACTTTTCTTCTGATTTTCTCCTAAGTTAAGTCGTTGACCCTTTATTTTTAAGAATTTAATAGATTTTTTGTAAAAAAAAACATAAGAACTATTTTGAATTTTTAAAGCTAATTAATGATTTCCGAAGATATAGTCAATTTTTTGGCCACTGCCCATAAGAGTAGGTGTCAAATTGGTGAATTTGGAGTAGCGACTTGCGAAAGAATTATGTCGTTGATCTCCGTATTTTCTTATCGAAAATGAATTTGGCATACTGTATGGACATAATTGTAGAATTTTAAAGGTTTTGATCAAGCCGATAAAAATCGTCCAAGCCACCTTAATTGATATAAATAACGCCATAATCCTGACAAAATAAAAGAAAAACTAATTGACGACAAATCACTGACATAGAAATGATCGTATACTACAGTTATATATAATATCTGGTAGAACAGCACAACGCAACTACCCAGAAATAACACAAAATCCCCCGGAGCGTAAAAAAACTAGCAACAGCTTGTTTTATAAAAGGGCTTAAAACCCCAGAAGGTTAATATATGTGCCCACCAGCGAACTATGCAACATTCAAAGAGTACTGTCTATATGTCAAAGGTGTCAAAAACTACTTACGAGATCCTAAAAACTTTAAACTGCAAAACTACTTAGATATAATTATGCAATACACAAAAAAAAAGAAAAAATAATCCTTTTCTTCTCACTCAGAATATCTTTATTTCTTTTTCAGGTATTAGAAATATTGCTCAGTAATGTTATATTTAGAATGGTGATAATAACAAGCACCGAGGTAATGCCTGAATTTAATGAATTCAATCTTAACCTAGAAATTTCTTATAAACAAATACAAGAAATGAGAATTATAAGCGACTATTAGTCTGTAGTATCCCACATCAACGCTAAGCATTTTATTGAAGGTCACTACGAACTCACTGAAGTATTAACCAATCTTAGCACAACCCTTCTAAAAGAAGAACATCCCTATCGACACTTTGTTTTACAAAATAGAAGAATTAGCAGTCAAAATTCAAGAACTAGGCAACCTTAACTTTATACTCTACAGATTATGAGCATAGTACAAAATTCATAATGTAACAACACATTCTGGAGCAATTAAAATTTTTAAACACATGTATAACACTAATTAACAAACTACCATTAAACGTAAAAAGTGCACTTATAATATAAAGAATGAGGTAAACAAAAGCGAGAAAACAGCCACGGAGCGACTAAATACTTTCAAGGCAATCTCACTTAACTGAGGAGGAATACAAACATACCAACTAAGATGCAAGCATAATCTGACACCTTGTTATTTGAAACCTACTGCATCTTTCTCATCTTACAAAATTTTGTAGACAAGGTTACAAAAATTACTGCAAGAAAATTATTTTATATTTTTAGTAAGACTAATTCAGTACGTTAGTTATATTATGAATACGATTTTTTGACAACCATGCCAATCCCAATTGACGCAACAAATACTAAATCTGCATTTAAATACAGTCAGCTGAAATTTCATTTAAGTAACAGTAAGACTATAAGACAATTAATATTTCTGGTCATACAAATAATGAATCTCACACTATTCAAGAGCATATCTTGACCAGTATTTTAAAAAACAAATAGTCGTAATAGCACTACCGAAGCTTGCATAGTACCCACGGTAGATTACTTAGCGCTCACAGATGGCAACCTCAAATACTATTTTATTTATCAATCAGAAGTAAATAAGCATCTTTTTATCGACGTTTTTTTGTCCCAATCACTACTACGTGACAGAAAACTGAGCTCTTGCTTCTTAGAAATACTCCAAAACCTTAAAAATAATAATCTCTACAAATTTAATATACAAGTATTTAATGCTAAGTCATCTTATACCACTAGAACGATCAGCTCCTCTCATTGACTTTTTTTGACTAAAAATGAGTCCAACATTACAGTCCTCTGTGAAAAAATAAAATATCACCTACCGTCCATTGAATATGGCATCATGAGAGCAGGTTTTAGATGCACCATAAACGACGCAGAAAAATTCTTCTACTCTTGAACCAGTAGATAGGTAAATATTGATATAATTATTCCACTTCTTACTCTGACAATATGCGAACCTGGAAAAATTTAAAACTATACTTTTACGTGTCCCCCCCCCTACAAATGCATATTACAGTAAATTCAAAAATCTAGACGAACATCACTATAGCCGCAACAATACTCCTTATACGAATGACGCTATCTTTATCAATCTTCATTATATGTTCTGTAGTGTTTACTAAAAGAGCCTCCAAAAAATTTATAACAAAGCTAAGCCAAGCCATCATCAGCTATATACCAACCAGTAGTATTAACCCCAATTTTTACTGCGATTTCCAAGGCCCGACGGTTACTCCAAAAATCAATGTAAGCCCCACAGCCAAAAGGACTCAGCAAATTTAAAATGTCCCAAGCATCCTTTCTATAAGAGAGGCTCATAGCATAGAATCTATGTATAGTGATAGAAAATGAGTCACAGTTATGAAAGCAGGTACAAGAAAGCCAGTGCACTATTAAAACTTCTGCACCAATAAAATAATGACTCTACAACGATGGCATCAAAATCTCCCACAATGATAACTACCCTAGATTCCACAAGTCACAAAAAACAATCCTAAAAACTAGAAGTGGTCGCAAAAACACCCAATACCCTTATCGTCTAACCAAGTTTTCCAGTAGCCAAGCCATTGGTCCCAAATGTTCTTGAAGTCAAAACTATTTTTTACACAGCTCCAATTTGCAAGTAAAAAAGCATTGCTTGTCTCGTCAGTTTTTTTTTTTTTTTTTTTAATAACATTTAAACAAAATAATCATAAATGGTATTCTAATGCAAGTACAGGACATTTTGTTGAATTATTTTATTGAGTCTACTATTTTATAGTCACTAGAAGTGCAGCCTAAGAAAAAGCAGAAGAAAACCAAAGAGGTCAAAAAGTAGCACTGCTAAGCCATAAACGACAAAAACTTTTGATGAAAATGGTCAGAAATAAGATACATTTTATCGTCAACGAGATCTTATCAGAGCAGCAGATTTTCTACAAGACAATTGAGGAGACCAGCCGAAGCCTTTCGTTGGACAAAGCAATGCAACAGGACCTCAACCAACAAGAGATGCACTAAAAAGTCAATGTGTTTTCGGGTATTCCCCGCAACGACGCTTACGAGCTACACTGCCCGCAAAAATCAGACACAGACAACCTGGTATAAACGTCGTCTGGAATACTAGAGAGTTTAAACTGTGGAGGAGGGAGCAGCCTCACCAACTGCCCCAACTATGAGATATGCCATGGATGTGCTGATGGGTTACCAGTCTGGAGATCGTGTATGCAGTTCTATTATCAGTACATGAATCACTTATTTTAAGACATCCAAACCACCTGTATCTTGGAGTGTACTAACGAGGAATACGTAAAGGACTTGTTTAATCAGAAATATTGTTGGAGCTGTGGAGGGCCTCCAGAACTTAGGGCTGTGATCATCGCTTAACCAGAATCAGATGATTTAGAAGACCAAGATGTAGAATTTATTTTTTCTTCATAGTAAATGTATTATAATGTAACAATGATAGTAATAAGAAAATAAGTAATTGAATAATCAAACAAAGCGCATACGAAAACAACACAAACAAACAAGAATTTTCACATAATAGAAAACACAAAATAAACAAATGAAAAATAAATCATACTAAGACAAAAGTATAACAACTGAGGTTAAAACACAAAATACACAAAAAAACCAGAAATCATTAAACACAAGTAACAAAAAAACACCCTAAACACAAACAGATCAACACTAAAAAAACAAAATAAATTAGGAAATAATACTGAACACACGAAAAAACAAAACACAAAATAACAAAACACTAAAAATTCTATTACGATAAAAACTAGACTAGCAAAAACCAAAAAAAAAAATAGAAGAAATAAATTCAACACATACAGAATCACTGAGACAGCATAAAAAAAGAATTCCAAAAAAACACACGAAAAAGGAGGTACACAGAACACAATAAACACAACAAAATCCAAAAAACAAACTAAAAAAACATTCTTGCACAAAATGTATGACAAAGCACTACTGTAACTTTCTGACGATGAATACGCACATATGTACGACAAGTTAAGTACACTAGAATATTAATGTATGCAACCTATTTGCCCATGACCAAAACCTTTCCTTCTTTCTACCGCCAAGACCATCGCTAAAAAGATACGAAAAGTTGGGACGACTTTCTCAAATAGAGAGGGTGACCCATCATCGCTTGTCACATACCAACCTATACGCAACCAACCTCACACACATGCAAGCATCAAATCCATCGTTGCACAGAAGCTAAAAGTAGGAAAAATCTCATGAGCCAGCTCTACAATCTACGATGACCGACATACAATGCCTTAACAATGCAAGTTTTGTCTCCTGGATATTAAATCCGGGAAAGTGACCCGTTTATTATTTTCAAGGTAATAGAGATAACAACAAAACTTGCATTGTTACGGCATTGTATGTCGGTCATTGACACTTTGTCCTAGATGGAATTTCTTTGAAAGGGTAGCGTGTGTAATACCAATGGTACTGATTAAGGATTTCTCTCGTTTGCGAAGTTCAGCTTGATCCCATTCGGGGTGTTCTAAGAATTTTCTAACTTTGCAATGCTAAGGACCGTTGTTTGAGTTTTTAAAAGTTATGTTTAAAGCGTGCGTTACTTGGTGTTTGGTAGTAGATTCGGAAATGAATTTGGAATTGTCCAGTAACATATTTATCAACATATCTTCGATAAAGCTATCTGAGTATCAGTTGCAAGTACTGACTGACGTATGTACGTGCCTAGCATCCTGGATGTACAGAGCTAGTTTAAGTAAAATTTTTTCTGCTTTCAGCTTCAGGGTCATTGTTTATTTTGTACTTAAATGTGTGTGAGGTTGGTTGCGTATGGGTTGGTACGTGACAAACGATGATGGATCGCCCCCTCTAGTTAAGGAAGTCGTCCCGACTTTTCGTATCGTTTTAGCGATGGCTTTGGCATATCTTTCAAACAAATAATCAGTGTTTTGGTTAGTTTTACGGTCTATGGATCGGTCGATGTAATACTAGATTGATCAAAAAGATTAAATTCGGAGTTAAAGTGCAAATAATGGTATTTGAAAGTGGTGTACATTTTTCAAGGAAGGAGCAAAGGTTTTAGTTATGGGACAATGAATTACATTTATTATTATTCTGGTGTGCTTAACTTGTCGTACATACGTGCGTATTCGTCGTCAAGGAGTAGTGCTCCGTCATACATTTTGTACAAAAATTTTTTTTTTATTTTGTTTTTTAGATTTTGTTTTGTTTATTGTGTTCTATGTACTTTTCTTTTCGTCTTATTTAAAATTTTTTTTTATGCTGTCTAAGTGATTGTGAATTTTGATGTTTATTGTTCTGTTTCTTTCTCTTTTTTTGTGACAGGTGTTTTTTTGTGTTCTGATTGTTTTTTGTTTTATTTTACTGTGTGTTGAGTGTTTTTTGTTAATTTTTTGTTTTTTTTTTGTGTTGGTTTTTTTGTGCTTTATGTGTTTTCTTTGTTATTTGTGTTTCATGATTTCAGAATTTTTTTGTATTTTGTGTTTTAAATTTAGTTATTGTATTTTATGTCTTATCTTTAATTGTTGTGTTTTTGCCTTTGTAATCGACGCCTTTTACGAAAAAACGAACTTTACATTAACTCACAGTTCACATTAGCATTGTAACGTGACGTTAAGTACGATTCCTTGTCAGAGGCGTCGATGATGATGTTTTTTTTTCTTTGTTTGTTTGTTTTGTGTTTTTTTACTGTGTAATAATACTTATTTGTTTGTGTTGCGTTTGTGTTTGTTTTGTTTATTTTTTAATTTATTTATTATTTTTTATTACGATCATTGTAACATTTTACCACATTTGCTGTAAAAAAGAAATAAAATATACATCTTGGTCATCTAAATCATCGAATTCCGGTGAACAAATAATTATGGCACTAAGTTCTGAAGGTACTCAGCAGCTTCAACAATATTTCTGGTTAAACAAATCCCTTTACATAATCCTCGTTAGTACATCCTAAAATACATGTTGATTGGATGTCTTAAAACTAGTAATTAACGTACTGATAATAGCACTGGGTACACAATCTCCAGGATGGTAAGCCATAACCACAACCATGGCATACCTCATAGTTGGGGCAGTTAGCGAGGGTGCTCCCTCCGCTGAAATTCATGCTCTTCAGTATTTCAGAGTACGTTTTTTCCTGATTGTCTGTGACTGCTTTTTGCTGGCAGTGGAGCTCGTAAGTGTCATTACAGGGATCACCCTCAAACACACTGACTTGTTTGTTCATCTCTTGTTGGTTGAGGCCCTATTGTGTTGCCTTGTCCAACAAACAGCTTTGTCTGGTCACCTGGATTGTCTTGTGAAAAAGATTCTGCTCCTGCAAGATATCGTTGACGATAAAATCTATCGTATTTCTAATCGTCTAAATCGAAAGTTTTTGTTGTTTATGCTTTAGCCGTACTAAACCATAAGTAAGAGCCCCAAGGAGTTTTTGATCGTAGTATTTCTCCTTACGTGGTTTTTTCTTAATCTTCTTAACCTTGGACAGTGCTTACCACACATCCTTAAGACCTTGGTTTTCTTCTGCTTTTTCTTAGGCTCCATTTCTAGCAGGAAGCTCTAAAATTCTAACATTGTTAGCCCTTTTAGCGTGGAAACTTCTGGCACTGAGTTTTCTTGTTCGTGCGCGATCAGGGCCATCTGCACTTGCACGGAGGAGATTGAAAGTAAGAGAAAAAAGGTATTATTAGTTTGAGAGATTGAAAAAAATAATTTAATAAAATGCACTGTGCTTGCATTAAAGTACCATTTGTGATTTTTTTTTGTTTGGATGTTATACAATAAGAAACGGGCGAGATAACGCATACTTCCTTCACTGAAATTGGAGCTACGTAATAAATGGTTTGATTTCGAGAAAATTTGGGACCAATGGCTTGGCTACTGGAAAACTTGATTAGATGATGAGGGTAATAGGTGTGCTTTCGACAACTCCTAGTTTTTTGGGATTATTTTTTGTGAACTTTGGAATCTATGTTAGTCATCATAGCAGGAGGTGTTGATGCTATCGTTATAAAGTTATTATATTGTCTGCTCAAACGTTCAAATAGTGCTTTAGCTTTCTTGTATCTGTTTTTATAACTGTGACTTGTTTTCTGTCACTATACATGGATTTTGTGTTGTAAGCTGTGTATGGAAATATTGTGTACACTAACATCTTACATTATATAAGGTTTTTATTGTATAAACAAACTTTCCTATTGTACGTAGCGGATGATCTACAATAGAAAGAAATAGTTTTAATTTGTCATTAGTTTGTCCAGGGTAGTAGTACGTTAAATAATTTAAGAAAAAGGAAAAGATGATTTAAAACTTTTCGTGGTGAATAGGACTACGAGCCAACCCCATGGGTTTAATATTCTAAAAAATTGTTCATGGTTTTTTATCAAGGACGACAATATCATGGCATGTTCTTACACACATTCATTATTGCAATCATTAACTTTTTCAGAATTTAGTTAGAAAAAATATCAGGCCATAGCACTTCCTCGAAAATGTGCTCACAAATTATATAAATAAGATAAGTATTAACAGACTGGTTCAAAGTACCCAAAGACAGCTAGAATAAATATCAGAACGTTACTAAGACAATGTGTTTATGAAGTGTAAGGATGCTTAAGGGCGTTTTTTTTTAAAGTAACAGAAAAGCTAAAAGAGTCATTGCAAAAAGTAATTTAACTTAAAATGATTTAACGTGATACTCAATGTAATCTTACCTCATATGAGACGCAGCTGAAGGATTGTTGCAGATAATTGTTTCAAATAGTGAGTGGGGCTCATTGGGTGACCTGTTTATTGGGTTATAAAATTGTGAGAAAGACTGAGAGGCTAGAGGGGTGTAAACGGTGCTAAACTAAAATTAAAACCTGTATAAATAAGGTACACACCGATTGACTTTTTCCTTATTGGGGGAGGGGGGGCAGGGAGGGATAAAAATGTGGTAGAAAGACAATAATGGACTTTTTAAAATTAAGAGGTAAGGCAGACAAAAGTAAAGGGTGTAGTTGATATAACAAAAGTGAGAACTAAGGAACATAACGTACAAACTAGAAAATTTTTATCCTAATCAAAGGGGTCGAAGGGAGATGAGGTTGTAGGAGCCCTCTAAATTACTATGTTATAATTAAAGATAGGGATTCGTGTGTGTGTGTATTTTTCTTTCTCTCTCTCTCTGTCTCTTTCTCCCTCTGTGTGTGTGTGTGTGTTCGTTTGTAGAGAGAAATGAGTAAGCATAGTAAGCGCGAATAAAATACAAACAAAATAATAATGTACTTATGATTGTCTGCTCTGTTTTGTGAAAATAAAGATAATTCATGAGGTTAACGATTCTTGCAGGTTGCGTCTATTTCTACTATTCATATTAGAAAATTAAATCTTCGATTGCTTAATATTTTTGAATCGTTTGTGTTTTTGTTTTTGTCAACTTTTGACTGCTTGATGAGGCTTTCAAAGTTCAATGGAACCGTTGCAGACAAATGTTGATACATTACTATCAACACTGTCTATATTTTATCCGTGCTTATCACGAACCCTTGTTCCCCTTTATTATAAAAATTGTAAGAAAATTAAATAATAATACGACATTTTAATTTGACTAGGATTAAAATACTTGTTAGTCATTTAACGGCATATGGCATTTAACAACATTCAGCATCAGATTTTTAGATAGTCTAGATAGATGTATTTAAAATTTGATTAGTTTCGCTTCTCTGTGGCTGACATATGAGAACGTATAAAAATATCATTTGATAAGACGTTTTTATGGTTGGTTATTAAGCGGTGGAGTGACAAATGTTATTTAACAACATCCAACATAAGATTTTTAGATATTTAAAGTTTTGATTGGAAGCACAAGCAAGTGCACCTGCATAATGCTATCTGACAGTAGAAAAATGCTAATAACTAGCGTTTTACGCTGACACTACACGCAACACCATGACAATATACCACTCGTTACACCAACAAGGCCGCCAATTTAGGCCAACCAGTATTTCCTGCCAAATCCTGAATAAGTAGACGATCTGCTACACTAAACGCAAACATATACTCTATATCATCCTACACACCCGTTCTGATAGGGCATTTAGCTAGAACCGAACGCTAACCCTATAGGAAATGCGAAAAAAATCAAGGTGAAGCCAAGGTTTGCAAGGCAGAATTTGTGACGTGGACATTAAGATAGTCTCAATAGATTCATTTAAAATTCAAACAGTCTCACCTCTCTATTAATGGGATATGAAAATGTATAGAAATTTTGTTTGATAAGACGCTTTTTATACTCAACATAAGAATCGATTAGTAAACGTGTGGTACACTAATGGTTTTGCCAATGTCTTCGATGTTTTCTGACTTAATTAAGTAATAACTGATATTTTTAAATTCTTTATGGTATTTAGTTTTGTGATTGTCAGGATAATAATCTAAAGGTGAAGGTGGTAATGTTTGGTCAATAGCTTAAGCGTTGTGGAAAGTATAAGTAACTGCGTGAATAAAATTTTTACTATGCCTTGCTAGGTGTTTTTTTTTATTTAAAAAAAATAGTAGCTT
The DNA here is from genome assembly GCF_036245765.1 of Copidosoma floridanum. Lineage (NCBI taxonomy): Eukaryota > Metazoa > Arthropoda > Insecta > Hymenoptera > Encyrtidae > Copidosoma > Copidosoma floridanum. The sequence goes on from NW_028321894.1 coordinate 13,118,705, forward strand.
AGTAGACAGTGTAGAATTGAACTGATAACGTTTTTGTACTTCTGCTAATAAAGTTTAGTTTCGTTTTGTAAAGTAACATGTTTTTATTGTTACTGCTGAGTGGAACAATTTATATTGTAGTATACTCATCTACTTTTTTTACGAATTTAAAATTATAGAGACAAATAAAAGATTGGAATAAGCACTAATAAAATACAGACAGTGTTGATAGTAATGTATCTTTATTTGTCTGCATTATTTAATTAGGATGTTCCAAACCTTATGTAGCAAACTAAAGTTGAGAAGCACAAGCAGACGAACGATTGAAAATTATTAAGCAATAGAAAATTTTATTTTCTAATACAGATAGTAGATGTAGACGCAGCCTACAAAGATCGTGTACCCGATACAAAATCAAAAAGTTATATAAGTTGAACTGGAAAGCGATATTCTCAGTCACCAGTCAGATCAAAACTAAACTAACAGTTTAAAGTCATAATCGAGAGTGACACGTTACAAATAACAAATAGAAAGTGACAACAAATGCTAAGATGCAAGAATGATATAAATAAACACTTACAAAATAAACTATTGAGATATAGATAACATAAGATACGTAGAATTATTAATCCGTAAAAAGCTCGGTACACAGTATATGTCATATATAAGATGACAAGTTTAAATGTAAGACATTCAATTTAAATCCAAAGACTAAGTTAATAACTTCACAGAGTTTTTAAGGTCTTCTTCCTTTAGTATACTATTCTTGAACATAATATGAATTTTTTTGACAAACTACGCTTTTTCCTCATTGTTTCTCCGTCAAGTATTTTTGTATTGTCCTAATCAAACTCGTAATTGTTTTTGTTGCTCATAAACAACAAAATCTGCAATAATGCTTCTTTATGTTCGTTGTTTTATTTTTTGACTGTATTTTTGTCTCGCAAATGAATTAAGCTAGACAATCCTCACACAGTAAAAATTACTAAGCAACATTGACGTTTTCTTTAATTGATGTTAACTCTTTATCTGATTTTTAAAACAACTTAAATTTTTTCAATTTTTGGTAAGAGCTAAGAATTAAATTTTTTTTTAATATTGACGGATTGTGAAAATTTTGTATTTAATTAATTAGACAGATATTTAATAAAAATCACAAGTACTGGTACGTCCGTTACTTGGATTGATACTGCTGATTTCAGTAGTTTATATTATTTCAAAATCACGAACATGGTTTAATTTGTCGTTAAAATTGAACAGGTGAAAACTTTTGTCTAATGAACTTTCAAGAATGTTAATATTATTTTTGTGATGTTGGAAAGCAGATAATAAAATGGCTCTGTGTACACGATTGAGTATCATATTTTTTTCAAATAAGATAGTGTAGTTTGAATTTTAATATAATAATTCACCTGTGGTTGACCACCTGAAATCTACTTAATAATAATCATATTATTTACAGCAAGAAAAATGTCTAAGTCGTTAATTTTACTATCAATAAAAATTAATATGTCAATTTTAAATGCTCATTAAAATTATTAAAAATTTGTAAAACTGTTTAAAAATGTTGAGACCAAATGCACATAAGAGTTAAGTAAGGCCTGAGCATGAAATTCCTTTATAAGTTCTCTTAAGCAATCTGACTCGATATTATCCATACCTAAGTTGGAAAACATCGAAGATATTGGCAAACCAATTGGTATACCAATTGTCAACTTGTCAACTTTTATGTTGAATGGGAAAAACGTCTTATCAAATGATATTTTTATACATTCTCATTTGTCAGCCACAGAGAAGCGAAACTAATCAAATTTTAAATATATCTATCTAGACTATCTAAAAATCTGATGTTGAATGTTGTTAAATGCCATATGCCGTTCAATGACTAACAAGTATTTTAATCCTTGTCAAATAAGAATGTCGTATTATTTTCTAATTTTTTTACAATTTTTAAAATAAAGGGAAACAAGGGTTCGTGATAAGCATGCGTAAAATATATACAGGGTTGATAGTAATAGATCAACATTTGTCTCCAACGTTTTGATTGGATTTCGCAAGCCTTACAGAGCAGTCAAAAGTTGACAAAAACAAAAATACAGACAATTCAAAAATATTAAGCAATCGAAAATTTAATTTTCTTATATGAATAGTAGAAATAAGTGCAACCTGCAAAAATCGTTGTTTTTATTTTAACAAAACCTTACAGACAAACATAAATGCATTATCGTTATTAATGTTTATATTTTATTTGAGCTAACTATGAGCCTTTATTTCTCCTTACCCACAGAAAATCCACATGCACATACACATGTATCCCAATCATCGTTTAAGTAAAACATAGTAATTTAGAAGGCTTCTACAACCTTACCCCATTTAGAACCCCTTTAATTCAGGTAAAAATTGACTATATAGTTTTTTAATTTAATTTTTGTTAAGTAACCACACCCTCTACCTTTCTCTGCCTTACCCCTCAATTGTAAAAAGCCCATTCTCATCTTTTTACCGGCCTTTTAACTCCCCCCCCCCAAAATAAGGATACAATCGATCGATGTGTATCTTATTTCTACAAGTTTAACTTTTAGTTTAGCAGCCTTCACACCTCTCCATCCTCTCAGTCTCCTCACAATTTAATAGCCCAAAAACCAGGTCACCCAATAAGCTCTACTGAAAATTTGAAACAACTCATGCCAACCATGCTTTAGCCACATCTCATATGAGGTGAAATTGTATTGGTTATCGTGTCATTTTTAGTTAAATTACTTTTTGCAATCCTCCTCTCAGCTTTTTTATTACTTTTAAAAGTAACGCCCTTAAGCAACCTACTTTAAGAACACATTGTCTCAGCAACACTCCAATATTTATTCTAGGTCTTTTGGCTACTTTCCACCAGTCAGTTATTAATCATTTTGTTTATATAATTTTTCAATACATTTTCACGCGTTTCGCATGGTAGTTCTATGGTGTGCTATTTTTTCATTGAATTCTGGAGAAGTTTATTTATAGCATTATTAAATTTTTACTAATACATGATATGTTATTGTCATGCTTGTGTGACACCCTATGCCATATACTGAATACTTATTACTTCAAAACACAGAGCTTCGTTTTTAAATTATAAAAAGCTCAGTGATCTCGAACCATTGAGCGGTATACCTGATTCTACAACCAAGTGACGTATAACTTACTTCATTTGAAACAAGCTACCGTCGCAAGACTTGAACTACGCGTGCAAACTCAAACTATCTTTTAGAATGCTTATCTTAGAAAATGAATTTGCTCAAGTACCAAATAATGTGAATTATCAACAACTTTAACATTTTTTACTACGTATGTACACAAGAAATAACTTACACAATTTCAACAGCAACTTGTATTTAATGTAAAATCCGAGAGTCCGAGAGATCGAAAGTTTTAACCATTAATTACTGTAAAATTATTGCACCACGACTGTGCTCGTGTCAGTCAAGAGTAATTAGGTTAAGCTCTGATTGGTTGTTCAGATCTCCAACTTAATGCGTCCTCCTTGAACGCAAGAGTATAAAAACTCCACGCACATAACAATATTTGCCTTTTCTCTTTTATTAAGTGCTCCAAAGTAACTATAAAGGTTGGGAAGTGAGTTCTGTTGCGTCCTTTGAGTGGATGTAAAATTTAGTTTAGTGATTAAGCTACGTGTTAAAAGCGTGCACTTCAAGCAAATGTGAGACTTCTTTCGGTGACTAAGCTGTGTCAGAAAAGCTCAAGCAAACCAGGCCACTGTAAACTCGCCTAAAAAGTGAACTAAAGAAGAACAAGAAAGAAAGGACCGTCAACTTGGGTTCCAATGTTAAAAGCAGAAGCCCAATTATTGTTATGCGAGTGCTCTCATGTAGAATTAGGAACATCATTGCTGTCAACCTTGTAAGATCTTCCGACTGCGTGCGCGCAAGCAGTGGCTAACTAATGATCAAAGAAGTAAGTTAAGTTAAGGAAACTATACATTGTATACTATTATAAATGCGAATCCAAAGTTTTATTATTTATACTACTTGTAAAATTAACTATTTCTGGCTTTTCTAAATTTATTAAATCATCAGATAAGACATAACTTGGTTGTTAATTGAATTAGTTTTCATTATTCAAAAACATTCAATCGCTAAATTATTTGAAACATTTCAAGATCTAATAATTCGAATTGATTGACACATAATTCTTACCTTAATGAATAAATTGAATATCAAGGAAAAATAAAATAGACACTGTATTACAAAGACCTTTACAAGGACGTAAGATGAAAAGATGAACAAGGTACGCTACTACCGTATGACATAAGACATAAACTCGAACAGTAAGTTAACGCCAGCTCAGCGCACACCACTCCATACATATTGCTTGGTGAAACTTAACTAAGACTTACACGATGCATATATTAATAGAGCTTCAGCCCCTGCGTGCTCATTGTGCTAACCGATTTTCAAACATCAGTTCAAAACTGTATTTTCTTAGTTTGCCTTTTGTAACTCAAAAAATTTCAAAATCTTTGTCAAGTAGTTTAAGACTTTAAAAAGTCCTTTAGATCTAACAAATACTACATTACAAATTTATGAGACAATTTTTTTGCCTCATTTCTAATCTTACAAAATGTCTAAAAATAAATTAAATCTGTTTCATGATATACTGAGGTGAACTTTTATAACTGTTTTATACTGCCTTATTTCACAAACAAACTAAATTATACTGTATTTTTTAATAAAAATCTCATTTTAATGTATGTTATTATGATCAATTAAACATCTTTTGTAAATAGGAAATTTTTTTTCAATTACTAATCCATTTTGAAAAATTATATTGGTAATATTAAAAAATTCAGTTCAAACATTAATAAATGTGTATTTAAATAATGTGTACACTAACTTCTTAAATCATACAAAGGTTTTAGTGCATTAACATTCGTTTCTATCATACGTTGCGGATTACCTTAAAAAAAAAAAAGGTTTAAATTTGTCATAAGTTTGTCCAGTGTGATAATATGTCAAATAATTAAGGAAAAAAAAAGGATAATTTATAACCTTCCGTGGTGAATAGGACTACAAGCAAAGTCTATAGTTTTAATATTCTACAGAATTATTCGTTGTTTCTTAATCAAGTGTTACGTCCGAACTTCTATAAGTAAAGGGTGGAGCTCGTAGATTAGTTCTACAAACAAATAAATTTAATTTTTGTTTGACAGGAACCAGCTTTCGGTCCAGAGGCCTTATTTGCTTTTACTTTCAGTATACTGTTCTTTAAAATCTTTGACTTGGCATTGTGGTGTTAGGTTTCACCAAGAAATATGTATGGAGTGATGTACGCTGAGCTGGCGTTAACTTACTGTTCAAGTTTATGTCTTATGTCATATGGTAGTAGCGTACCTTGTTCATCTTTTCATCTTACGTCCTTGTAAAGGTCTTTGTAATACAGTGTCTATTTTATTTTTCCTTGATATTCAATTTATTTATTAAGGTAAGAATTATGTGTCAATAAATTAGAATTATTAGATCTTGAAATGTTTCAAATAATTGAGCGATTGAAATGTTTTTGAATAATGAAAACTAATTCAATCAACAACCAAATTATCCACACAACCACACAAGCATGACAATAACATATCATGTATTAGTTAACACATCATATATTATCGCTACGTACGCAGACATAATATAGGTACCGTGTTCTTGTGGGATTGCAGAGCCTGATTCGGAAGCCAAAGGACGAAAGTTCAGTTCTCTGTCAATGCAGCTTTTTTTTAAATAAAATTATTTTTAAAACACATTAGTATCCGTATTTAAAAAAAAAATATCCGTATATATATAAACTATATATTTCTAAATTTTCTAATAGTTACACATTTATTTCCTGAGCATATATTTATAATACATATATTTTTCCTTCTTCTCTTACGTTGATATAAAAATTGTTTCTGATCAAAGTAAAAATTACTATGTCGAATAGCAAGTTTTAATATAATCTCGTTTTACTATGTAGCATAGTAGTTTGTATAGTGTGTCTGAGCTTTCCTATAAAATATGGTAGTTTTTATTATAGTTGCAATACTTTTTTTAACACAACTTTTCTCAGCGTATGTAATAAATGAATGTATTTATATATTGATTATAAATAATATTTCTTCCTATCGTTTATGCATATCCTTAAATCACATGCCCGTTGTTACTGCATATTAGCTGCTCAGAACAGAAGTACTTTAATACCTTACAATATATAAATTATTTCCTGAGTCGAATGCAAACGAGACAACCACTGAAAAAATATTTAAATACTTTCGTATCAGTAGAATCAAAGTACCTGCTAGTGAGTGAAATGTAATAACAATCGGTTAGTTATAATTAAGTTACCAAAAAATTAAACTGCATTTTAATTCATGACATAGTATTATATTTTACCTGAATTTTCAAGTCCATGTCACTTTCAAAGATTTGTGATGCTGTTTGAAAGCGCCCAAGTAAAGACCTTCCATCCGTATCGGAGCTATGAATAAAAATAACTTTTAAGTAATTAAAATACTTTAATAACTCTACCCATACATCAGCTTGATGAGAATATGGAGGTACTGTTCGTAAAAATGACACGTGAATATTCTGGAACATAAAAAAATAATTTTTTTTGGTTTTTGTTATTTAAAATAACTTTCGATCAAATCTTATGATTAAAATAGATCCAAAATGATATAACGTATATGAACGAAAAAATTTCTGCCATTGTTAGGACAGAAAACTATTCATCGCAGTATTTTATTTAACTAAATTCTCATTCATAAACTGTATGCGGTTTCTCCAACGCAAAAATGACTTTAACATTTTTTTTTTTTTTTTTTTCCAAATAGATCTAAAACGAACTGAAAAGAAGGTTAAAATCTTAACAATAGAGAAAAACCACACCATTACTTAGGTTTTCTAATGACTTAAAATTATAAAACTGCGTTAAAAACATGGGTTGGAAACAGTATGCACTAATTTTTTTTTAATTTTAAACTAATGCTTTCTTCTTGTATCTTTTTAAGGTTATCTATACCTTAAATAGTAAATACTAATGACTGCCATAAGAACCATAAATTAATAAATAATCTTGAAGTGAGAATTCGGAAGCCCCCACAATTATTTCATATTTTATGCTTCTTTAGGTGGTGATTCTGATGAGGATAAGCAAACAGTTTCCAAATCAATCTACTACTTCAACCTTGATATACACGCTTTTAATTCTTGCACTGCTAAAAGAGAACACTAGTTGAATTTCTTTATATTTCACATGGAATACAATAAATTACGAATCTTTTTGATAAACATGTATCTATCTAATAGCAGGATAAATATTTATCAAATTGCTTGACTAGATTTGAAAGTTGACTCATTACAATTAGCCTTTTTAATAGGGCAACACTTTTGTGATTTGAACTATTGAATAACTAATTTTTATTGATATTTATGTATTATTTATTTTTAAGTGATTTTAATACTAATACATACATTAAATTTTTTTACATAGTTCATCACTAATATTACTAAAAAAAAGCTTAGCGGACCAAAAACTGTAAACTTACGTATGAATTTAAATAGAATTAAAATAAATTTACTTAATTTATGAGTACAAATAAGAGCACCCACTGTTTTTTTGATTCCATAAAATAATGTTTTAGTTTAGGTATTTTTATTTTCTTTATTTAAAAATGTTTTAAAACGAAAAACTAATTTATTAAATTAAAGAAATATTTGGCTAGTCTAAGGTCTACGAATCTGTGTAGGAAATTTTTCTTTGAATTTATTTAATAACGTTTTAGTTTTACTAAGTAAGTTTCTTTTTTTTATGTAACATCAGTGTATCCATTTTATTTGTCTTTTCCCTTTTCTTCAAAGTTTTCCACAGCGATTTTAAGAAGCACTGAAAGTAGAGGCCAATGTGCATCAAAAATAGAGATAAATAACCTATGAGGGTTGCTCGTAGCTGAAGTACTATGACCATACATGACTCACGTACGTGTACGCTGGTCTATGCTGACCGGAAATGAAAGGCAAGCAATATATTTTTTAAGCAGAGAAATGAAATGATTGCAAAAATTAGTAGATGCAAATGCTTAACTGTAAATAGCTGCGCTGAGACATAATATTGAATACATATATTTAAAAGCAACCCATACGTACTACACCGTTAGCAAACAGCTTTAATAACCTTTAAGGAACTATCCGATTTTCAAATGATTTACCGAGTAACCCTTTTTTATCGCATCAACAATTTCATAAATTATCTACACCACTCATTTGTAATTTAGTAAAACTTTGCTACTTCTTAAAATGTAAACGAAAACGGGAAAGCTATAGCACTTTCCCCTTGTCCGGACTTGAGGATGCCGAGGGAGAGTATGTATGGTGGTCCCAATATAAGTAACTGAATTTTCAAATCCCCAGGGCACCACGTGCCGACTTCCTCTTCAATGAGTAGGCAAAGAGAAATATCTTATCTGAGCATGTTACATATATTTAAAAACATATTTGTAACTAACAACGGATAGAAATAACTGACAAACCTAGGTAAGTTAACAATTGATGGCTTAGGATAGGCGCCACACTTTTTACTATCATTACAAATACCATTATTATTATAGCGTGGTTATTATTATTCATTATTATTAATACCATTACTGTAACTATAAATTTTGTAGCAGCGGCCACCACCGCTGCCATTTAGTTCACCGCTTACAGTTTTCAAGGTTTCTAGTTAACACTATTACCATAACGCACCGATCTTTTATTCAACAAACATTTAGACCAAATACGAAACGATTTTCACTGCTCTTTTTGCTACGAGTTCAGCTAAATGAACGAATAGTGCTTAACATAAGTAAAATTTAGATGTTTCATCTTGATGTTAATATTAAGTTACATGGAAAATCTGTAAAATTTGGATGTAAAAGGGAGAGGAAAGGCTCAAGTGAGTTCATCACCCTCCCCTCTCTTGACGCATGTAGGACAGCAAGCCAGATGTGGAAAGTGCCAATTTTTGAGTGGCTAAACTGGAGCAGTTCTAGCCAATTAGATCTTTGGCTATTGTCTTTTCCCCCAAGATTTTTCCCAGCAAGCTTTTCTGCGTCGTTTTCCAGCCAGCGCGTGGAAGAGGTCCACCACTCCTTATAAAAAGGCCTAAAGGCCCAGAAACAGGTAGTTGATTTTTACCCTCGAACGATTGACTAGGTAGTTAGAGTTCATCTCTGCTACGATACGGTCCTCCACGAGTGCGGTTTTAACTTGAGCATCAGGCACCTTGTGCTAGTTTGCCACGTGTATGTTCTAATACTTAAAATAAAAGTAAGTTTTGTAAAGTATTGAAATAGGTTACCTTGTCTTTTCTCTTTTGTCACGAATAAAGTCTGAAAGTCAGCATAATTACCTATTACGGCATCGATAAGTTCTAAAAACCACGGGATTAAGTAATTGAGTATTTTTGGGCAAAATCTCGGACAATCGACTTTACTCAGCACAGTATTGGTGGCTCCTAGACCGGTCGCGAACTTAAACTCATAAATCACCCCCTTGTGTCAAATCTAGGGCAATCACCTCTACTCGGGATGGTATTGGTGGCTCTTAGGCTGGTCGCGAACTTAAAAACTTAACCTAACCCTTTGCGTAACGAACAACTAACTTTACTCGTTATGGTACTGGTGAGCTATAGATCGCGAATGGGACATCATTTGACACATCGCTCCGAGCGATGTTGATAACCCCATGGCGCATCGCGAACGAATGCATCGAGATACTGCATGGCAACCGCTTCGAACCATCCAAAACAGTTGTCTTTTCACCTTTTCGAATACCTCATCAAACGACTTTACTAACTACCACCTCACTTGCCACGTACGTACCCAGTACGAATCCCAAGTTATTAAGCGCAAGCTGAGACTTAAATAATACGTTGCGCCGATGTAACACTTAAAAACGTAAGATTTTAAAAACATATACACCCAAAATATTCTAATTATTGAATTAATCAGATACTTTTATTTTATTCAAACCTAAAAACTACTACATTGATTCAAAGAAGCAATCGACCAGTATAAAGTGTACGAGTACGAGTAAAAAAATTATTTTTTTATTTAATTAAATAAGTTTTTCCCCCTTCTAATTTTGTTGCTTTTATTTTATAAAGTAAGATTTTAAAAAATATGACCGGGTCATTTTTCATTCTAAGCCGAAAAATACCAAAACTCGACTCTATGTAAAATTTTATGTTTTAGGCTTATTTTAATGCCCTGTGTACGTGTGTTCGTTTTTCGTTATGTTTCATGCGAGGAAAGAGGAGATGACAACGGAGACATATAGCCAGTGAGGCGAGCAAAGAGATGCGTGAGCAGGAAAAGCGAAAATAATAAGAAGAAATGTGTAATTAAAGGACTATGAGTGATGTTAACGTTAATACCGTGTGCGTGGATATATCTATACGTGTATATTTTAGTGGGAATCGGTAGGTTGGTAGAAAAATAAATGATTTGTCGATTTGTAGCGATTATTGTAATTATTCATTGTATTTTTACTGTGTCTTTTGTAAAATTGTAATGTGCCGGGAATATAGGGAGTGTGTGTATATACGTATAGTTAAGGGGGAAACAAGACGTATGCGAGCTAGGTTGTATGAGAGAAGTAGGGAAAAGAAAGATAGAAGAGATTTCGAAGCATTAGGACGCGAGCAGCGAGACTGAGAGGACTCCTTGACGGGCCTTCAAGAGGGAAGGATATAGAGCGTGTCTGCCATCGAGACGTCGTGCAACCTACGTCCGTCACCAGCTCATGGTGATCTACGGGAGGCATCATCTGTTCCTGGCTGAAGATTACGCAATTAAGAAAGGCAGAATGGCAATGGGCGACATCACTCGGACACGACGCCGATAACTTTCCTGGAGAAGCTGGTCTGGAGGCGTTGTGCATGGTAAGGTTAGCGACTATTGGGGAAGTGAAGGAGAGGGACATAGTATGTGGCACCAAGATGAGGTTGTGTGGGTGTATAACGTGTTGAGGGAAAGGGTAAAAAGCGAGCGTGTGGATAAGTGTGTATAGTTAACGGTACTGTGGATTTCTTCGTGGTTGAGGAGAAGATTAAGAAGTGTACGCGAGGGGTCGAAGTTGCTGAGAGAGTGAGAGAGCGAGAGGGAGTGAGAATAAGGTAGAAGAGAGAGAAACACGTACGTGAAATTGAAATCAGGTTGTCCGAGAGGAAGACTTTCGGATCGGGAAAGAGAGCTTGGTGGGCGTGATCGCTTTAATCGCGGGTGAGTTGATGCATTCGGGATGACGGAAAACTGTAGCACTACGCGTTAAAAAGGTATCAAACGTGGGTGTGTGTGTGTGCGTATTCGAGGAGCTGTCTGAGCTCGGAAGTCGGTGAGAGGCCGCTTGCCCATGACATCAGGGTGAGGAGAGAGCGAGCGTATCCAGAGTCATCTGAGCTTTGGTAGTTGGCAAGAGGCTGCCTGCCTTTTGTAATAGGACGAGGAAAGAGCGTGCGTATCCAGAGTCACTTGAGCCTTGGCAGTTGGTAAAAGTTTGTCTATCTGCTACAATAGGACGTAGTAGAAAGTGTGTGTGTGTACGCGTTCACAGCGTCGTCTGAGACTCGGTAAACTGGAGGGTGAGGCCAACGGTAGGACTCCCTGTGACAATAAGTGTGTGTATTTACAGCGTCGTCTGAGACTTGGCAGACCAGCTGGTGAGGCCTCCGGTAGGACACCCTGTGGACAATAAGAGAACGTGTCACGTGTGTTCTTATTGCCGAGTTGATGCGTGAGGTAGCTCGTGATCAAAGGTGTTGCGTTGTGTCCAACTGTTCTCGTGATCGAACCGGGTTGTCATTATCTCGGAGCGAGCCATTCTCTAGGTTAAGTGCGTGTGCGTATAGGTGTAGGTAGGGGTTTGAATGCGGGGTATAAGAGCAAAAGTGTGCGTATACTTCGAATTCTTAAGAAGTTTTCATCTATTGTAAAAGAAATAAAGAGTAGTCTAAGGGTAAAATTTGTGTTAGTGTATTTACTTGTATAAGTGTGCAACAGTTATATCCTGGTCACTTCCTTCAGGAACTGCCCGCCTCCCGACGGACAGTCCACAGTGGGGCTTCCTCTAGGTAAGGAGTCTACATAAGGACAGCAGAGCTGAGTCAAGCCAAGGTGTTGGAGAGAGTATTGGTTCGCAGAGTTTTGTCGTTTTAGGTGTTGTATGTGATCGGAGATGTTTTAGTGCATTGTATCAGAACGGCTTTGCGTTGACGTGAAAACGTCGATTCGGGGCTGAAAATGCAACGTTACAAGCACATTTACGTGAAAGATTTTTATTATTAAGTAGATAAAATTCTGACTAAAAAATTCATGACTACTGCATTGAATTGAAAAAATATTTGACTTGCCTAATATGTACAAATATGAGCATAATATTTTTACTTAATTTAATTACATAATGTTTTAGTTCAATAATCTTCGTTTGATTAAAAAAAACAAGACTTTAAAATTCCTTTACATAAAATGTTATCATTAAATTTATATAACGCTAATAGTTAAATATTTTTCCGATCTCATGCCTTCGAAATTTGTGTGAGATATGAAATTTTAGTCGTTTCATTGCAAAAAATTTTTATTGTTAGTTAAAGTCCAATTAATACTAAGGTTTTAGCGAGGCTAAGGCTCATAAAAGAAACATTTTATCGTATATCTATAACCATGAGCACCCTCTCATCGGCAATCAAAAGTGATATTTTTTTTGTTTAACAATGTTAATACATATCTGCGCTAAGAACGTCTTTGTTGGTCACTGTATTATGTGAATAACTTTTTACAGGTGAAATCTGCCGTCTTTTACTGTGCTTCTTTCTTTCTTGCTCAGAGCCGTTTTTACAGTACGAAAAAAAATTTAGCAAGTGTGTGTTATTACTTTTAACTTTAAATTAAACGAAAGTCTTGATGTCATGATGTTCTTTGCTCTGATCTATTGTTCGCAAAAATTTTTTGCTATCACATAATGGCTGATGCTGAAAAGAAGAACTATAAAGTGATCGAAAGTTATCGCAACACGTATTGAAATTTGAAGGTAAGTAATTGCAAAGCTTATGATTTTGTTACACTTGAGTGTATACTTAAGATACGAAGAGAAGGAATCTATAAAGTTATTCATGTATGTTATTTTTACTGGAAATCTCATAGTCATCCTAGTGCTGAAACGGCTTTTGTTTACTTTTAATGCCATGCCGCATTTTTAACACAAAAAGCCAATCGTATCGTATAAGAACTAGTAAATACGTGCTTTGTTGATTGTGTAACGATGCCTTGTTCTTCCTTTAGTTTTTGCTTGTGTAGCCCAAGATATGAATAAGAATATTTAGCTATCCTTAGCTTAAGTAAAAGTGCGAAATGAAAACTCCCGATATGAATATTATAATTTTACTTAGTTAGTTTTGCTTCACATCAAAACATAAGATTTTTAAAACACAAATACTACAAATATTTTTATGTTTGGATCAATCAAATACTGACTTAAAAATAAAAACTGCAGCATTGAGTAAGAAAATCATTCGAGTAATAAAAGACTTAAGCATATGTGTACGAAGTATTTTTTTAATTTTATTAGGAAATATTTTAGTTAAACTATTTTCTTTCGCTTCACTTTAAAACGTAAGATTTTGCAATAGATACTCATAAAATACTGTTATCGTTAGCGAATACGAGTAGAAAACATTTTGTGGAATTATATTAAATCATGTTTTAATTTTAATTTTTTTGTTAGTTTTACTTAAAAATATATCATTTTTATGTGTACATTCCCATACATAACTTGTATGATTGAATGAACTAAATACTGCTGTTAAGATTATGAACTATTGCATTAAATCAAGGAATATTTATTCGAGCGTAGAAAAGTCCCTAATATTTCTTGAGGCCAAAGAACTAACGATTCAAAGAAACTAATTTCTTTTGTTGTACTAAGAAAAGTACAGATTTATTTTCTCCGTCTCCTAGCCAAAAGTACGTATCTCATGGTCGGTCTGCTTGGCAAGAAAGAGTCTCTTTTGTTTACAGTCAAGACACAACTTTCTTCGTTTCGAGCTGAGACCAATTGACCTAAGTTTAGTATCGCAGCAGTATTTTATGGAGTTGTGTGTTTACGAATTATGAGATAGTTGAGGATATCGTACAGTAACAAAATCAAAAAAAGTAACAAAAAATACAACGGCGATCCTCCGTAATTAATAAATATAAACCATTATTACTGTTAAATAATAAAAAAACAAAAAACTTGTTTTCGTAGTTCATTAAAATTTAGATGGTTATATTTTAATTAAACCATTATTACTGTTAAATAATAAAAAAACAAAAAACTTGTTTTCGTAGTTCATTAAAATTTAGATGGTTATATTTTAATTTCTTTGTGATTTTGTGTCAATTCCTATGACTTCATTTTTTATTTTGTTAACTTGTGCATGTGCTTTTTGACGCCCACCCCCGACCTGCAAGGCATCGCCTTCGGCTCGGCCGTTGCAGGGTCCGCGGGCGTCAACACACACATGCACGGCAGCGCAGCAGCAAGCATAATCGAGCAACGAGCTGTCAGCTCGTAAGCTCACACTGGTAGCGCATACATCCCTAATACCTATACATATCAGCATATGCTGTATGTACAGGTATTATTAATTAAAAACGTTCTTTCGGCTAGGGGAGGGAGAAAAGTACTATGCGATACTCGGCCGGACAGTTTGAGTCAATGGCATGCGACTCATGACGGCCTCGGCTTCGCCTCGGCTGTCATAACCTCGCAGCCATAAACTCCAACTTTCCGGCCTAGTGTCGTAATCTACTATAGTATATTACGCTACGTGGGAGAGAAGTAAGCTTTCTCTCCCGCGTATGAATTTCCACCCAAGGCGCCTTCTGCTAAGAGTGCGCTTGCGCGTCCATCACGTAGGCATTGGTGATAGATATAAAGACTTTATTATACGATACGAAGTCAACCAGATACCAAATGCTCGCTTATTACAAAAAGCTCGTTCAGTACTGAAAGCCAAGACCATTCGTCACTTTGCACGAACGCAAGTAAAAGAAAATTACTGAAGAATGACCGTGTATAGTTGAAAACTGTAATGATCATGCTTACTATTTTAAATAACTACGTCAACTAATTAAATGTTTATTTTTGACTAAGAATATTGTGCTATTCCACCACGGTAAATAATTTGCAAAAAATGTTATAAAATATTTTTGTAAAATTTGAAGTAATTAAGTAATTTAAAATGTTCAGTCTAAAAACACACACTCACGCTAATACAAAAGTTAATAGGTTATGGCTGTATTCTACAACATTAGAAATATTTGCGGAATGCAGCCTATATACAAGAGTACTTATTGTATACCTATATCAGTATGCTCAAATGTTTAGAGCGTATCCTTCAGCGGGAGAAAAGAATCTTTTTTCTCCCGGAAAATAGGAAGAAAAGGCGTCTTTTGGTCTAGGGTATAAGAGAACATATTTCTTATCGTCGTATTAATTGAATACTCATTTACAAACAAAAAACTGCAGCATTAAGTCAAAGACGTATTTGATTAGCTTCATCTGCAGGGATACGAGTACGAAATATTTCTTTGGTTTGGTTATATAATATTTCAGTTAAACTAATTTTGATTGTTTCACTTAAAGTGTAAGACTTTAAAAATGAATGTTTCATGAAATATTACTATCATTGAATATATAGCTTAGTGTTTTCAAAACTAAAAAGTGTAACATTGAATTTAATTGTATGCAATTTTGATTAAATAATCTATCACTTTTAAATAGTCTTCCCCACAAAATATTTTATTCATTTTAATAAGAAAATATTACTCAACTTCTTTATTAACTGACTCTTACCTTTAGATCATTTGGGTTCAATTTTAATTTCACATTTAATGCAGTTAACCAGTTTCTGTGTAAACTATTTATTTTGTCTGTATAGTATAACTGTAAAAAATTTTTGGGATCAATTAATTCATTAATAAAGTCACACTGGATTTGTTTTATATTCATGTTATTTATATAAAAAATCCGTTCATAGCTAACTTTGTAAGGCCAATCATCTGGACATTGAATAAGTTTTAGCTGACTGACTCATGTGGTATATATGAGCGTGGCTTTGTAGAGTTTACACTTAAATGCTTACTTTTGCTAAAAATCATTTAACAATATTGTTTCTATAATGTGCTTCAGTTTGGACGTCAAGAAATTAGTTTTTCTATTTATTTAATCATGTAGAAATATTGAGTGTTGCTTGTAACAACCTAAAAACTACATGTTTGATAAACAATACTTCATTCGTTTGTTACCCTCAATCTTCAACTTCACAGCACTGAGTTTTTTTCATGTCAAAGTTAATAGATGCAATGCAATAAGAAATTAAAAATTATATGTTAGAAATTAGAAATTATAAATTTAAATGGAGTGGGCATGATATACCTGTGAGGCAGGTGGAGCACGGCTAGTGGCTAAAGCATCTGCTGTGTGAATCAACTGCTGGTCTCGCCTAACCTAGTTTGTATGTGAACAAAATGAGTTAGATGGAAGCAGTGCAATATATTCATATATAATTTGTGTACAATAAGAGTGCAGTCAATTTTTATTTAAAATAAAAAGGTTTTCATACGAAAGTTTTTGTCTCAAATTAATAAGCATGGTTATAACCTATATACAAGAAAAACAGATAGTAAGACATGGGATGACGTTCAAATGTACTTGACTATGGCCAGTGTACTTGAACGGAAAACTTACAAGGATGTTGTTAGGGATGTTGGCATACCCAGGTCTACTCTTCAGAAAAAAGTTAGACACTTTATAGAACATCCTTCACAAACTGATGAAAGTTGAAGCAAATGGATTTTTAATGCTTCAATACTTCTTGGCACTACAGTAAGCTGAATGAATTACTCTGATATTACCTCTGATTAGAGCTGTTGGATTTCTACGTATTTTTACTGATAAACAGAAGGAAGCTTGAGCTTGCTATGAAACGGAGATGGAGACTAAATTGCTCAGACTTTATAGAACTGAAGTATGGCTTCGTACATTAACTGCCAGACATGAGTTGTTTTATTTAAAGGCAGAGCACACGTCTTCAGCTAGAGCTACTGGATTTAATAAGAAAGCTGTGGGAGAACTTTTTGCCCTACTTAAAGATATTTTTGACAAATATGAGTTCACAGCTAATATAATATTCAATATCGATGAGACAGGTATATCTATTGCGTCAAAATCATTTCCAAAGCTGATTTGCAAAAAAGGTACGAAGACAAGTTAGTGGACTGACTACTGGCGAACGAGGTAAAAATGTAACATTCAAAGTTTGCAAGTTAGCAGCAGTAAATGTGATGCCACTAATGCTCATATTTTTTCGAATAAAAGAAAATACGGAACTCTTACGTGATCCACCACCTGGAACTTGGAGAGAGTTTCACACAATACTCGGTACGTGCAAAGTGGCATATTCACTAGATGGTTCAATAGGTTCATAGAGTTTTTTAAGCAACTACCCAGAACCCAATTTTGTTTCTCATTAATGGCTATCCCTAGCACTGCAGTCCAATAAAAACCAATAAAATAAAAATTTTTTAAGACTGTGATGTGTGCTTGCACCGGTCATTTCATATAAAATTCATAGCAAATCAAAGATTTATTTGTGTTTATGGGAAATACCTTATATTTAATCAATGTGATTTTATAATGATATGCAAATATTTAATTAATAAGAAATGTAGCTGTATACATAACAAACGACTTTTACAGGAGTTGATGGGAAACATATCAGCATTTATTAAATACTAATAGATTGTATTGGATTTTATTTGACTGGAAAAAAAAGACAGGGCACTGAATTATTACTTTTATAATAGTCTACTAGAGAAGCCCAGTAAGAATTATATTCATCTTTATTGGTCATAGTGATTACGTCATTAAAATCATGTTTTTGTTGGATTTTATGCTAATTTAATTTAACTATTTTTATAAGACAGTACTATCATTTTAACAAACTATCGAGAAGTAAATCAATGATTTGTTGGTGTTTACGGGAAATACCTTACAATTAATTAATGTGATTTTATGACAATATGCAAATATTTAATAAATAAGAAATGTAGCTGTATACACAACGAGCGAGTTTTATTGGAGTTTATGGAAAATATATCAGTATTTATCAAGAGTTCAATAAGCCTGTACAGAATATACAGTATCCTATAAGCTTTGTCCAGTAAATGAATGGTTGTGGACTTGTGGATATTACTGCATAATTAATTTTTATTTGACTTTACAGGTGTATCTAAAATCTAAAAGTTCAAACTTATCTTTGTATTGGAATTTGCAAGGAAAATCCGAAATTGGCACGATACTTTTGTGGAAATATTGGTTTTTACTATAGATCACAGCGATGTGAGGCATTGATATTATTGGTTCTTATTGAGAATCCCTGCCCAATTTCAATTGTAGTTGTTTGGTACTACTACATTAGTGTATTTGTTTTCTATTATGATTTTTAACAGCATTTGTACTACTATGTGATCAGTTTCTTGTGGATTCTTATCGTCATTTGTAGATATACCTGTAGCTCTCCTTTTGGCTGATGAAGTTTATTGGAATTTGTAAGAAAAACGTGATTTCTGCGCACGATTGTTTAAAATCTGTTGGAACTTATTTTACTTAACAGCTATTTATATGATTATTTCTATTGGTTCGTATTAAGTAGTATACAATTGTATTGAAAACTGTATAAGATTCGATGTTAGACAAAAAATTATTTACTGAAGAAGACAATATATTAAACTAAACGTAAAATCGATAACAAAAAATAATTTATTTAAAAAGTACTGCAAATAATAATGACTGACATGAGTCTGTCTATAGTTTTACTATTTGTACGCATTTACATGTAAGTTTTATTGCCAAAACCGGATAAGTATCAATAAAATTTCATTAGCTATAAGCGCTACTTGTACAATAAACAATAGACAAATAATCCAACGTACAAATTACAAAAAGTGCGCATAACATTAATTAGATTAGTTACATATAATATGCAACAATTACCTAATGAGATTAATCAACTATATATGCTATCAAATGGTGATTCTCAAATTAAAACACAAATGACTGATGAAGACAATATAATTATGAGTCAAAATATTTCTAAATAGTTGTATAGAAATAAGAGTTGACTAATTATTCCTATAAAATTGAGCTTATACTAAATTCCACTTTTCTAATAACTTTTTAACTATTTCCCACAATAATGTATAGGCTGTATACAATATAGGCTGTGAACAACAAATATTAAACATTAGTTTACGTAGATATTTATTATTTAGCAAACTCAAAAGCGATAATTATTAGAAAACATTACGTGGAGGAGAATTAAAGCTTGTTACAGCATACATGCGAAATTGAAATTAACTATCATTCTAAGGAAAAACAAAGTTTTGGATAAAAGGATCGATGCCTAAAAATTAAATACAATTTGTAACAAAATAAATTTATGTACACTGATAAACCGGGAGAGACAAATAAATTCCAATAGATTACGGCCATCATCGGCATTTGCACTCGTATACCCCAATTTGGATGTATGGAATTCTAAACGTATGTTAACTTTATGAGCATAGTTGAAAAGTGCACTTTTGTTTTTAATTGCAATAAAAGAAAAGAAAAAAAAAAAAATTACCTGATATATTTGACACATTTGATAGAAGATGCATAAGCCAACGATCTAAGATAATATTTTTCAGTAAAAATTTTATTGGTTATTAATAAGAAAAAGTTATTAAAATATCCGTTACCAAGTAACTATAAACGCACATGAAAAATACGATGAGATTACCAATGGGAATCGTCACTTCAAAATCAAAAATAATTTTAAAAAAATGTATGTACATTGATAAATCAGGAGAGACAAATAAATTCCAATACATTGTTCAGGCTATTGGCTTAATATCTGTTATTACACCCGTAAATTCCCAATTAGTCGTATAAACTTGCAAACGTTTGATAATATCACAAGCATGGTTACAAATTGCGATTTGACTATAAAATACAATAAAAAAATTATAAGAATTATCTTATAAAGTCTTCCAATGGTTCAACAAAATTCTTTTCAGTAAATTTATAGGGTTATTACTCATAAAAACGTATAAAAATTTTGTTAACGAATAGCTATAAACACACATAAAATGTATCATAGGATTACCTCATACGATTAGATTCAATGTTATTCCTATAAACTTCAATAAACTATTTATTTGGCTCTGAAAATACGATCTTAAAAACTATTATTTGAAAAAAAATTATGGGCTTTTTACTATAAACTCGAATAAAATAAATTTGCCATATAAGTGGCTAATAGGAAACAACAAAATTTTTTTAGGTTCTTCATTTTGTGCAATTAAACTCACCATTTTTTTAATGGTTTTTATTGGACTGCAGTAATAGGGATGTCACTCACGTAAGGATCCTAAATATGATTGATTTGGCAAAAGACAATGGTGTTGTGATATTGTGCTTTTCACCCCATTGTATGCATAAAATGGTACCGTTAGATGTTGCATTTAATGGTCTATTTAATAACAGCTTTCTTAAAGAAGTACCCACTTTACACCGTGAAGGAAATTGAGTCATCTTGAAGAAGTTGTTTTTAATTTTTGAAAAAGCTTTCATCGGGATAGCTAATATGGAGACTACCATCAATTTATTCAAAAAATGCTAAGTCTATCCTTTTAATCCAAAGGTATTTTCTGATTCAAATTTTTTTGCTTCGAAGGATGTAAGATCTCTAAGTTTATGTTCTTCAAGCAATCCTAATATATATTATTGTTTTGTTACGAAGAGTTATGTTTCAGCCTACAATTAAAAAACCCATAATTTAACTTTTCTGATCAAGTTGTTATGAATGTATATTCTATAGTTTTTATTAAAAAAATAAGTATTTTAATAATTAAATTGTAGAGGCACAGTTAAGCATTAGAAAACTTTAGAAGTTTGTTCGAAGTATTATGAATTCTAATCGTGATTCATGTGTAACACAGGCTATAATGGAGAGCCTGCCTACTAAAGAGTCTACGAAAGCCAGTGAATGCAGTCAGATTTCCAGGCTTATCCAAAATTCATCGAACACTAGTCAAAACATGTCATAAACTGGAAATTACATTATAACGTCATACATTTTTTAAGGTAAGCCTATAATTAAAATTTGAGTTATACCTTGTGCTTGTATTATATTTTTCCAATGGAGTTATACTTGGAGTTATACACGTAAACGTAGGCTGTCTAGTGCCACTACTACTAGAACTAAGAAACTGCGCATACCTATTGAATCCTTAGACGACAATTTTAATTTACCGATGTCTGACGCTGATAAATTGATGTTTTTTTCTGGTCTCTCAAACACTAGTGAACATTTTAAGGCCAGAATATTAGAATCCTCAATAACTGATCAGCACACACAGCCTTTTTTTACTAAAAACAAAGTGGAAATATAGATGGAATGACATCTAAATCGATTAATTTATAGTTTCATGTATTGTTGAAGTGATAAAAATCGTTAGCATACTAAAAGTATTTGATTGTGATTTTATACTTCGATATGATTTAAAATTATTTATTATTAAGTTTAGTAACACCAATAACTCAATTTAAAACATGTTGAAAAATTATATTTCTAATACACAAAAATTATTCTTGTTAATTCAATTGTTTCTTCAGGTAATAAGATAGTATGATTAAAAACAATTTCACTCTTTCTTTTTTTTAACGAAGCTAAGTAGGTACACATAACATAACTACGTTATGATAACCATGCTATGCGTATCCTACATGGTACCAGTCTCCACCAACCAGTGGGATAGATGAATCAGTTTTTGAGCTTTTTTTTCATTTTATTAGTATAAAAGGTTAATTTGATAAAAATATTTTGATTTTAAATTATGATTCACTGTCTGCTCATCTTATTCTTACTATTTGTTTCTTTGTCAAAGTATTGTGTTATGTAATCATTATACTTGTTAAAGTTGAAGTGCCATTACCACCCCTTTCTCTCCTAAGTCTCTTTATTTTTACTTCATGAGACAAACTGCAATTGAAACTTAAATGTAACGAAAATTTCAAAACCAAAAAAGATCACGCAGTGATTCTGAGGCCAATGACACAGAAAGTTCTATAAGTTGAATTGAAAAACTGTTTTTTACAGCGTGATACATTAAGTTTACTACTTATGCATGGCTATAAGTGTATTAACATTACATGTCACGTTATCATAATGCCTATGGTGCTGCGAGAAAATCACCCATCTCCTCCCGAGGAGCATTACGTGGTAAAAAAGCACATGTTAAAATTCAGAGGTACTTCTTCGTCATAGGTGCACAGGCCAGGATTCAAACTCGGTCTCCCGCGCTCCAACTCGCAACCTAGCTGACCGAGCCACCACGTGCTTTGCGTATATACATTGGGGCGACCCAAAATTCTTAATTATTTGCGAAAACAAGATGTTCCTCTCAAGATGACCTCTGTAACTCAATTTCTTAAACTTCCATATGTAAAGTTCAGAAAAACTGCATTCTCAGTTTTTTAAATATTTTAGTGAAATTAGTGCTGTAAAGCAAAATTTTTTCCTTTAAGAAGGCTAATGCAACTTTTTTTTCATCTCCAAACGTATTAAAAAAAATATACATTTAAATGCAGTAAAAAAATTTAATAATAAAATGGCATTTTTTATGCTGTTTTTCACTGAAAAAAAAATTACATTTCAGTTTTAAAAACTTTTTTTGCATATTATAAACTTGATTAGATTTCATGATACATATTCTTACGTGCATACCTAAGTATAGTTAAAATTTTAGACTTAATGTAGACAATCAAGGAAGTGAAAATAAATACTTCCTTCACTTTTTTTACACGATTTATGAAAACTTCACATATCTCTGAAGAGAAATCTTACAGTATCTTTTTGTTATTTTGAATCGAAAGCTGAAAAAATGCTTCTAGTTTAAAGAAAAATTTGGCTTTGCAGGTCTACGGAGTCAAATTAAAAAGTCAGTGCATTTTCGGTTGCCCTGATGTAGGTACATAAAGACTTATAAATATGTACGTAGGTATTATAATAGTTTAATTGATTTTCTGGAGAGTGAAAGTAACCTTAAAACATTGAAAATTACGAGAAATAATTTCATGAAAAACAAAAACCAATCTGATTCATCGTAAATAATACTAGTTGAATTAAAACTGACTCAAATAAACAGTGTAGATTAATAATACTATGTATCTGACAAATTCTGCCGAAAAAGCATAAAACGTATGCTTTGAAACATTTCATGTTTTTAATTAATTTTACCCTATAGAAAATATGGTATGGCATAGTGTGGCATTTTGTTTCTAAAACTCTTTTTGACTACCCCTATATCAGAGACCTTTTTTTTTTTCAACTTTTTGCCTTCACCACATGGTGTGCAAGTCTTTCATGTGGGCCCCTTGCAAAGTTTACCTTAGACGCCTTGGAAGGATCTTTTCCAATAAGCCATCAAACTCATTGTACCGATCCTTTTTTATAACCAACAGTGACTTTACACGATAAGCTGGCCAGGTGTGCTCTCTTTTGTAAAGGAAGCCATTGGAGGTCCAGACATGACCAGGAAAATCATATCTTTGTTTTACAAATCAGATAAGGTAAAATGGGGTAAAGTGGGACAATGCAGAAATTGCAGGGTATAGTGGGACAGGAGGAGAAAATCATAACTGGTAAATTCATTTGTCAAAAAAAATCCTTAAACAAATTTCCTAATATTCCTGTATCTTTTAGCTCGATAAGACTCCCAAAATTGATTGTGGTAAACGTTCAACGGAGAACGAAAGAAATATTTTATCAAGCTGTCCAAGCACTAGTTTGATGCATACGTGACACTAGACACATTTAGATGTGACACTAAAGTTGACTATCAAAACGATATACCGAGAATAAAACTTTTTTCGTACGTTCAAACTATTTATACGTAATAATATGACACTAAAAAACAAGTTTTATTAATTAGATTTAAATAATAATAACTTCGTCATAAACTACAGCCTGTTCTAGTATACCCTTATTTTCTGCAAACACCATGTAGAAGTGGGACAAGGCTTATCATTGCTGTCCCACTACTGCATCCTTTTTTTTAAAAACTAAGTAGTAGTGGGGCAAGTACTTGACAAGACGAAATTCTATTTTTAACGACTGTGATTTCATGCTTTTGACTGTAGTAATCGTGCGAGTATCATCAGTATAATCTTTAATAGTAAAATTAAACTCAAATGTATTTGTAGGTTTAGTAGTTAAGTGAATGAGAGCATTGTTACCTAGTAAATAGACAAAATCTGAAACCTAACCTCAATGTAATATGTATTAATCTATCCTACCCAATGTTAAAAAATTAACTTTGCTGAAAATAATGTATATTTTCGTTAATTAATTTTCATCATACTAATATTGAAAAAAAACTGAACAAAATCAATAGCTCTGGAAATTGTCAACAGAAAAATACAGGTATTAGTTTACTCACATTATATTTTCATTTGGTATTTCAGCCTTTAAAACTTGCTTCTTATCTCCACAGGAGAATCAAATAATTCTCCTTTAAAAAATATATTTTTTGTAACCAATCTTAATTTTAAAATCAAGAAGGAAGCAGCTACAGAAAACCGACCCGTGGCCGTTGTTAATAATTTGATACATTAATAAAAAATAAAAAAAAGATAAAGCATTGAAAAAGCAGTGGGTTTTAGTTAATAAGCAAGAAAAAGAAGAAATAAAAACGCTAAAGAGTACGAAAAAAATTTAAACGAGAAGTTTCAGAAGAGTAAAAAAAACGGTCAGGAAAAAAAAAAGAAATTAACTTAAAAATTAAAAATTAAAAAAAAAATTTCAAATAAGAAAGCCGGAATGCGAATAATTACTTAACAGTACAGGAAATAAAAAAATGTTTATCTAAACAAGAAAACAATGAAAAAGCATAAAGTGCGTGTGAAGTTCATTTATTGCAGAGCAAAATAAAAAGAAAAAAAGAAAAATTTTAAGACCTTAGAAACTAACACTTGTTTTAAACTTGTGTTCACTGTTATTATTTTTATAGTTTGTATTATTAATAATTATTTTATTTAGTTAATGTTGTATTAGACAATAATTTTTCCTTTATTATTAATACATATAGTAAGTAGGGATTTTAGATATCGTTGAAAAATTTATGAATAAAAGAGAAATTCCAATTAATCTATGATTTTTAATATTTACATACTTTCAAAAGTGATAATTCACCTCTTACAAATAAAAAGTTGTGTTCTTACATATGCAAATAACATTGTCATATACTGTTCAACTACTACGACATACAGTGTCCTATTACTGCCGTAATCCTCAAAGACTATGTCCCACTACTGCAGATTTTACGACTTATTTGAAAAATTATTTAATTAAACGGATAATGATAACCACAGTCAACAAACATTGTTTCCTTAAGTAACGACCAATATTTTTGATTTAAAAAAAAATTTAGGTGAATTAGCATTGGTGGAACTTAAAAAATAATAAATAAATATTTTTTGCTTAAAAAAGTTTTCCACGATACCCTATTTTACCTTAAGTTATTCTTCGGTAACCTGGGTACTTATCTCATCAGAAAATTTCATCAGAAAATAATTTTGATAATTATTTATGGGATTTGAACCCAGAACCCCTCGAGTATCTCTGGCTGAAAGGATCGCATGCTAATCAGTAAGCCATTGAAATGGTTTACCCAATAGAAAGTAACTACATATATACAAGACTTCAGTGCTTTTTTGAGTCATAAACAAAAATTCCAAAGACTTAAATTCCGGCAAAAATTCCATGGGCAAAAATTCCGACAAAAATATTCATCAAGGACCTAGGGCACTTACTGGCCATGCTGATAAACAATAAACTCTTAAATAATAATACAAATGTCTATCACCCAATGTCCCAGGGAGCTAACTGGCCACTCTAATAAACAATGAATTATCGATTAATAACACAAGTGCCTATCACCCAATGACCCAGGGCGCTAACTGGCCACTCTAATGAATAATAAACTCTCAAATAATAATACAAATGCCTATCACCCAATGGCCTGAGGCGCTAACTGGCCACTCTATTAAACAATAAAATATTAAATGACAACACACGCCCCTATCACCCAATGACTCGGGGCGCGAACTGGCCACTCTAATAAATAGGAAAATCATCAATAATAACACAAGTGTCTG
This sequence comes from Copidosoma floridanum, assembly GCF_036245765.1. NCBI lineage: Eukaryota > Metazoa > Arthropoda > Insecta > Hymenoptera > Encyrtidae > Copidosoma > Copidosoma floridanum. Next base: position 13,144,990 of record NW_028321894.1, read on the forward strand.
TCAGCCAAGGACTCGGAGTGCTAACTTGCCGATATAATAAAAAGTATCAATTATCAACATAAGCACCTATTATCTAACAACCCTAGGCGTTGAATGGCAACTCTAATAAACAATATAATCTTTAATAATAACTCGAATGCCTATCATCCAATGACCCAGGGCCCTTATTAGTCACTCTAATTAATAATATTTATTATCAATGCATGCTTTTATCACCCAATGACCTGGGGTGCTTACTGGCCATTATGATAAATAATAAACTATTAAATAATATCACAAGGGCCTATCACTCAATGGCACATAAATAATGTAGTCGCTAGTAAGAACCTTGGGTCAGTTATTCATAGATGCTCGTGTTAATTATTAACATTTTAGTAATAAATAAATAAGCCAATAAGTACCCTGAGCCACCTTGTCATAGGCTTTTTTATTGTTAAGTAACACAGTATTATTTTATAAGCACTCGTGTCATAACTTTACATTTTATTATTAATAGAGTTACAAGTAAGAATTTCAAGTCATCGGGTGAAAGGCACTCGCATTTTTTTTCATAATTTTATCATTTATAAGAGTGGCCATTAAGCACCCCAGGTCGTCAGGTAAAAGGCGCTTTTGTTATTATTCAACATTCAATTATTCAATGAATTGGACAAATAAAGCCCCAGGTCATTAGGTAATAGGCGCTTGTGTTGTTAATTAGGAGTTTATTATTTATCAAAACGGGCCAGTAAGAATCCCAGGTTAATAGATGACAGGCACTTGTGTGAATAATTAATAATATTTGTTAGAGTGGCGTGTAAGCGTTCCAAGTTAATAGGTCATAGGCGCTTGTGTTATTATTTAAAAATTGATTATACAATAGAATGGTCAGTAAGTACTCCAGGTCATTGGCTGATAGGTGCTTATGTTATAATTTAACATTACATTATTTGATAGAGTGGCCAGTTAGCGCCCCGGGTCATTGGGTGATAGACATTTGTGTTATTATTTAAGAGTTTGTTGTTTATCAGCATGGCCAGTAAGTACCCTAGGTCCTCGGTGAATATTTTTGTCGGAATTTTCGTCCATGGAATTTTCGTCGGAATTTTTGTCCATCGAATTTCTGTCGGAATTTTTGTCTTTGGAATTTTTGTCCATGACTTGCTTTTTTATTTCAACAAAATATTGGGAAATCAATTTTTCTAACACTGCTAACATTGTTGATAAAATTTAAAAAATCCTCTATGAAGACCAAAATATTGATGATACTAAAGAAGTAAAGAAAGATAGTATTGAAGACAATTACGGGGATACTAAACGTTCTAATAACAAAGACTTGCGTTAATACATGTAAGTATCAACATTTTAGCAGAAATGAAATAAAACTTTATTTTATGATATTATTGAATATTTTTGAAGATTGCAATTGTTAAAATATGAATTAGAATCATTGGTTGACCCTACTTTAACGTTTTTGTACTGGCTGCAAATTTCCTGTCGTATATAAAGTTGCCACATACTTTTCATATAAACAGTATAGTGTTGTGCACTTATAGTAATTGCAACAGAAAATTTAATAATTCATTTGAAAACGAAAGTGAAAGAAGTGTTACTTCTAAAGAATCTACGCAAGTGGACAATTATTGTTCTTTAGGAGTAAGTATGATTACACTTTGACTAGATTTCACGATGAAAAATTTATTTAAATAATTTATCAAAGGTCTGCTACAGTTATATCGCAATTGAACGCCAATCTTACTCTCAACACAAAAAGAGTTCTAAAAATACTCAGTATATTTAGTTATTGTTCTAATAGTACCTGTATTTCTTTTCCAAATTTGCCACATTTTTTTTAACTATCAACTTCAATGTTCTTACAAGTTTGCTTTAGAAGATTTTAATTTTATAAGTCTCATTTTTCTTAAATCTATTAGAAAGTTGTTAAACATGATCTTATCTACTTCTGAAATGACTTTTTAGTTGAGAAGTTCGTAATTTTAGTTTGTTCATGGGTTCCTAAACAAAGTAAGGTTTGGAAGTTCTATAAATTATACCAGAAAATGTTTAATATTAAGAACGAAATGATTTTCTTTGGTGAAAAGAGAAAAGTTATTCACCACATATTTATTTTAAAGTAAAAAATAATTTATTGATGTCGGAAAATTATTTTTACATTGAAAGAAAACTTTGTTTGAGTTACGAGGATACTTTATTTTCTTTGAACAAACAAAATTTTGTTTGTGTAATCAAAATAAGTCTTGATTAAATAAAACTCATCATTTGATTTTAATAGAGTGAATTTGTTAATATAACCTTATATTTTTTAAGAAATATAACTTTCAATGGAAAAAAAATCAGTTTTGAAAAAATCAAAAGGTTGTTTATTTGGCTGAAATATTTTAATTGTATTTAATTGATAAAATATTTTTTGTTTGTACACAATATTTTTTGACTAAGCAAACAAAACTGTCTTATTTTATTATAATTGACATTTTTGTACCATGATAAGTTTTCAAAGAATTATCACATGATCTATAAGAAACAGTTTTTAAATTGAATAAAAAGGTGTGTGATTTCGAAAAAATTTTGATTTAATTATCCACAACAATGTTTCTTACTATAATGAGACATGATTTAATCCTTCAGAACAAAATATAATTCTTTTACTAAGGTTGTTTTAATATATAAGCTATATAATTTTGTAGAAACATAGTTATGGCTGACCGATAATTTTTTTAGATTTAATTAATAGTCTTGGTTTGATAAAATTGTTTTGATTTTATTCAAAGAAAACGTTGCTTATTTTTAAAAAGTACACTTTAAATATAAAATTTAAGTAGTTCAAATAACGTGGATGTACTAATACAATTAAGTGTTTAGAGAAATGTTACTGTAATAAAAAAATAATTTTTTAAATACAATTGGCTCTGTGTTTGGCAAAAAAGTAGAACTATTGAACGGTTTTGTCCCTAAACAATCAAACAGTCTCATAAAAAAATGACTTTGTTGACAAAAATTTTTTGTTTTAGTCTATTATTAGATTCTCTTATTTGTGAAAAAAATTGATTTTAATCAACACAAGAAAAAATGATTATTTAAAAAAAAAAGTTTAGTACAGAAACATAAAGCATTTTTCGTTAATAAAATGATCTTTTTTATTTTAGGAATGGTAGCCTAATGCAACAGTCAACTTGTTTTAAAGAAATGTTACATTATTCAAAAAAAAAATTTCTCAATTTGAAAGGTTCTTTTTAACAAAATCGTACTTCTTATTAAAGCACATGAATATTTCTTATTTCAACAAATCATATTATTGATTTTATGGTACAGAAATTTATCAAAACAAATACTCATTTATCGTAAAAAAAAAATTTATTTAAAAAACCAAATTTAGGCCTTATACATTTCTAATTTTGTTAAAGTTAATGGCATTGAGAAAATACAAAATTTCAAATAAATACTACGTTACTCGAAAAGTTCAATTTATAGATTCGAGTAACGGATTTTCTTTGCAGAAACAATTAATTTTATGAATTTTGAAGAAGGATTTATTGTTTGAACAAAATATATTGTAGTTCAATGGAACGAGCTATTATATTTTAATTAACCTGACTAGCGGCCCTCCCGTCTCGGCTTCGCCCGAGATTCACTAAATGGAACCCCTTAGTCTGTTGACATGTAATGTCAAAGGTTTTCCGTGAAAAATTATATATCTAGTTCTGATACTTCTCACAACAAGAATCTTCTTATTTAAAACATATTTATTCAGAATGTAAACAATTTATTTAGTTAAGTAAAAAGCTGTAAAAAGTGAAAAAAAAAAATTAAGTTGAAAAGTACCGTGCATTCCTCATATCATAAAATAGTCGTTGGCCTTTAAAGGCCGTTGATTTGCAGTTTTTCCAGTATAATCTGTAAACAGGGCTATTATTTGAGGCTGTAAAGATTCGAAGCTCACAAAAAATTTATCATTAGAAAATTTTTTTCTCTTATCTCACTACTTTATTACCAGAGCAACAAAGTCCTAGAGCTTAATATCTACGTTATTTATCGCAACAAAAATACAAATACATATTCTACCTATTTAAAAATCTGAAAGATTCAAAAGACTACTATGAGAGTTATAGTGAAAAGCTGTTCTCTCCCTTAATAAATTCTTTCGTCATATTCTTTGACGCCTAAAATTATATTCATATGATGCAATTGAAGTTTTCCTTCTAATTTAACTTTTGTGACTTTTGTGACTTGTGACTTTTGGCATAGTTGAAACTCTTGTGAGCCCTCAAGGCTATTTTTTTCGACTTCACTAGGTTGTAATACATTTGTTGGCAACGTAATTCGACGTCCGATGAACCAGAAAAGGACCGGTGAGCTTCTTAAGTAAAGTCTTTTTTGACTGAAGTATCCAGGAAACGTGACTGTCTAAATACCTCAGGGTTTGAAGCTTTGGAGCTAGTTGTAGAGCTCTATCCCAACGTCTTCTGGTGTAACGTTAGTGTCTAAAGCACCTTTTTTTAGACTCAGTTGTTTTAGTGATATAAGGTGGAATCGTTGGTTCATGATGCTTGCCCGTTGGCTCAGGCTCACGTTTATTATTTTTTTTTCACAGCTGTTAGGTTCTTCCAGCGCAGACCTTGGCGAAGATCGGTGATTCCTGGTTGAATGCTTAAAGTTAAAAGGGTAATATAGGATTGTCGGTCACTGGGGTTCCTAGCCTTGCGACGAACAACTCTGCTCGTGACGTCTGCCAGAGAATGACTGACTTGGTTTAATAGTGGACGGCTTTACATAGTCTTTGAGTTGACGAATCGCCTTCGGAAATCGTAGTAAAAATATATTAGTTGGCAAGGTAATTTAAACTTAGGTGGTCCTTAAAAGAACCTATGAGATTGACGGTTAACTAGGAAACGTAAATACTTATATAATGACCCTAAAAAGGGCTGTTGGTGAGACTTGTAGCTATTCCTTATTATTATTCTTGATGATGAAGAGACAGCTGCAGGTAGCTTGGCGCTTGTCCTTCAAGTTTCTGTGGACGGAGACCGTACAGTAAGGGAAGTACGCCACTGTCCAGATATTATCTCGTCTTCAGGTCATTCCCTGGATAACCAACCATTCATCGGTAGTCAGGTCAGTGGGCCTGGAGAATGCCTTCTCTGTAGATATGCCATTAGGACGACCAGTAAGGAGGCCAGGCTGCCCATACTCTTTAGGACTGTCTTCCCTTTCTCGCATTTAAAGTAGAAAATTTTCTGACGGCACCAGGTCGGATGGTTGAACGGCCACAGAGCTCTGAAGTGCTGAAGCAGGTTGTGATCTGGCAAGAAACGTTTCCTGGTATTCCACCAGAGACGTTGACGTTCCAAATGCCTGTTTTTCCGTGGCATTCGTTTATTTTAGGGATCCAGGGTAAAAACCGATGTATTTCGCTTACCCAGGAAAGAAGAGTGTCATCGGTAGCCAGGATGCCTAGCTGCACGATGGACTCCTTTGTTCCTGGTGTAGTGCCGATGATCGAATGATATGATTGACTTCTTGATGGGGCATCTTATGACCACTTTTTACTATCTTTGGTTGCGGGTGGCTTCAATTTTACATCAACGGCACCTAGCGGATCCTACGGAACTAAACCGCAAAGCTAGTTTATTTTAGCAAAACTTTGAGCTTATTTATCACTATTGTTATTAATTTTTTTGAGAAAAAAACTATGCAAAAACCATCTCAGAATCATGAAGAGTCAGTATGCAAAATTTCAGCAAAATCGGTTTAATAGTTTTCGCGGTTAGCGATTACAACGGTTTTAGTGACTTTGCTTTATATATTTGTAAGACAAATCAATATTATAAAAAAGTTTAAAGAAATAGCCCACGGACTTATTTTTTTTAAATTTAATTAACAACTTCTTACTTAAACTGTAATAACTATTTCGTAGACGTTAACAATCCATTAACTTTTGTGAGAAAAATATTTTATTTTTAAAACAAAATTAATTTTTCCCTAAAAACAAAAGTTTCTAAAGATTACTTGAAAGGAAACATTTCATCGTTTTAGTGAACACTTTTCTTTGCATCAGAGAGTTTTCTTTTAAACTCACGCATATTTTCTGGTAGGGTTCCACGGTATGGTACATTACTTATTTTAAGAAGTATTCTATTTATAGTAACACATTAATGATTAATAGAGGTCTACATACCCTAATTAAGTAAACACAATAATGTATTTTATGTTCAACAAATTATAATTTTGTTGTAACCACATGCCATGTAAAACAAGTAAAAAATTACATCTTTAGTATACTATAGAAAAAAATATTCTGAACATGAAATAAGCATTGTCTTAACATACTGATTAAGTTATTTATTAAATTTGAAGAAATATTAATTTGGTTGTATTTATTGAATTTATTAACATAAGTAGCACATTGATTTGGCTATTAATTTTTTGCAATCTGTCATTAAATCTTTAAGGATTGATAGGTGACAAAACGTTTTAGTGCATCTAAGAATTTTTTCTCAAATATATTATGTTTGATTGTCGTTTTTTTTTTAATTTTTATAAATAAGACATTCATGAGAATAGAAGTATTTTTTCGTTTGATTAAATGTTTCTTAAAATTAATTATTAAACCAGTGCTTCAACAAGACAAGAACAAGTTCTTACACTCAAAGACATTTAAGATCCTAGCTCAGTGGTCTACGTGTCGGCGTTCCATGCGGAAGAACTGGGTCCGAATCCTACTTTAGACTGATTTTTTCTCCAACAATCAATTTCATTTCTGATTCGAAACTCTTGTATAACTGTATGCTGAACAAAATAGTGTCATAACTGTAGTACATAATACGTTAATATATATATATATGTAAGTATGAGACAGGTCTAAAATTATAAGTGACGGAAGACAGCGCCAAATTTTCAAGACAAGCAGCTGTTGTACTGGTCAGTCGTATTAGCCGCGTCAGCTGAGTAAGCACGCTGACACTGAGCAATCGAACTCACAGCATTTTGCTGATTACCGCTAGAATCAAAAGTGTACTTGTAGTTGATTTAGGTATGCTTATTTTTGTATACACACATAATTATTTAATTATCTTTAATATCTTGTACATAGTGTAAATAAATTACAGTTTTAACTAGCATCAACAACAATACTTATTGTGTGTTTTGCACAAATTACCCTATGAAAAATCCATTGACTTATACATATATATATATATATATATATATTGAAATGCAAACAAGTATTATCACAAAAGATCTCAGATGATCAGATGAAAAAAATAATTTATTGAATCGAAATGCATGCACACAGTTTAACAACCAAAAACCCATTTCCCTAATAAGTCATATCGATGTGTATAAAATGTATACCTGTATCTAGTATATATAATGTACGCCTGGTTTGATTCTCATAAACGTTTAAATAAATCAGCCCTCTCAATACTAAATGATAAATACGATAACCAAAATGGCTTAGAAATATAAAAGTTAATTTTCTTAATACCAAAAATCTTTTTTTTATATGTATTGCTTTGAAAAATCTTAAGATGTAATTAGGGAAATGATTCCTCGATAGAAAAAAAATTCTTTTACTTGAATAAGAATATATTCTTTTGTACTTATATGATAGTAGATTATTAAATCAATTCATTTTAATAAATAAATAAGGTCAAAGTACAACAAACTTATTCTTCACGTAACGAATGTCTTTCATAAAAATCTGAAAGACTATGTAACTTTAAAAAATCCAAAATAAGATTATTTTGAATTAAGAAAAGATTTTTTCGTACTTGTGTTATGTGTGTTAAAAGAAAAATTATGTGTCCTAAAGAGAATAAAATTCGTTTTTATATCGGAATAGTTTTTTGATCTTGCATAAAAAAATTTTTCTTTCGATTCCGAAGATCCAGTATATGTTTAACAAAACTGTTTTTTTCGAATAGTATTAATTTTTAATTTGTTGAAATATCTTTTGTCTTTAAAAAAATGTTTTATTGATTATAAAAAATATTGTTTTTATTGAATAACATTTCATTAACATGAAAAAAAATTTCTTAAGATGTTCGTTTATCAAAAGAAACGAATAATTATTTATTTTTTTTAATGAATACTCCGTAACATCGCTTAAGATTAGATGACATGAAAAAGCGTTTTTTTTAAATATAACTAAAATGTATTGATTTTTGTTAAGTTGTAGTTAATAATAAAAAATATATACTTGCACATAAAACGAACTTGATTATTTCGAAGGAAGTTTTCGGTCTTCAAAATAAACTATCTTTACAATAAATAATAATTTCATGTTTCTGAAATGTTGTCTCTTTGCTTGTCAAAAACACGACGTTAGATAATATTTCAAATTTTCTCAACCTTGAAAAAATGTCAGAGGCAGATTTAGACATTAAAAATACTCTAACTGCTGTGTAGATGTGCGTGTATTGTACGTTGTACACAAACCCTACTAATACAATTAATAATACTAGTGTATTTCCTTAATTTTTGAAAATTATGTATAATTTATACCATGAGATTTTAGAAAAAAACTTTTTTTTATAACAAAATTTAATCTTTATATACTTTAATAATCATGCTTGTGCTTTTGAAGGCAAAGGAATAAATGCTCGGGGATGCATGATGGAACAATCAGAAATCGATTACTACTCACTGTTAACGAACATAAGCTTACATTTTCTAATATTTTTATCGTTAATAGTTGTAGAATTAAGTAAAATATAATAAATAAAGTTAATGGCATAACTTTTAATAATAAAATCATGTTTTGTAGCCATAATATTTCATTTATTTAATAACAATAAACGTATGTTTTAACTGATAGAGTATTTTACTTAAGTTTTGTTCAGTATTATTAAATAACAGAATAAATACTCTAACTATATGAAGTAAATGAATATTGTTTTAAATTAAATGTCCGATCTTCGTTCTGAAAAATATATAATACAATTATTCTATAATACAACTAATACAATATTGTATTGAACCCTAGTAAGATGTTATTAAAAACAAGAAACGTACCATCGAGTTAATATTGCAACTGTCTGAAGTGAATAAATATTAATCGTGAATTATTTGTGTGATCTCAATCTTACAAAATATTTACTTAAGTCAAAAGCATAACTATCAAAAAAAAAATTTTGTATGGTTTCTAAAGGGTTTTGGGTGAGGAAATGAGGAGATGACTTTATAGATTTATTTTAACAAATTATTTATTCAACTGACTTGACAAAAACTAACTGATGACTGACTATAACTGACTTTATGTGTGCACAGAATTTATAAAATACAAGGAGGGCTAAATGTTACGTGTGCACTTGACTATGGTCAAATCAGAGCTGGAGTCACACCTGACTAGCGCTGTACGTGCATTTCCTCTAACACAAACACATATAAGCTCGCGCAGACGCACATGCCTACAGCCTATCGATACAGTCGTGCACTTCAACACTCCCTCCCGACTTGAGATTGCTAAAGAGTTATAAAACTATAAAAATAGATATAAATTTAAGTCACGCAGTATTGATATTTTATTATCGATCTTCCATAGCGCTGGTAACAAGGGTCAAACAGGCCAGGGATCACGGTCGTGCGATGAGCACCTTACTTCTTGTCTGAAACAGAGTGTGTCATATTAATCATTTATTTTAGTTACAGACTTAATTAAAGATATGATTTCTGAATTTTTCGTGGAGCTCGATAGGCAAGCGTTTTATAAAAATGTCTGCCGTTTCTTCTTTGGTACTTAACCACCTTACATTTACTCTGCCATAAGTGGCACATTTTTTGTCATAATGTTCGTGAATTTCTGTCATATGTCTCAATTTCCCGCTTCCACTTATTTTTGAATTTAATTCCACTGCCTTATTATCGCACCAAAGATCAGCTGGATAATAAGTCTTGTTTAGGACGATTTTGAGAGGATTCTCTACTGCCATCAATTCTCTAGATACTTCACTTAATGCCACGTATTCAGCCTGACATGTTGACAATGCTACGTAAGTCTGCTTGTGAGTTCTCCAGGCTACAGAATCTCCGAAGAGTTTGATGACATACCCGCTCGTAGTCAGAGAGCCCTTGAAATCACCAAAACTGGCATCCGAAAATGCTTCTAAGTTGTCCTGCCTTCCTAAGAACCTTAGACCAAGAAACTTAGTACCCGCCAATTACCAGAACACTCTGTTGACCATGTTCCAATCTTTATCAGTTGGATTAATCTGATGCTGACTGAGTACATTTACAGCATAGCTGATATCTGGACGTACAGTGTTAGCTACGTATAATAGACACCCCACAGCCTCTCAGTAAGGAACATTTTCTGCCAATTTTGTCTCCTTTAAATCATCCTGCCTTTCAGATTGTTCTCTTTGTTTTCTTTGTTGATTCAACACATATCCAGTTACCATTGGAGTTTTTACGGGTCTTGAATTTTTGAATCCAAATTTAGCTAAAATTTTATCTATATAATCAGTCTAAGTCAAGGTCAAGACCTGCCTCTTCCTGTCTTTTCTGACTTCGATACCTAGAAAAGATTCTACTTCACCGAGATCCGTCATCTCAAATTTGCTTTGCAGACTTTCTTTAACAGACTTTAAACGATTTGGATCATTACTTGCAATAATCATATTATCAACATATAGAACTAAGATAAGAATTTTGTCTGCCTCGTGCCAAGTAAACAGGCAAGGTTCCAAAATGTGTGACTTCAAACCTATTTTAATAGCTGCTTCCGAAAATCTTTCATGCCACTTTTTAGGACTGACCTTTAGCCCATACAAGGCTCTTTGCAGCTTACAGACTTTATTCTGACGTTTTTGGTCCGTGCAGTTCAAACCTTCTGGTATCTTCATATATATTTCATCATCAAAAGTACCATTCAAAAAAGCTGTTTTTACGTCTAGCTGACATGTATTCGGATTTAATTTATTAATCAGAGCTATAACCGTACTGATCAAGGTCAGTCTCGACACCGGAGCATAAGTTTCTGTTAAATCGTATTCATTTTTGTCTTTGAATCCTTGAATTACCAGTCATGCCTTGTATTTTTTCTGCCCTTGAGAGTCGATCTTTTTCTTAAGTACCCAGCGAGAGTCAATTATATTTAGGCATCTGCCGTTTATAAGACCCACAGATCTGTCTGTAAGGATCCATACATTATTTTTCGCCATTGAATCAAGCTCATCTTGTATCGCTCGAATCCAGCATTTCCAATCTGCTACTTTATTGCTTCTTTGTATAAAGACGGGTCTTTATTTATTTTAGCCAGAAGCAGGTAGTATATGAGATCTTCTGCAAACGTATCTTTATCTGCCATATCTGTATCATATTTTTTAAAAGTTAGATTTTTTATGAGGTCGTCAGCAATAGCCAAACCCGCAAAACTGACATCTATAACTGGATTCTTACACTTTAAGTTCGTATCTGCCATGTTTGCCTCCAACGCTGTTGACTTTTACGGCCTTCCTGGTTTTCTTCGTACGACTGGAGGCTCTCCCTCCGATGTTGTCATCTCTTCCTTCTCTTTCTCGAAGATCAAAAACCACTAATCTAATTTTGTATCTACTGTCACGTTCTCCCAGTTTTTAATCAAATTTTTGCCATAAATGTCTCCATATACAAAACGTTCGTTGAATCTGACGTCCCTACTTTCGTTGAATTTTCCTTCGTCAGGGCAAAGCAGCCAATATTCTGTGAGTGTGTAACCCACCATAAATGCTCTCTTCTCTTTGGCCTGGAATTTTGTGTCTGTATTTCTCTGAACTCTCATATAGGAGACACAACCAAATCTGTTCATTTGACTTATATCTATCATTTTGTTTGGCACAAGCTTCACCAAAGAAATTTCCATATTATTTGAACGATGCGGAGTGCGATTGTACGCAAAAACTGCCGCGTTCAAGGCCAAGTCCCACATATTCTCCGGGAGTCCCGAATCATACATGAGAGCTCTGACTTTCATTTAAATGGTTTTATTCAGCCTTTCTGACGTGCCTTTCAACTCAGGAGTATCCGGACAGCTCAACTGGAGTTTCACTCCAAGACTGTCTAACACCTTTCGGGTTGATCCTCCCATGAATGCTGTACCCTGGTCTGACCTTAGGTAACATACTTTAGTATCATATCCTAACAAATTTTTACAGCCTTTGACGAAGTTTTCTAAGCATTCACCCGTATCACTTTTGTTTTTCATCGGGTACGCCATGACAAATCTCGATAAGTCATCAATGAGTACAGAGATAAATCTGTACCTTTTCGGAAAAGATGATGGACTTATTACTCTTATTGTGCCTGAATGGATGATCTGAAATGGTCTGGCTGCTTTTTCTCGCACGGGGGGGGAAAGGCAATTTTTGAGACTTTGTTCTCAGACACATGTCACAAGTCCTTATTGTATCACTAAAGACAGCCTCCTTTAGACTTTTAATATCCGGGTATGCTTTCTGCAATTCCCTGAGATATTCCAGTGACGCATGTCCCAACCTGAATGCCACAGCATAGACCCGTTATTGCCTTGAAATATTTTATATTTTTCAGAGAATGGACTCTGCACTTCGTTTATTAACTTAGTCTCGACTGTCCCAACATCATAAAACTTTCTATCTTGTATCAGAAACACGTCGTCAAAGAAACTATCATCTAGATCTACCCTTCCGATCGAGCTCTTCGAGTTATTTGTTAAGTTTATGCTTTCCGGAGCTGAATTTTCAGGACTAGTTTGTGCTTCTGACTCCGCCGTCAGTATTTTTATTCTTTTACCACTTTCGATCTGTCTTTGACCCAGCTTTCTAATGTTATCCGACTTTATGAATTCGACTGTCCATTACGGTTTTTGATATATTCCTGATATCCAGACATTTTCTGTTTCAGGGTCGAATATGCTAATCTCTTTATCATCTAAATAGATGGACAGACCCATGTCAGCAAATTTACGTAAAGAGAGTAAATTCCCGACCAAGTCCCGAGCATAAACTACTCCGTACAACTCAACCTCGTTGTTACTATTTTTAAGTACCATCCTTCCCACTCCCTCCGTTCTCAAATCTGCAGATACGTCTGAATTTGCAAATTGAATTTTTCCAATTTATCTTCTGTCAAGGTTTTCAAATAATTTTTCTGACTTAGTAAAATGGTTGGTCACTCCCGAATCGGCGATAAATTCAATTTTATCAGTCTCATCTGATTCTAAATTATTTACCCAATCTGCAGAGTTCAGAAACAGAGTTTTAAGAGGCTTGATCATCGTCAGAGACTCACCTTTATTTGAAACCGACGCGTTTTGTTTTCCCTTAGTATTTCGGTTCTGGTCAGAAAGTCTTTATTTCTAGGAGTCTTTTTTATCTCTGATGTTGCTAGAGTCTCTTTTTTGCCCAAAAATCCGGGAATTTAAGCGGCCCAGGCCACCACCACGGCCACGGCCGTGGCCACCTCGATTTCCTCGGCTTCCTCGCCCCTGCTTTTTAAAATCCCATGAATCTGACTTAAATTGCTCACCACATCTTGGGCTGCACTTCTTGTGGGCTGGTATGTCGTTTAAAAAAGTGCCACAGGTGTAGCCAGGTTGCCTCCGGTTGCTTCTGCCAGGCCTTCAGACTCAAACTTTAACATGTACGACACAAGATTTTCGTACGTCATACCCTTTTCGTCTTTGGTTAGCATTTTAAGGTGGCTCCAGCGCCTAGTACCATATCAAAATGGGGAGACTAAGAATTAATCATTTTTTTCTTTAAAATATGGTATAAAATTATCGTAGAGACTGTTGTAAGCCATATTCTACATTTTATCTGTTACTTTAGTGAGTTAATATAAAAAAACAAAAAAGTTTTATGGTGCCCTAATTGATGAACTGTTACGGTACGCTCCTAAGTTTAAGAGTAGTTATACCTATATATATGTACTCTGCAGAATGCAGACAGCTGAGAGCTGACTTGCACTCGCAACTGTATACTCAGTCTCCGATTATTTAAAGATTTTGTTCGATAACAAGACACTTTTCTCATGTCATCGAAAACTGCGTAATAATATATACAAGATAGTATGATTTTTACACCTTACGGGTTATTTACATGCCCGCATTTAAGTGCAGCAGTAGGTTGTATATTGCGTAAGCTTGCATTTCCTATCCAACCCGTCTTAAAACTACGATTTTGTAAGCATAATTTCTTACAATTTTCATCGTCAACCTTAATTTTTTTTTATACAAATAGAAAGATGGAAATTCAAAGAATATAATTCAATTTTATTAACCTCGGTTGGGTTATTTATAGTTTTAACATAGAGGCCACTGGAGCCACCTTAAGGGTGAAATCTGTCACCTGCACACTAGGTACCACTCTAACCACAGCGGTATAAAAAGCATTTCTCTTTTCTTCTTCAGATCTATCTATTGACTTAATCTCATCAACTGTCTTATTCACATCGACTGACTTTACAAATAACCCGGGTTCATTTTGAGCAGAATTTCCATTTTCGAAATCTTCCTTAAAAAGATCTCCTGGTAGTGTTAGTTCTCCGCCCTTGAGGTCAAAAAAATTCAGCTAGTACAAAATGTCGTTTTCAATCAGGAATTCTAAAACATAACAAATATCAGGAGTCTTTAGACAGTTAACCTAGACCAACCGAACACAAGTCGTTTCTAGTCACTCGGCCCGGTGCACACAAACGTGCTCGAACACAAAGCACTATTGTTTGCTGGGCACCTACACAGTCCTACGTTGCCAAACACAAGCCTCACGTGACTGTGCAGGTCATAGCAAAAAATTTAAGAATGTATATTACACACCTTCGACGTTTATAATATCACTGCCAACTAGGGCCCTAATGCAGCTTTCGTCCACCGATAACACGACTTCCAAATCTCATAAATTTTGCCCTACGCGCAGACGAATGCCATGACAAGCTCTTGACAGAGCATTCAAAGTCCGCTCATCTAAAAGAAATTTGCTGCCTTTAATGCAGAAAATATTTAACGGACTATATCTCATTTTTTTAATTAACATAAGGTATCTGCCTTTGTTGTATCAATCCCAGAGTGTTAATGTATCACCCTTACTGCTTTCCTTTAAGCCAAAACAAAAACACCGACCGAGCACGCACACGGTTACTACGCTGGAAACCGAGAGAGAGAATTATTTATGGTTAGAGATCACGCATCGCTATACAATGCGTGCGAGAGGGGCCATGTGGTCTCTTGTTAGTAAGACAGAGACCGAATGCTTTTTCTCTGCTCGTTACCTCCCCCTTTCTTTTTCCCGCACATTCAAAAACAACCGAGCACGTGCCCGCGGCGCCTTTGTTATCACGTGCGAGTAGACAGTCTTATTTTTCCCGAGTTCTTCTAGGAACTTGCTGACCTTTTTATTGTTTTTGACTGCCTCTCGCCGTAGCACTGTCTCCGAGATTCGATACAAAACACTTAATGATATTGCTATCGCTTACTGACATTTTGCACCTCAAGCCAAGCTGTGCTTGTCGCCTCGGGAGATCCTGGTGGTAACACCATCGTCGCGGCCTCATCCTCAGTCCCGGTCACCGTAAGCTCCTCCTTGACTAAAGACGCGATCTCCTCACTGTTCTCCTCCGCCAGAGCTGGTTTTCTGCTCACCATTTTCCTTCTGGGGACACGAAAAAGTAAAACACACAAAAGAGAAGAAGCGCGGTGAAGCGTGCTAGGGCCCGTAACCTGAAGGATTTTGGGTAAGGAAATGAGGAGACGACTTAATAGATTTATTTTAACAAATTATTCACTCAATTGACTTGGCAAAAACTAACTGACGACTCACTATAACTGACTTTATGTGTGCACAGAATTTATGAAATACAAGGAGAGCTAAATGTTACGTGTGTACTTGATTATGGTCAGCTCAGACCTGGATGCACACCTGACTGACGCTGTACGTGCCTCTCCTCTAACACAAACACACATAAGCTCGTGCAGACGCGCATTCCTACAGCCTATCGATACAGTCGTGCCATTCAACAGTTTCAAGTCGTTTGGTATCAATAAATTTATATGTTTTAACTGATAAAATATTATACAAAATTTTTTTGTTGGTATTATTTAGTAAAAGCAGTATATCATCAAGTATATACTGTATCTATTTAATGTTAATAAGTATTTACTTAAAACTGTTCGTGTGATTTTAATTATACAAAAATATTTTATCCTCAACTTTATCATTACGGTTTGACATTTATTTAGTTAAAATTAGTTGGCTCTGAGTAATGAAATATATTATTAAGACTTCTTTAAAAAAATTAATCATATGAATAATTTTATAAATGATTGATGCTATTTGTTAAACAAGTACTTTTTTTTGACAACTTTGGTTTCGAAGATGAAAAAAATTTTTTCATTCAATTTGATAAAGCAATTTTATTTTTTGCCCGCAATACCACTATTTCATTAAATCAATAAAAATTTTCACTTACTCAACGAATATTTTTACTCAGTGTACATATTAATAAAATGGCAGAATAATGAATAACTTCTTAATTAACTTTATAATTACCCTTTCATTAAAACAATTGTCCGCATAAATTACCTTTTGTTAACATATGAGAAATTCCGCTAAACTTTTAATTTTACAACTTTCCAAAAAAAAAATTTTTAAGGCAGGATGATGAAAATAATTAAACTCATCTCTACGCACTCCCAATCGTTGAACAAAAATTTGTATTACTCATATTTAATAATACCATTTTTAATAAACACATATTGGAATACTACGATCCATCAGCAAATCATGAGCACTGTTATCGAACTCTAAAGCTGTGGGAATAATTGAAAAGTAGTTCAAGAAATATATTTAAAGGCTTATTTAAAAGATCTCTTAAATAACTGTCAAATGTTGAATAAGAAAAACGATTTAATCTTCTATTGACATCAATAAATGTCAGAGCCATTCGACAGAAATGGATTAAAATTTTTTTTTCTGAATGCGTATAAGATAAGTCGTTTCAATAAAATGTAAAAATCATTGGTTTTTAAAATTTTCTCAACGTCATATTTGGTTTCTTATGCAATGATAACTAGCTGTGGAAAATTAGTTTGAAAAGCTCGAGAAAAAAAAGAATTGTATCTGTAAGTATAATTAAAGAGGTGTGAGTAAAGGGGGTGCGCGAAAAAAATAAACAGACTTTACAGACTTACAACTGACCAAACGAACAAAGACAACAAAGCTAGAACCGACGAGAGGTGTAGAAGGCACGGTGGCTTACACTGTACTAATTATAGGGCCCTCAAGTATCACCTTGCCTGTGGCGCTGTCTTACACACTATATATACTGCCTATTAAAAAGTCGTACATGCCAACACTTTCTCTTGACTTAAGATAGCTAAGTATATTAAACAAAAATTATTATTTAAAATAGATACAAAGAACAATTTTTTTTTTTTTTTTTTTTTTTTTTTTTCAAATAGATAAATAAATGTGTGTTCTTGACTCGGCTCCACGGCTCTAGGAATGCACCCAAGTAGTCCATGAGTTAGTCCATGACTCCTTTATCGTCTATCTGAAACAGAGACAACTTATTAGTTACCAGTCAGAGTCGCAGAAGCTGTTCGCGATTCTGCTAGCAAATTTTTCATGAAGCTCGATCGGTAGAGGTTTTGTGAATATATCGGCCATCTGTTCTTTAGTATTCAGCCATCTGACGTTTACTCTACCATAATTTACACATTTTTTAACATAATGCTAATGAATTTCTGTCATATGTCTTAATTTACCACTGCCTATAATTTTAGCATTTTGCTCAGCTGCCTTATTGTCGCACCATAGATCTGCCGGACACAAAGTATTATTCAGTATGATTTTAATCGAATTATCAACTGCCATCATTTCTCTACATGCTTCACTGAGTGACACATACTCTGCCTGACATGTTGACAAAGACACATACGTTTGTTTGTGAGTTCTCCATGCCACTGAGTCTCCAAAGATTTTAATTACGTAACCGCTTGTGGTTAGAGACCCTTTACAGTCGCCAAAACTGGCATCGGAGAATGCTTCCAGCCCTTGCTGCCTTCCACAATATCTTAGACCAAAAGATTTGGTCCCTGCCAGATACCGAAACACTCTTTTAACCATATTCCAGTCTTCGTTAGTCGGACTTATTTGATGCCTACTCAGCACATTCACTGCATAGCTTATATCCGGACGTACAGTATTGGCAGCATATAATAAGCTCCCAACAGCCTCCCGGTAGGGAACGCTTTCAGTCGATCTGGACTCATTCAAGTCAATCTGCCTTTCTGATTGCTCTCTTTGTTTTCTTTGTTGATTTAACACGTGACCTGTGACCATAGGAGTTTTCACTGGCTTAGAATCATCAAACCCAAACTTTTTAAGTATCTTATTTATGTAATTGGTCTGGGTTAAAGTTAGAACTTGGTTTTCTCTGTCTCTTCTGACTTCAATGCCTAAAAACGATTTAACTTCTCCTAGGTCAGTCATTTCAAACTCACTTTGCAGTCTTTCCTTCACAGACTTCAATTTGCCAGAATCATTACTTGCTATAAGCATGTCATCAACATAGAGAACCAATATCAGGATTTTGTCTGCCTCATGCCAAGTAAACAGGCAAGGTTCCAAGATATGAGATCTCAGACCTATTTTCGTTGCTGCCTCAGAGAATCTTTCATGCCATTTTTTCGGACTGACTTTAAGGCCGTAGAGGGCTCTCTGAAGCTTGCATACCTTGCTTTGTTTTTCCAGATCGGAACAGACCAAACCTTCTGGTAACTCCATATATATCTCGTCGTCAAGAGTACCATTTAAAAATGCCGTTTTAACGTCAAGCTGACATGTATCTAAATTTAATTTATTGATTACAGCCAAAGCAGTCCTTATTAAAGTCAGTCTTGACACCGGGGCGTAAGTCTCCGTAAGATCATACTCATTTTTATCTTTAAAACCCCGTATTACCAGCCGTGCTTTGTGTTTCTCACATCCTTGAGCATCTACCTTTTTCTTAAGAACCCATCGAGAATCGATGATATTCGGACGTTTACCATTTACCAGTCCTGCAGGTCTGTTTACCAACTTCCAGACTTGATTCTTTGCCATTGAGTCAAGTTCTTCTTGGATGGCTTGATTCCAGCCTTCTTTATCCACAGCCTTCATTGCTTCTTTATATGAAGCTGGATCTTTATTTATTTCTGCCAGCAAAGAGTGGTAAACTAGATCTTCCGCATAAATGGCATTATTTCCTGACGTTTCAGTATCACCGTTCTTAAAAATTAGGTCTTTTGTTAATTCTTCCCCGAGAGCTAAGCCCGCAAAGCTGACGTCCTTTACACGACTTTCTTGGACCAAGTTGGCCTCCATTGTTTCTATCAGCCTTTTCGGCCTTCCTCTTTTCCGTTGTACCACCGGGGGCGCTTCCTCCGATGACACTGTCTCTTCTCTTTCCTTTTCAAATTTTAAAAACCACTCGTCTAATTTAATATCTACAGTCACAGTTTCCCAGTTTTTAATTGAATTTTTACCAAAAACGTCTCCATACACAAAACGCTCGTTAAATCTGACGTCCCGACTTTCATAAAACTTTCCTTCGTCCGGACAAAGCAGACGATACCCTGTCGGCGTGTATCCTACCATAACTGCTCGTTTCCCTTTTGCATGGAATTTAGTTTCAGTGTTTCTCTGAACTCTCAAATACGCGATGCAGCCGAATCTTTTCATCTGACTTAGGTCTGTCCTTTTATTCGGAGCCAGCTTCATTAAAGGGATTTCCATGTTATTTGAGCGATGCGGAGTACGATTGTACGCAAATACAGCTGCGTTTAGTGCCAAGTCCCACATGTTTTCCGGGAGTCCCGAATCACATATCAGAGCTCGGACTTTCATTTGAATTGTTTTGTTCAGCCTTTCTGACGTGCCATTATGTTCAGGGGTATCCGGACAACTCAGTTGGAGTTCAGCTCCAAGGTCATTTAATATTTTTCGCACGGAGCCTCCCGTGTACTCGGTACCCTGATCAGACCTCAGATAACACACTTTAGCTTCAAACCCAAGAAGATTTCTACAGCCTTTAACAAAATTATCTAAACATTCACCCGTATCACTTTTGTTTTTCATCGGGTAAGCAATTGCAAATTTGGAATAATCATCAATAAATACCGAAATAAATCTGTATCTTTTTGGGTAAGAGGGTGGACTAATAATTCCCATTGTATCTGAATGAATTATTTGTAGGGGTTGGGATGCTCGTTCGCGTACCGAAGGGAAAGGCAGTTTTTGGGATTTTGTTCTTAAACACACATCACAAGTCTTAATCACATCATCAAATATGGCTTCTTTCAGACTTTTTACTTCCGGATAGTTTTTCTGCAGTTCCCTTAGATACCCCAACGAAGCATGGCCCAGTCTGACATGCCACAGCATGGCCCCGTTGTTATCTTTGAATTTTTTATAATTTTCGCTAAACGGACTTTGAATGTCTTTTATTTCTTCGGTCAGGACTTTTCCGACTTCATGAAATTTTCTGTCATTTATTAAAAATACATCTTCAAAACTGTCATTATTTAACTTACCGACCGAGCTCTCTGAATTTTCCGACGTATTATTTGATTTTATATCTGCAGTTGAATTTTCAGGAATAGTGTGTGCTTTTGACTCAGCCGTCAAGACTTTCATTCTTTTGTTGTCCGACTTAACAAATTCAACCTTCCAATAGGGTTTTTCATATATTCCCGATATCCAGACATTTTCCGTATTAGGATCGAAAATACTAATCTCCTTGTCATCTAAATAGATTGACAAGCCCATATCA
Source organism: Copidosoma floridanum (assembly GCF_036245765.1). Classification (NCBI taxonomy): domain Eukaryota; kingdom Metazoa; phylum Arthropoda; class Insecta; order Hymenoptera; family Encyrtidae; genus Copidosoma; species Copidosoma floridanum. Next base: position 13,165,750 of record NW_028321894.1, read on the forward strand.
GCAAATTTCCGAAGCGACAATAAATTCCCGATCAAGTCGCGAGCACACACCACTCCCTGCAACTCAACGTCGTTATTGCAATTTTTAAGCAGAGAATTTCCCACTCCCTCCGTTTTCAAGTCTGCGGATAAGTCTGAGTTTGCACATTTTATTTTACCAATTTTGTTTCTGTCAATATTTGTAAATAATTTTTCTGACTTCGCAAAATGATCAGTAGCTCCCGAATCAGCGATAAATTTAATTTTATTTTCTCCATCCGATTCTGAATTATTTACCCAACCTGCAGAACTTGAAAACAGAGTATTGGGGGGCTCGATCAACGTCAGAGACTCACCTTTATTTGACCCTGAAGCATCTCGTTTTCCCTTCGTCTCCCGGCCCTGGTCAGAAACTTTCTGCCTTTTGGGATCTTTTTTGTCCCTGACGTTGCTAGAGTCCCTTTTCTGCCCAAAGTTTCGGGAATTGGAGTGGCCTCGGCCACTGCCGCGGCCACCGCCGCGGCCACCTCGATTCCCTCGACTTCTACGGCCCTGCCTTTTAAAATCCCATGAATCAGACTTATTTTGCTCACCACATCTCGGGCTGCTTCTCTTGTGAGCCGGGATGTCATACACGAACGTGCCACACGTGTAACACTTCTTGAGTCCGGTACCTGCCTTCGGACACTTGTCAGCCATGTGGTCCCAGTCATCACAGTTGAAGCAACGGAGACGGTCCTGGGGCCAAGAGGCAGTCAAAGCTGCCCTCGTGGGGCGACCTCCAGTGGCTTCTGCTAGGCCTTCTGACTCGACCTTTAACATGTATGACATGAGGTTTTCATATGTCATACCCTTTCCATCTCTGCTTTGCATTTTAAGCGTAAAGTCTGTCACCTGCACGCTAGGTACCGCTCCGATTACGGCAGTATAAAAAGCATCTCGCTTTTCTTCTTCAGAAAAGGGACCAGACGTACTTACAGTCTCATAATTTCTGACCAGTTCCTCAAATTTTTCTATGAATTTAGCAACGGATTCTTTCCCTTTGTAAAATTTAATTTCATGCAATTTTTTACGAATCGCGGCCGTTGTAAGGGGCGTCTCCCCCTTTTTAAGTTCTTTCAGACTTTCTAATATTACAACCGGATCTTGCAGATGAAAAGTTCTTAAATGGTATTTTTCTGTTACTCTATTTAATAAAATATCTCTGACTTTTAATTTGTCTTCTTTGATCATGTCTTCGTTAGTAAATTCCGTATTTTTAATCGAAGAATCAATGACATATAATAATCCTTTAGACCGGAGTTCAGACTTAAATTTATCGAGAAAAACTTCGAACTTCATATCTTTAGACAGATGGTAATTGTATATGTGTTGAGTATCACGGCCGAATTTATGTATTTGACTGATGGTTGTCGCGAGAAGTTCCGCGCTGCCTTTTGACAGATTTTCATTTTTTGTGTCATTCAAGAACATTTTCAATATGTCTTGCAGACTCACCCGTCTTCTGTCGTTGCGAGGAGTTGATGACTGCAGGGGTGCCCCGGTTGACGATTGGGCCTCGGATGACTCGACCCTGTTCACCCGCTCGCCCAACCGGGACAACCTCTGGTCAAAATTGCGCATGACCATAAATATCTCCTCCCTTGTTCTCTCAGCCTCCTGCCTTTCTTCCTCTGCCTTCCTTGCCCGTTCTTCCTCTGCCTTCCTTGCCTCCTCGTTTGCTTTCTCCTGCCTTTCGATCATCTGACTAATCGCGGCCAACATTGAGTCGAACCTGGCCAGCATGGTGTTTTCTGAAAAATTTTCATTTTTCTGTTTATCTGCCGTATGCAACTTAGTTTTGCTGACGTTTATCCATTTATATTTGTTTTCAATGGTTTGCACTTTCTTTATTTTAAGTTGGGTATTTTCCGGTGTGCGCGACGGGGAAGAGGGGGGTGCTTCGTGTACAGACTCATTTCCGCCTAATTTCTGCCAAAGATTTTCACTGTCTACATTTATCTCATCAAAGTTTCGGACTTCTGACATTTCGGACTTTTTCTCATCTGACATTTTAAACACATCGACCGACTTTTCAAATAACCCGGGTTTATCACGAGCAGGTTCCTCGCATTCCCCGTCTTCCCTGAATAGATTTTCTGGCAACGTCACTTTGCCTCCCTTTTTACAAAGGAATTCAACGATGTATTTGTAATCGTCACTGATCAGGTAATCCAAAACAAAAGACGGACATTGTTTTCAGGGAGTCAACTAGAAATCGACCGAACGCAAGCCGAATCTAGTCAACGTGGCCCGAAGCGTGTTCTCGTGCTCGAACACAAAGCACGATTGCACGCTGGGCACTCACACAGCAGCGCGCGACTGAACACAAGTCTAACGTGACTGTGCGAGTCGCACGGAAAATAATTTCGTCTACACACCTTTGGCGGGAATTTCCCTTTGCCCGACACATGCCATTATTCCCCTTTTATCCACCAACAAGATGGCATCTTGTTGTCACCCCTCTGACTTGACTTGGGATAAAATTTCCCGACATATTCTCGACAGAGCATCGATAGTTTGCTCGTCCAAAAGAAAAAGTAAATATTTCAAAATATCAGCCTTTTCTGACTAAATCTGAAAACCGCCTTGAATATTAATTGCCTAGAGTTCAATGAATTAAAAGCACCGGGAAAGGACATGTATAATTTTCTGCCAACACACGTTCAAACTTTCCCAGTTCAGACATTTATATTGTAACGTGCACGCAACAGTCGAAGCGACAAGAACAAGAGATGCGAGAAAACACGATAACAGAACATAAATGGCCTCGTAATATATTTTCAGTCAAAAAGCCTTGTGTCAACACGAGAGGGAGAGAGAGAGAGACCGATCTCTCTCCTCAGCCGCAATCTGTAGTCCCCCTCTCAATCCGCCCCACCCTTGCGTGTGCGTGTCGCGCTACCGACGCCACGTGTTCCTTAGAATCCCGCGCATTTCTCAAAATGCACAAGAAATCCCCTTTGTTACTTAACGTCGTAGCGTCCAACCTAGGCATCACTCGAAAGGACAAAGTGTTGACCTACCGCTGATCTCGGTTCCGGCGACCAGAGTTGCTCCCCTATCCTCGACCGGCGTCGACAACGGACTCAGCCTGGTCACCAGGGGTCACGCTCTCGGCCGCTTCTTCGATCGGACTCTCTTGTCCATCCTTTGCTGTCTCAGCCCTTTCTGCCATCCTCCCTTTTGTCACACTCACCCACACAAAAAATAAAGAAGAGATCACGCGCGGTGATGCAAGTCTGGGGCCTGTAACCTGAAGAGGTGTGAGTAGAGGGGGTGCGCGAAAAAAATAAAACGAGTATTTTCAAGTAAGACAAAAGTTTATTTAATGAGACTGCTGACCGACGTAAAACACAACTGATACAGTTTACAGACTTTACAGACTTACATCTGACCAAACGAACAAAGACAACAAAGCTAGAACCAACGAGAGGTGTAGAAGGCGCGGTGGCTTACAACAGTGTACAGACTAACTGTAGGGCCCGCAAGTATCACCTTGCCTGTGGCGCTGTCTTACACACTATATATACTGCCTATTTAAAAGTTGTACATGCCAACAATAATCTTAATATTAATCAATTAAATAGTTTTCTATTTTTCTATTAAGCAATATTTGAACAGCCGATATAAATCAATTTAAAATAAAATATGTGGGGAAATAAATAGACTGTCTGCTGAAATTTAATTGCTGTATACTTTACACTGTATTAGAGCTTCCAATTTATTACTTGAACTTTTAAAAAAATGACTATTTTACAAAGGTGTGTTAATATGCAAGGCATTAGGCTGTCTAATTTCTTTTATCACCTATTTTCTACACTGTGTCAGTAACGTATATTTTCTTATCTTGCTAAATAAGAAACAATACTTGGAATGACCAAGATTTTTTAAAGATTGTTTGAAATTGCTTAGCATTTTAAGTAGTTACGTTTTCTTTCAATAACAGATACGGCTGCTTCAAAGATAATTGTATGGCAATACTCTATAAAAGTTAAAAACATGAGGTTAATTTGGTACTTCTAAAAAGAGAGCATCAATATTTAAAGAGTAAACATGAGTCTCATCAAACAAGGACGACAAGATTAGGCTGCAAACAACGAGCAGACATTTCATTTGCTCATTCAAAAAAGGTTATTTTTCATCAAGTCATGTTAGAGTAAGTACCAATATGATATACAAAATGTTCTACTAAAGAAATCCTACTAAGAAATTTTTTTCGTTGTTTTTGAGTATTTTTGCCACACTAAAAATACATAGATAATATATTCGACGCTTCCTCACACAATCTTTATGGGATTTCTAAGACAAAAAAGGCTGCTAAGCTTGGAAAATTCAAAATTTTTTATAGATTTCTGTAAACGCTCACAAGGAAAAAAGGGAAAAAATTCATAACTTGTACGAAAGCTTTTGTGCCACGTTTAAACGATTAAAACTAGTTGCTATTTTTGATACTTTTCACACAATCTCTACGAATTTTTCATGCCAGAAAACGCCGCCAGGCTTGTGAAATGAAGATTTTTTCATAGATATATGTATATGCGTACTCGACAAAATGGAAAAAAATTTATTTTTTCTTAAAAGCGTTTGTGCCATCTTAATAACGATTAAAATACATTTCAATTACTCTTACACGCTACTCCTTTGGGTTTTCAAACCCATAAAAGGGCATGAACTTTGAAAAATTAAAGTTTACCATCGATTCGTATAATTATAAGCGTATTTGAAAAAAACTGCATAAATATTTATACATTTTTTTTAGCTTTTGTGCCATGTTAAAAAAAAATGAAATAGGGGTAAAGGGTACAGTTGTTGACCCCCCGATAGTGATTGACCGCCACATGCATTTTTAAATGGAGTCTTTACATATAGATATACAAATTATACAGGGGTCAATCACTACCGTAAGGTGTCAATAACTATACCCTTTACCCCTACATTCCAATCACTCTTAGACACAAATTTAATTATTTTTCCAATGTGTCAAAGGCCGCCATTGTAGGAAAATCATAGTTTCCCCTATATGCATATACAAGCGAGAGGGAGAAAATATCAGAAAAAATTGTGACTTTTTTTAAGCGTTTGTTCCACGTTAAAAGCTATTAGAATGCGATATTTTTACTTTTGTATACGACTTCTATGAGCTTTTAAAGCCATGAAAGGCCGCTTGGAAAATTAGATGTTTTTTATCGAATTGTACATAAGCGTGTACGAAAAAAGCTTTTTTTGAACCTTTCGTGTCAAAATAAAAACGATTAAAATACATTCCTATTACTTTAACATACGATTAATATGGTATTTTGAAGCGACGAAAGGCCACCAAGCTCAAAAATACAGAGTTTTCTATCCATCCGTGTATAAGCGTACTGTAACGTCGGTAAACTAAAAATTACCAATCATTTTTCCCCTGCTCATTCCGTGGGGATGTTGTTTTAAAAGCACTTGAGCAAGGACCAACGTGCATCTAGAAAGAGATGAATCACCTGCAAGTTACTCGTACCTACAGCACAATAATGATTCATGTACATACACGCTGGATTATGCTGACCGGAAATGAAAAACAAAATATTTTTCGTCAACCGTTATAGATGCAAAAGTTTAACTGGGAACAGTTAAACTAAAATATTAAAGGCAAATATAATTTTAGATTAGAATCAAGTAACATTAAGTTAAGTATTAGGATAGCTTAGAATTAATACATATAAGTAAGCAAAAATATTAGTAAAAACCAGAATCGTCACAAATAACCAGTACACACTACACCACTAGCAAACAACTACATTACATTTTAACCATGATAAGCCTGGTGAATAACATTATAAACTTCCAAGGGATTACCCAATTTTTACCATTCAAGTTCTCAAGCTCATGATTTACTGAGTAACCCTTTTTGCATCGCATTAATAATTTCACACACATACTGCAATAGTCTAATTTGTAATTTAGTTGATTGTTAACACTTTTTCCCAAATGTAAGGAAAAATGGAAAGTTAACCCTTCCCCTTTTCTTGACTCGGAGAAAGAGAGAGTCTGTACGCCTGCCTCGAATACGTTTCTGATTCCCTACGGTACCACGAGGCAACTCCCTCTCCAACGACTAGCAGCAAAAAAACATGTTGACTAAAATTCTACCTAAATTCTGCACTATTTTTGCAACATTATAAACATTCAAAACTACTGGTAAAACAAATTATGTTAACTCCTGACTGGTAAGGCACTATGATTCTTATCATTATTCTAACAACTTCTAATCTTATTATCATTATTACAATTGTTATTATTACTATTATTATCATTATTATTATTATTATTATTATTATTATTATTATTATTATTATTATCAATGTCACTAACACCATTAATATTATAATTATAAGTTATTACGGTAGTAGCTACCATTTTGGCGTTTAAGTAGTGGTATTAATTAATAAATGACCAATCGTTTGTTCACCCGAGCATCAATCAAATTGTTAAGTGATTTTCACCGCTCTTTTTGCAAAGAGTTTAGTTAAATAAACGGCTGGTGTTTAGCATTAGTTAATTTTAATAATATTCTGTTTTAATGTTAATGTTAAGTCATATTGATATCTTGTAAAATTTGGATGTAAAGGAGAAAGAAAAGGCAGGAGTAAGTGAATCACCTTCTCGTCTCTTGACGCATGTAGGAAAGCAAGCCGGATGTGGGAAGTGCCAATTTCTTAGTGGCTGAACTGGAGTAGTTCTAGCCAATAAGATTTTCGGCAATTATATTTTCTTCAAGATTTTTCTTCGGCAAGTTTTCCTGCATCCTCCTCGAACCAGCGCATCGCCGAGGTCTGCTACTTCTTACAAAAAAGCCCAGAGACTCTCTCAACTACTACCCCTCGAACGGTAGACTGAGTAGTAAGAGTCTGCCTCTGCTACCTCCCAGTCTACCACAAGGTAAGGACACAGTTTATTTTTGTTTTTTACCCTCGAACGGTCTACTGAATAGTTAGAGTCCGCCTCTACTATCACTTAGTCCTCCACGAGCGCGTAACGTAAAAATACCTTACTCACCTCGGCTCGTACTGGTTCACCGTGTACCTTATTTATGTTTAATTAAAAGTAAGTGTGAAAGTTACAATACAAAATGTTGAGTATTTATTCTTTTCCCGTTTTTAATCTTTTTCGGCCAGGTCCATATCTAAGTTGTTTACGCACGCACCAATATCCGCCACGGTGTTGGTACCCGAGGATCCTCGAAAATTATTAAGGTTGTTTACGCGCGCACCAATATCTGACACGGTATGGGTATCCGTGGACCCTTGAAAATTGTTAAGTTATCTTACGTGCATGCCACTATTCGCCACGGTAGTGAAACCATCGGAGCAAGAACCAATAGAATTAAAGAGAAAATCAGTACTGGCAACGGTATTAGTACATCCAAGTCAGGTCGCGAGTCAAATTACCCTTTACCCCCACGTAACCTCTGAAAACGAAACTTTTTTACGTAACTATGCCAGTATCATCTAGATTGTGGACGAGATACCCTTCGGTACGCCACCCTGGATAAAATTGACTAACTTCAGGCGCACCGCGAGCAAGTTAAGTGCATCGGGATATTCCTTGCACAATAGTCACTTCAAGTTGTGTTAAAACAGTTGTAGCCCCTTTGCAAATATCGTGTTGTTAGTTAGAACTATCCATTTAGCTCCGTGTCCTATTTACGTGCCCAATGTGTGTCCCGAGTTATTAAGCGAATGCTTAAACTCAAATAGTACGTCGCACCGACGTAACAGTATACCAAAAAATTGGAAAGAAAATTTATAACTTTATTTTGGGCTTTCGTCCCATTTTAAAAATAAATAAAAATCGTTTTTTATACTCCTACACACGATTCCTATTGGGTTTTTAAGCCATACGAGGCCACCAGGCTTCGAAATTAAAAAGTTTTCCATAGGTATATATGCAACCGCGTACCCGAAAAATAGGAAAAAATTAATTTAAAAAAAACTTCAAGCCCTGGGGAACTTCAGGTTTGAATTATCCCTGGTGAGGATGGTTCGGCTTACGGCTAGTTTCCACTCCATTAATCAGAGAGAAAAAGAAAGAGAGAGAGAGAGAGAGAGAGAGAGAAAGAGTTTTTGGCAACTTACGCCCAGACAATGTCGTATTTTATTTTCTTGGTGTATAATTATGCATGATTCTAGTCCCAAGGCACCCATGTCCCATAAGAAAGGAGTTTTGTATCAAAAATTTAAAAAAACGATCCAAAGAGCAAAAAACAGAGGTAACCCTTGAATTTTGTGAAGATATGGCTTCATTAAAGCTTTTTGTGAACACATCAATAAGTATTCAAACCTTCTGGCACTAGATGGAAGTACAGAAGCAGCTTTAGAAGTACATTTAATACAGTCTTCTTCACAAACATATCATTGTATAATGTACGACAAGAATTTAGTAAATGAGTTTCAAGAATCCAATGCAGTCTTTGTTGACGCCACGTACAAGATTGTTCCAGTAGTTGTAGGAGCTAAATAATTCCTAACAGTGATATGTAAGAAGGATAATACAGTAAGTCTTACTAATAATTTGTTGGGTATTTCATAAAACAACTTCATGTCATTGTATCTTCATTATTGCTAGAGAGTTATAATTACTATACTATAAAATTTATTAGGCATGATAGAAGTACATAACGTTTTGCATAGAGTTTTTTTGTTCTCGCTTAAAAATTTTTTAGTTTTTTATGTAAGTCCTGTCCTTTTTTAGTTAGTTACGTTAGTTAGAGCGTAGTGTCTAGGGAAAATTTTTGGGCCAATAGGAATTTATTAGACAGTGAATGGATTTTTAGCTAGTTTTATCAGCCAATAAGTGTATTTTTTTATTTTTTAGATGTTGAACACCCTTGCCCGTGGCTAAAGAGGTTATTTGCCAGCAAATAATGCTGAAGTACTTCATAATAAGCATAATATGTATGTTTTAGATTGTTTCCTGGATGTTTGTTATGATGAGAAAGAGGACAAAAAAGGCTTACAATGCTAAATGGTCATTTATGAAAAGAATTTTTCTAAATTTTAATCCTTATTATGCGCACTGTGATTATGAAAGGGCTTTCATAATTTCATTGGAAAAATCATTTAAAGATATTAAAGTCACTGAGTGCTTCTTTCACATATTCCAAGTAAGATATAAATATTATAGTTTCTTTCCAGGAAACCAGTCAATAATGCCTTAACACTGTATCACACTACATAATAGCATAATAGTATATTATGTCACAAGGGACGAAAGTACGGCTTTTTTTCATGGTGAAGACAGGGGAGTGGGAGGGGGTAGGGGTAAACAACTCTTACAACTAATCGGTGTAATGCTTCAACCCTGACCAGGTGTCTATGTATAAGCACCAAAACTAGCTCCTGCACACCACCCGATCACGTTGATAAAGTGTGAGAGAATCAGTTAATCGACCCTTGAAAGTCAACAACAAAGGTGAAACAGCGAGTCTTTGAATAGTCATTGCATCAAATGCTGCTTAACTTAAACGATCCACAAAACTGCAGCTCTACCGCTATACCACTATGTCGGTACTGCCAATTTAGAGCTTGGACTGCAAGTTTTTGCTTTAGACGGAATATTGACCTCACACTACATATAATTCAAACGAACAATTTGAAGCACTAATTAAAAAAAAATCTTACTGAGCACCACGACTCCCAAGTTTTTAAAAATGATTTATGTTTATAAATTTACACATATGCATAGCTATAATAATTTGGATACTGTATTGCAGGCCATAGTGAAAAAAACGAAGAGGCGTTACAAAATATTTTTGAAAAAAGATAATGAAACGAAGAATCCTTATGGTCATAAAGTATTGAAGAAAAATTTAACGATACAACTTCTATCACCAAAACGTGCAGAAAAAGGTGTTGCTTATGTGAAACAAGTAATTGATGAGAAATTAAAGAACGATGGAAAATTATTACAAAAACTAAACCTGTCAGAATTAGTGTATATTTAGCTGTAGACAGAATGAACAATTATATAGAAAGTTACCATCGTACTATTAATGATAGGATAAAATCACCACCACATTGCTACCGATTCATAAGTAAGTATCAATTAGTTCAACATTTTATTGTGAATTGTTAAATTCTAACTGTTACCCTTTAGGGTGTCTGGAAATTGTATCCATTTAACTTTCCGCATTAGTTGTTTTTTTTAATACGTAAAAAAGTGAAGTTTTGTCTTTTAGCATATTGTCAGATAATATAATAGCATAGCTATAGTCTGTGTCTGTCCTTCAAATCACAGTAGGGATCAATAAGGAAAGAGAAAAATTATAGGTAAGGAGCGAGAGACAAAGTAGAGAAGCTTCTCTCTCAGGATAGAAGTGGAAATGATCGGTTCAAGACTTGAAGCGGCTACGCGCGATACGGCTCTTTTCTCGTACGATAAAATATTCAATGGTTAAATATAGAGCTCCTTGTATTTATTTTGTAAGTTTTTCAAAACTTCTGTTCCTTACGTACAATAGGCTCTTGTAGAAATAAATCATTATCAGCTGGTTTTTGTTAGAAAAAAAAAATAAAATCGTGCACAGATGAAAACTCAAAACCGCAAAAAGTTATGCAAAATTAAATAGATGAATTTTATCATAAGTAGAGATAACCAGATATTCACAAAATATACTTGCACTTCAAAAAAATTTTCTTTTTACGCTCCTTATTTAAATTTTAATAAAAATCAATCAATATCTTCTTACAGTTAGATTTTTTATACCGTATAATAAATTCTCACAAATCTACTAACAACAAACTAACAAAAGTTATTTTGAGCATTTTTCTACTAAAATTATTATCTTAAACCTAATGCAGTCCACCAAAGTACTTAACTATTAATACTATTAATACGATAGAATAAGTTAAAAATTATCTAGATATCCTAAAAATTTTGACTAGCTGGAAAAAGAATAAAGTAGTAATTTCAACGCATGGTAAAAAATTGACACATAATTTAACATCTCAAATTTTCAGCTAAAGCCCTGTAAAAAACGGTAAAAATGGCTAAATGGTTTTTCGCGTCAAAAAGAAAACCGAAGAATCGTACAAGCAATCAGTTCAGCTGTTTTTTTGCAAATCGCAAAAAAACACCACTTTAAGCCATTGTTTTAACATTTAATTACTCGCGTTCTATACAATATTAAGAGCTCAAATTTTGGACACAGGGTCAACGTTACAGCCTTACCGTGCAAACAAAATTTTAGCGTAATCGGCTCAGAAATTTTTGCGATCCGCAGCAAAAACTAAAATAAAGTCCTCTCCAAAAATTTCCATAAAAAAGTTGTTAGCCCACATAGGAAAACTTTTCAAATTCATTTTTCTTCATCTATATTTCATCTACAACTATCTTAAATGCTATTTAGTTTTACTAATTAAAAGTATCTTACAAATTGATTGTAAAAAAAAGCCTTTTTGCTCCCCGGTCAATGGCATCGGCTGCTTTGCGAGCCGCCCCTGGAGGTTACACTCTCTTCCTACATGCATACTCTGGAAATTTTGAGCAAAGTTTTTTTGCAATCGATTTTTAAGATACTTTTAATGGGTGAAAACAGACGGCGTTTTAGGTCAATGAAGAGTAAATATAGATGAAGCGAAATGCGTTTGAACAATGTTCTTGTGTTGGCTAACAACTTTTTAATGGCCATTTTTTGAGAGGACTGTTTTCGATTTTTGCTGTGAATCGCAAAAAGTTTAAAATTGATCAGGATGAATTTTATGTGTATGGTAAGCGTTATACACACCTGTAACATATACCTTGTGTCCTTATTTTTGGCTCTTAATATTGTGTGGTATCGAAAAAATGGCTCAAAATGGCGGTTTTTTGCCATTTGCGGAAAAAAAGATTAACCGATTTGGACCTGACACTGCTCATTTTGATCATTTTTGAATTGCACATCGTTTTTACACAAAACTTTTTTATGTCCAATTTTTCGGTTTTCTTCTAGATGCGGAAAACAATTTTTTTCGGAGCTAGTCAGGATTTTGAGGTCAAAAAACGAGTCTGATCATAATATACCTCATATAAAGCAATACGTTTGAAAATTTATAACACGCTATTGATAAAATAAATGCGAAATAAACTATTATGTTAATGCTTAATGTATTTTGCAACAACCTTAAAAGCTAAATAGCTGTAGGTATATTATTACGAGTAGCTGCCCACTAAAATACTCCCAAAATTACTCCTGAATTTCTCTCAGCACTCTCTAAAAACTCTCAAATTTTCTTGCATACTTTTTTGAGGTTTGTAGTTCTCACAGCTAAGTAAAATAATAACAGAGTGCAAATAGCATGATATAAAAGCGAAAGAGATGTTCAAAGAACTACCGAGAATATATGAGAAAATCAAGACTAGCAAAGAGAATAGAGAAATCATGAGCTGCGCGAGAGCAAGACAAGTTAGCAAGAGAGGAGCAAGGGCACAAGAAAATAAAACTATATGGTGGGGGAAAAAAACACTGTTTGTCTGTTTGGCTACAGGCTCAGTTCTCCTTGTACTCTATCTTTTCTCTTAGTTTCTCTCACTCTAACTTTCAACTCTCAAATTTTTACATCAAATATATTTTTATTAATTAATTTCTATGCAGTGCGTTCCCAAAATATATTCTCGGGCGAGCAAGGTTTAGTAATTGGTAATCCAACTGATTCTTAGTATTATTAATAAATAAGATATGCTATTAGGCAAGTAAGCATTGGCGATTAGAAGCCCAACAGATTTTAGTATTATTAATAAATAGAATGTGCTACTAGGCCAGTAAGCATTAGTAATTAAGAACCTAACAGATATGAGTATTATTAATAAATTAAATTTGCTGTTATGCGAGTAAGCCTCGTCAATTAGGAATCGAACAGATTTTAGTATTATTAATAAACTAGCAGCCCTCCCGTCTCGGCTTCGCCCGAGACTCATTAAATGGAACACCGTAGTGTGTTAACATGTAATGTAAAACGTTTTAACTTAAAAATTTCACATCTAGTTTCAACACTTCTCAGAACAAAAATCTTCTTATTAAAAACATATTTGTTCGGAATGCATACAGTTTATTTAATCAAGTAAAAAGCTGTTAAAAGTGAACAAAATATATGAATCCTGCAAAGAACCGGGCATTCCTGAAGCCATAAAATAATCGTCAGCCCCAAGAGGACGTTGATTTGCAGTTTTTCCCGTATAATCTATGATTAGGGCTATTTTTAAGAGCTGTAAAGATTTAAAACTTACAAAAAAAGTATAATTGAGAAAAATTATTTTTTATCATAACACAACTGTATGACCACAGAATCAAAGTCCTGGAGCTTAATCTCAACATTTTTGATCGCCACAAAAATACAAATACATATTCTAAGTATTTCAAAATCTGGAAAATTTATGAGATTACTATGAGAGTTTTAGTAAAAATCTGATCTCTCACTTAATAAATTCTTTCACCATTTTCTTGACGTCTAAAATTGTATTCATAAGATGCATTTGAAGTTTTCCTTCCAATTCGACTTCTTGTGACTTTTGGCATAGTTGAGACTCTTATGAGTCCTCAAGGCTTTTTTTTCCAACTTTATAAGATTGCAATATATTTGTCGGCAAGGTAGTTCAACGTCCGATAACCCTGAAAAGGACCAGGGAGCTTCTTAAGTACACTCTTTCTTGACTGAAGTTACCAGCAAACGTGACTGCCTCTACACCTTCGGGTGATCTTCTCTGGCCTGTTATTGCAGCAACATACTGATCAGGAACAAAACTATAAATTTTGAAGCTTTAGAGCTAGTTGTAGAGCTCTTTCCCAACGTCTCCGGGTAAAACGTCGAAGAAGTTGGTGTCTAAAGCACCTTCTTTATTTGCAAACTCAGTTGTTGTGGTGATCTAAGGTAGAGGTTGGTTTGTGATGCTTGCCCGTTGGAAACTGTCCCGTTGGCTCATATTTATTATTTTCCTTCATATCTATTAGGTTCTCCCAGCGTAGACCTTGGAGAGGATCAGTGATTCCAGGTTAAATGCTTAAAGTCGAGAGGATAATATAGGGTCGTTGGTGACCGGGGTTCTCAGCCTTGCGACGAACAACTCTGCTCGTGACGTCTGCCAGTAAATGACTGACTTGGTTTAATAGTGGCCAGCTTAACATAGTCTTTTAGTTGACGAGTTGTCTCCAGAAATCGTAGTAAAAATGTATTTGTTTGCAAGGTAGTATAAACTTAGGTGGCCCTTAAAAGAACCGATGAGATTGATGGTTAAGTCGGGAACGTAAATACTTATAATGGCCCTGAAAAGGGCCAGTGGTGAAACTTGCAGCTATTCCTTATTATTATTCTTGATGATGGAGAGCCAGCTGCGAGTTGGTTGACTCTTATCCTTTGTGTCTCTGAGTACGGAGACCGTACAGGAGGTAGGTACGACGCTGACCAAAAAATATCTCGTCTTCAGGTTGTTCCCCGAATAAACAACCGCTCAACGTTGTCAGTCGAGAAAGTGGGCCAGGAGAATACCTTCACTGTGAGTATTCCATTGGGACGACCACTAAGAAGAAGGCCGTTGTGGCTGCCGTCACTCTGCAGGGCTGTCTTCCCTAGTTTGCATTTGAAATAGAAAATTCTCTGACAGCACCAGGTGAAATGGTTGAAGGGCCATAAAATGGTCAAAGTGTTGAAGCAGGTTGAACTCTGGCTGTAACACGTCTCCTCGAATTTGACCGGAGAGGTTGACGTTCCAAACCCCCATTTTTTCGTGGCAGTCAGTTATTTTGGCGTTCTGGGGTTAAACCCGATTTATTCCGCTCACCCATGAAAGAAGAGTTGTCATCGGTAGCCGGAATGCCCAGCTGCACGACGTACTACTCTGTTTATGGTGTAGTGTCGATGATCGACTGCGATGATTGTCAACTCGATGGGGCTTCTTATAACTACTCTTTGCTATCTTTGATTGCGGGTGGCTTTAATTTTGTCTTGACGCTACCTAGCAGATCCTACTAAACTAAAGCGCAAAGCTAGTTTATATCAGAAAAACTTTGAGCTTATTTATCGCTATTGTTATTAACTTTTTTAAGAAAAAACCTATGCGAAAACCATCTCGGAATCATCAAGAATCAGTATGCAAAATTTTAGCAAAATTGGTTTAGTAGTTTTCGCAGTTAGCGATTACAACGGTTTCAGCGACTTTGCTTTCCATATTAGTGAGATAAAAAATCTTCTAAGACAACCAAGCGCTGGTGATAAGAAACATTACTGTTTTTTAAAAACGCTATCTACGTGATTGGAACGATAAGTAACTTAATGTTATTTAATAACAAATTATAGTTCATGAAGTGTGTGTTTAATTTTATTCATTAAATAACAAGTTATGCAGTTATCAAAGTTAGTCTGCAACTGGTCTTGACCATAAGTGTGTGCATGTGTGTGTGCGTGTGTTACATAGATTCCAGAATTATATTTCTTAGAGAATGCCAAAGATTTTTGTGTAAAGTCCAAAATAAATAGGTTGGTTTTGTCTAATTTAAATTACCAGTTTTTAAGCAAAGAAATAGTAAGCAGAATACTGTTTAATTTAAGTGGTTGTAATAAGTTTTTCAGTAAAATTAA
Organism: Copidosoma floridanum; assembly: GCF_036245765.1. Classification (NCBI taxonomy): domain Eukaryota; kingdom Metazoa; phylum Arthropoda; class Insecta; order Hymenoptera; family Encyrtidae; genus Copidosoma; species Copidosoma floridanum. Next base: position 13,181,357 of record NW_028321894.1, read on the forward strand.
AAGCACGAATACGAGTATGTTGCTGTTATTGAAATACAAATGTATACAAACTCAAAGTTTTAAAAGCTACGCACCTGTATTATTTTTATAAATGTACAAAAAACATTTGATAGAAACGGACCATTTGAGTGCTATATATTAATTAAAAAGTGTTGTTTTTAAGTAATAAATATTAAGTTCATGACATGGAATGTTACACGCTTCTCCTTAACTGATTGCTGCCCTCGAAAATTATAAAAGCAAAAATAGTCGAACCCATGGCAAGTACTTAAAATTACGAACACAATTGTTTTACACATATATATTTCGAATAGTATAAAATATTGAATTGAAAGAATTAGACCTAAAAATCATGTTTTACATATGAATTAATACAATTTATCAGATGAATCTTTTTTTTTGAGATTTTTTTGTTGCAAGTCTTCCGTGTTGAACTCATTGTAGGTGATGTTATGCTGTTATGATTGTAGAGTAGATTGTCATTTGGAAATGGCAGTTTAATGGTCACAATTTTGCTTCGATAAAAATAATGTTTGCACTTGAGCTATGAATAAGGTGATTTCAAGTTGTTGTTCAGTTTTTTTTTTTCTTTTTTTCTCTTTCCTTAAGTCGTTATATTGTATCGTGGTGCTCTGTATCCGAAGCGTAAGATAAGGTTGGGATACATCTTTGATTTTTTGATTGCAGCTTAAATCGGTAGTATTATGCAGTTTGCGTGGATGCTTTGCATTTTACAAAGTATCCTAATGGCGTTAATGTTTTACGCGACATTTCTGCAGGATCCATAATTCTTCATGGACCTTGTTTCATTGCTCCATTGAAATCAAGTGAGGAAAGGTACTGCAGTGTTGCTGTCATGCCTTTATTATATCATTTTTAATCCTGCGTAAAATTGTGTTGTAACAGAATAAGATTTATTTTTATTGATGTTTTACATGTTAAAAAAGCTTTTTGCGGACTATAAGATATTAATTTTACTGTAGATTTTTGTTACAACTTTACAATGCACTAGTGTTAAACTAAATATTGTTGAAGGTCAGTGGTTGAAAATACATCTTCAAAACGTGAAATCTCCCATTGATGGTTTCGCACGTGCATATAATTTGTTTTATGTTTACAAGTGTCATGTAATGTAATGAAGAGTAAAATTCTAACTAGTAGTATATATAAACTGGTAAAAAAAAGTTTTTTGAAATTTTATTTGATTATAAAAACTCTTGCTTACATTTAACTATTGTGAAAAAATTTCAGTTTGGAAACTAATTATTTGAAATTTTTGTTATGTATATTTTAACTACTGAAATTATTAACTTTTAAAATTGTTAAGATTTGATCTTACTATTGATTTAATTTCTAATTAGTCATATATTGTGAACTTATACACAAATGTAAGTTTTTAACAGAATTCACAATAAAGTAACAAGTATCAGTTAATTGTATTGGCAAAATTTGGCTGTTGATTAAAAAAAAAATTGTATGAGAATAAGTCTGTATGTACGAGTGGTGATTTGCAAGTGTTGAGAGAAAGAAATTTTTAATTTTGTCTCATGCGTTATCAAATTGAATTGACTCTCATTAAGGAAGTCTTATTCGTAACAGCGCTTTGCTTTATGTAAATTTTTAATAATTTTTTCTCCATTCTCTGCTATAAATAATAAGTTTTTATTACATTTATCTATATTGGTGATTTCAAAAGATTCGTTTTAATATTTATCTAGTTTTTTTTCCGAGATTCTTTTATTGCTTAAACTTTCATACCAATTTCTAAATTCTGATGTCGAGCATGCTTATCATAGTTTTGTTTATTTTTATCTTTATATTTGATGTGTTCATCGTGAGTTTTTTCATGCATGTCTCTTAAACAACGGATCAAATCAATAAGATAATTATTATAAGACTGCATTTGATTTTCGATTGGATATGGATTTGGTGGACGTGCTTTTCTGCCGTATACTAATTCATATGGTGTAAATCCGGTAGTTGTATACAGCGATGTATTGTATTCATGTCTAGCTAAAGGTAAAATTTTGTCCCAGTCTTGTTTAGTTGTAGCTTTTGTTCTTAAAAAGCTTGCAAGCATGGCATGATTACATTATAGTGAACCGTTCGATTAGGGATGGTTAGGTGTAGTGGTCTTAAGATTAAAACCAAAAACTTGGGCTTAATTTGTTAGTACATTATTTCGAAAAATCCTCCCATTATCGCTGAGTACTATTCTAGGCACTCCATACAATGCTATGAAATATCTTGCCAGAGTGTTTGCGATTGAGCTCGCTCGGATGTCGGGTATAGCTACTGCTACACAGTATTCTGAAAATAGACATTGTATAGTTTATATATGTTTATTTCTAGATGTTGTTGTTGCTAAGGGTCCTACAGTATCGATGGCTATTTTTAGGAAAACTTCAGCTGGAGTATCAGTTTTTTGTCATCGGTTTTTTTGTTTTTATCCGTGTTAGATTTTGTTCTTGGCAAATATTGCATTTTCGTACAAAATTTTAAATATCTTCCCTCATACCTTCCCAGTAATACAATTCTTATATTCTTCTATAAGTTTTATTCGTGCCTCTACGGCTGCCAAAGAGGCTGTTGTGGCATCCTATTAATTACTGTTGTCTCATTTCATTTGATAAATAAGCACGGTCACCGGAACATACAGTTATTTTAATATTGACATGACTATGTTTTTCATGAATTGGTTTGGGCAATATTTCTCTGAGCAAATTTTCGGTTATTTCACCCTTTCTGGATATTCTCAATGTTTCTATACTTTTATTTTCTATTGCTTTAGCTAAAACTGCTAAGCATGAGTGAAGCTCTTGAAGCAATATTTCATTTTTTTCTCTTTCTTTGATAACCAAACATAATACTAGTTCATTTTTATAATTGGTTATTATCACGTCACCTACTTGTGGTTGCGTTTTATTCAATTCTGATTTTGAAATATAATTCAAAACTAATAATAATGTATTGTTGATAGAATTAAGCGTCAAGTCAGCCAAAATAAATGTTGCAATGTTGTCTTTTGCATGTGTTAAACATTCTCGTGTGCTTAATATATCGAGGTGATCCATTCCTGTTCCTACCATAGGTTTTATTATAGTGCTTTTCTTACGAGTGGCTTGGTCATCACGTTCGGCATTCCATTGCTAGTCTAACACTTCAAATGTGGCTGTAGGTCAAGTAGACGGTGTCAAGTTACTCTGCTTTAGGGTAAAATGCCGTTTTATGAATGTGTCTTGCTGTTTAGCACTTGAATGACAAGATGTATTGGGTATGCTACCATGCATTTTTTCTTTATCTCTAGCTTGTTCGCTATCTTCTTGTTTAATGGTAGAAACTTTGGGCTCTTTCCCTACAGTATCAACATTGTCTCCTATTACCACAGATGCAGCCTTGGAGCGTCTTATAGGTGATTTTTATCTTATTAGAAAACTTCTTCTATAGACTTGAAAGAGTTGTCGGAATAGTCTAGTGTATTCTTAGATGAAGTTTTTTAAATTAGATTTTTTTTAAATTTGTCATTAGCTGCTTGTGTAAACTGATTGCCACAGTTCTATGGCCCGGCCGCGCTGCCTCCCGTGTAGATCTTGGTCATGATGGGCGAGCATTGGCGCTGAAGTTCTTCGAGCTTGTGCTTAAATTCGTCTTTTTCGGCTAGGGAGTTGTTGTCCAGCCAGCGAATGATGTCTTCGCACAAGCTACGAACACTGTTCTTATCCGATTGGTTGAGCTTGTCGCCACAATCCTGCACCGCTTGCTTGACAGTAAATACGTAGCTCTTCAGCTGATTGCGCGCAACGACCTTCTCGCGCTGTTCCTGGTCTTGTATACAGTAGCGTTCCACGTCGGACAGCATGCGATCGATCTCCTCTTTCGACAAGCGACCCTTGTCGTTGGTGATGCGGATGTTGTTGCTACGACCGCTAGCCGTGTCCTTGGCGGTAACGTGCAGGATCCCGTTGGAGTCCATGTCGAAAGTGACGTCGATCTTTGGAATGCCACGGGGTGCAGGCACGATGCCGCTCAGTTCGAAACGACCCAGTAAGTTGTTATCCTTGATCATAAAGTTTGATAGTCTTAAAAACTATCAAATTTTTGTACAATTTGTTGGCGTTGGCAACTTTTAAACTGCTTTAAGTTTGTTGGGATTGGATTTTACTCCACAACCACTTATTTTATGTCCTCAATATGTTACTTCAGGAGTTAAAAATTCGCATTTATCTAGCTGTAATTTTAAACCAGCATCTGATAGTCTATTAAATACTTTTTATGTTCTTTCAAGGTTCTAGCACATATTATAACATCGTCTTAAAATATAAATAGTTCTGTGCCTTGCAATCCTAATAATAAATATCCATAAGTCTTCGGAATGTAGCTGGTGCATTGCATAATCCAAATGGCATACCTGTATACTCCTAATGTCCGTATAGAGTACTGAAAGCTGTTTAATGGCGATCTTCTGGAGATACTTCAATTTGATGAAATCCATTAGCTAGGTCAAATACTGAAAAAAGATTTGACTCGCCAATTTTCTATAATATCTCTGTAATATGAGGCAATGGATAAGCATCAGGGATAGTTTTAGCGTTTGATTTTCTGCAATCTATTACAAGACGATGATTCTTTCCTCTGTTGGGTCCTGGCTTTTTGAAAACAATCCACAGTGGACTATTGTATGGGCTAAAAGAAAAACTAATGGTTCCTTCTAGTAAAAATTTATCGATTTGTTCTCTAATTTCCTTGTCTAGAGCAGGAGAGTATCTATATTGTTTATTAAGAACAGGTTTATCATCAATTGTCAGTATATTATGTTGTACATACAACGTACGTGGAGCAGCATCACCTTTGATACATGCTGGCAAAGTTTTTCCGTAATATATTTAATTTTTTCCTCTATTGTTATGTTGGGAACATTATCACTAAAATCTGAGTCAGGAAAATTTTCTGAGTCGTCTAGATCAAAAGGTGCGAGATTTTGCGGAGGGATTTTAATTTCTACTGGCTTTTCTCAAGTGTTTACAGCCATCATAAACCAGCAGCCTGTTACTGCTGCTTCGCCTATGAATATACTAGGAGTAGTTTTTATCAAGTGCAAGTATGCTTGCCTGTGGCCGTTAGTTTATGTTACAGGAATCTCTATTGGAACTGTCATTCTTACTGGTATTTTATATACACGATTTTGACCAAAGGTTACTCCTATAGGTTTAAAATACTGAGAAGTTAAATAAGATTCCAAGTTTTTTCATTCATGCCGATATTATCTGTAGTGTCGTAAAAATTGTTTTTATTACTTACATACTCTGTCACTGTATCAAGCAATTCAAACCCACGTTCTTCGTCGCTTATTGTTACAATTCTTCCTATAAATGGTATGAGACTTATAGGTCTTCTGTTAAGTATCAAGGCTGTTGTGTCATAACAAAGCCTGGCCCGTTCTTTGGCTAGAAATAAATTTCCTAATATTTCTGTCTCACTGACTGGTGTTTTTTGTGCTAAGACTTGAAAAACGTGATTTTTATCAAATATTTTAAACGTTACTGTTCCTCATGTTGTGATATTTTGAGAAGTTAATCTAACATAAGCAATTTTTGTATCAGTATTTACAATAACGTTTGGTAGTAATGAAGATATTTTTAAAGCATTAGCGTTTCCTCCTGTATCCATGATAAAAGTGTCTTTTCTTTTATTTAATTGTTAAATTTCAAGTCTTACTGTCATTGCATTGCCATCGTTTCTTGCGACGGACACTCGGGCGCTTGCACAAATTGGTACGTCAGTGGACGCTGATTCAGGTCTTTGCTTGCTGCTGCGTCTGGACGATGAGCACCGTTAGCGTTTAAAGAATGGCCTGGTTTAGGAGAACTGGGTCTGAAATTTTGCTGATTATTGAAAAAGTTCGACCTTGAGCGAAAGCTTGTGACGTTTCACGATTTAAGTGGTATCTGGACGTTTTTGCAAGTGCAGGGGTGAGTTCCCATTGGAAAAGTAGACGAGTTGACAAATACACACTGCAGTAAGCTTGTGTGAAAGGGACAATTCAAATAGGCTAATCATAGGTTTTGGTGTTGCGTTGGTTGTGTGGAGCCGAAATTTCGATGATTTTCCCACGAGTCGTTCAAAGGTTGATAAGATTGTGTTTCATTTGATTTTTGCAATAATTTTACAGATTGATTAATGGAGTCGTTTCTATATTAAAGAGCTGTGTGTGACACTATTTTTTTATCTGAATTTAAGGTAGTAGGGAAAATTTTTGTGTCATTAAGATATTAATAGTAGGATACATTATTGTGACTGTATGTGTTGGGATCATTAAATTTTACATTGTGTTTATTGGTTCGATTAGGTTAAAAATATAAAATATGTTCTTGTCTGCCCTACTGGTATACTGATAAATTTTGTCTTGCTATAGGGTGTAGCTGCTGAGCAAGGTACATATGTGAATTCTAATGGTACATGGTAGCGTGAGTGTAGGGGTAAAGTATTTTTCCAACTTCTTTTGCTTCTAAAGCTACCTGTATATAGCAACATCAAAGGTTTTTGGTACGTTTAACATCATATAATCTTTAAATCCATCAGATAACCTTCGCATGAATGCTTCACGGCCAACCTTTTCTAGATATAACTTGGAATCAGGCTGTTGATTCTTAGGAATGTTGTTGGAATCGGCCTCTATTCTGGCTGCTCTAGCTCCTTGAGTAGTTAGTTGGAAAATTCTCTCGTAAAAATTGCAAACAGTTTCTCCCTGTTTCATTTGAGAATTATTGATGTCAGTGATGTATTGAGCGTAAGTTTTAGAAGGAGCAAAGTGTGCCTTTAAATGTTTCATAAGATCGTCGTATGTATTTATTGTTAATCCGTCTAGAGAACTTTTTTCTCTACCCCTTAGCCTGGAAATGACTGTTCTTAAAAACCTAGGCTCTTCCACATTTGAGATACGGGACCTACCATTTTCAACATCTTGCAAGATATCTCTGAGAGGTGTATTTTGACCACTATGTATTGGTATGTGTTAGGCAGCTTGACTTATACGTAAAGCTGAGCTATTAAGGGCTACGTTACGGGATAATTCAAGGAATCCAAGTCATTTTTCGGCATCCCTTACCCTATGGTACTACTTGAGTAACAGTCCCCTTGTAGCTATATCTGCTACCTTGCTTGTATCCTCAAGTGTCTGATCCATCATTAAAAAATTTTAGAAATAGATAAAGAAATAAAGAGAAAAAGTATAAAAACAACAGTTTTCATTTGGTTTAAGCATACTCTGAGTAAAACAAAATCTTAGTTCCCCGCAAGGTGTGCCAATTTGTTACGTCTGAACTTCTATAAGTGAAGGGCGAAACTCATACATTCGTTCTACGAATGAATAAATTTAATTTTTGTTTATCAGGAACCAGCCATCAACCCGAAGGCCTTGTTTGCGTTTACTTACAGTATATTTTTCTTCGAAATCGTTGACTCGGCGTTGTGGTGTTAGGATTCACTAAACGATATGTATGGAGTAATATACGCTGAGCTGGCGTTGACTTATTGATAGAGTTTATGTATTGTGTCATACGGCAGTAGCGTATCTTGTTCGTCTTTTTATCTTAAATCCTTGTAAAGGTCTTTGTCATACAGTGTCTATTTTGTTTTTTCTCAATATTCAATTAATTCATTAAAGTAAAAATTATGTGTCAATCAATTAAAATTATTTGATATTGAAATGTTTCATATAATTAAGTAATTAAATTGTTTTTAAATCAAGAAAATTAATTTAATCAACAACCAAGCTTCGTCTTATCTGATAATTTAATTAATTTCGAAAAGCTAGAAATAGGTTATTTTACAAATAGTACAAATAATAAGGTTTCAGATCCGCACTCACAATGTTATACACTTTATAGTTTTCTCAACTTAACTTACTTATATGATCGTGAGTTAGCCACTGCTTGTGCGCTCGCAGTCACAAGATGTTACAAGGGTGACCGCAACGATGTTTCTAATCCTACACGAGAGCACTCATGGTGATGAGGATAATTAGGCTTCTGCTTTTAACGTTGAAACCCAAGTCGACAGTTCTTTGTTCCTTGTTCCTCTTTGGTTCACTTTTTAGGAGAGTTTACAGTGGCCTGGTTTGCTCGAGCTTTTCTAACACAGCTTAGTCACCGAACGAAGTCTCACATTTGCTTGAAATGCACGCTTTTAACACGTAGCTTAATCACCGAAATAAGTCATACATCCACTTAAAATACGCAACAGAACTCATTTTCTAACCTTTGTAGTTACTTACGAGCACTTGATAAAAGAGAAAAGGCGAATGTTGTTATGTGAGAGGAGTTTTTACTCTCTTGCGTTTAAGGAGGACGTGTCAGGTTGGGGATCCAAACGACCATTCAGAGCTTAACCTAATTGCCCTCGACTGATCCGAGCACAGTTATAGTGCAATAATTTTACAGTAACTGATGGTTAAAACTGCGGATTTCTCATTAAGTTCAAGTTGCTGTTGAAATTGTGTGTGATGTTTCTTGTGGATCTACGCAGGTTTCTTGTGGACCTACGCAGTGAAGAATATTGAAATTATTGAGTATTCACATTCTTGGATGTACCACTTTCAATAAATGTTGAAAGATGAGCGTTTTATAAGATTGTTTGAGGTTGCACGCGTAGTTCGAGTTTTGCAGTGGTAGCTTGTTTCAAAAGAAGTAAGTTATATATCACGCGATTGCAGAAGCAGGTATACCGCTTTGTGGTTCGAGATTGCTGAGCTTTTGCTTTTCATAATTTAAAAACGAAACTCTGTGCTTTAAAGTATTAAATACTATGTAAATGACATGAGATGTCACACGTTTACATCGCATAAGCAGCCCTATAAAAAACACTTGGTTTGCTAATCACTAATGCTTGTTCAGCTATGTGTACATTTTATTAGATTATAATACCTAAAACAGTTGGATTTCTCACCTAGGAAGCAGTTAATTTATAAGTTGTACTCAAAAATAGTTGGTTTACTAATCGCCAATACTTGTTTGCTAAAAGTCATATTTTATTAACTACCAAACTACCCTGAAAAACGTATGAATTGCTAATCACCAAAGCTTGCTGGACTAAGGGAAGAGTTGGGTATAAAATATTACTAAAAAAAAGTAAGATCACTCATCGCTTATAGAAGATCAACCAAAGGGTTTTTTGATTTTTAAATAACACAAGAATAGTTAGCTTTTTAATTGATAACGTTTGCTTACCGAACCAAAAACTTTTAGAATTATCAATCCTCAAAACTAGTTAAGTTGTTGATCAACAATACTTTTTCGCCAAAAAAAAACATTTTATCTATTAATAATACTAAAATCTGTTAAGTTTCCAATCCCTGGTGCTTACTTGCCTAAGACCGTATTATATTTATCAATAATACTCGATGACTGCTGTGTTACTAATTTCCAACGCTTGCTCCCCTAACAGCAAATCATATTAATTTATAATATTAAAATCTGTTGGATTTCATTATAGGAGAGGTTTACTCGCCTAAAAGCATATTTTATCTATTAATAATACTAAAACCTGTTGAATTTCTCATTACTAATGCTTACTTGCTTCATAGCAAATTTTATGTATGATTACAAACAAAACTGTTGGGTTTTAACCACCAGTGCTTGCTAGCCTAAGGGCACATATTACTAATCAATACACTGAAAAACTGTGAGGATTTTAATTTTTGAAGTTTGCTCGCCTGAAGGCATTCAGAAAAGCTTTTCATTGTTAAAAAGCACTGAAAGGTATGTTCTGTCATTGAAAAGCTCTCTGAGAAGTTTTCAATCGTCATGAAGCACTCGGAGGAGCTCTCAGTCGTCGAAAAGCGATCACAGGAGCTCTTGATCATTGAGAAACGCTCCGAGAAGTTCTTGATCATGGAGAAGCAATCAAAATAGTTCTTGAACGTCGAAAAGTACTTGGAGGAGTTATGAATTATGAAGATGCAATCAGACGTTTTCTCAATTGTCGAGAAGTGCTTGAAAAGTTTTCAATCGTCGAAAAGAACACGGAGAAGTTTTCAATCGTCGAAAAGCACTCGGAGGAGTTCTTGATCGTCGAGAAGCAATCGCAGGAGTACTCAATCGTCAAGGAGCACTCTGAGAAGTTTTCAATTGTCAAGATGAGTGAGGAGAAATTTTCGATCGTCGAGAAGTACTCGGAGAAGTTCTCTATTATCAATTAGTACTCGGATAAGTTTTCAAACGTTGAAAAACTCTTGAAGGAGTTATCAATTGTCAAAAAGTAGTCAGAGGAGTTCTCAATAGTCAAGAAGTGCTCGGAGAAGTTTTTGGTCGTCGAGAAGCGATCACAGGAGTTCTCGGTCGTCGAGAAGCACTCTGAAAAGTTTTTAATTGTCAAGACAAGTGAGGAAAAGTTTTAGATCATTAAGAAGTACTCGGAGGAGCTCTCCATAGTCAAGAAGTACTCGGAGCAGTTCTCACGCGTCGAGAAGCGCTCTGAGGAGTTTTTGATTATTAAGAAGCTCTTGGAGGAGTTCTTAACATTGAAAAGCTCTCTAAGAAGTTTTAAATAGTCAAGAAGCCCTCGGAAAAGTTCCTGATCGTCAAGAAAAGATCGGAGGAGTTCTTGATCGTTAAGAAGCACTCTGAGAAGCTTATAATTGTCAAGACGAGTTAGGAGAAGTCTTGATCGTTGAGAAGTACTTGAAGGAGTTCTCCATAGTCAAGGAGCACTTGGAGTAGTTCTTGATTGTTGAGAAGCGCTCGGAATAGTTCTTGATTATCGAGAAGCTCTCGGAAGAGTTCTTAAATACTGAAAAGCACTTAAAGCAGTTGTCAATTGTCAAGGAGATATTAGATGTGTTCCTTATCGTTGTGAAAGAGAAAAATACAAAAGATTTCCATTTGTGGCTGCAATCAGATAGAAATTATCAGTATTAACGATCGACAACTGATATTAATCAACAAAACTTTGTTAGTTTTAATATATTTCACAAAGATAAAGAATAAAATAAAAAAAATTAAAAAGAACTCATAATGCCTCAGAACAGAGAGATATAAAAAAAAATATTAAATAAAAACTGAAAATAGTTTTATAGTATAATATAGACATTTTTTTCATAATCTTTGAGGGTAAGCAACAAGTTCACTTACCCAAGGAACATTCTTTGGACGATCAAGCTTGCCAGTATGCCTATTCTCATGGGTTTATCCATGCGCTCTATCAGCTCGGAGTTTGGCAAGCGTGGCAAGACAACCCCGTCCTCAGTGGCTCATAAGATCTCCACTAAACGTATGGAAATCTTCTGGCACCGCTTGACAAATATCTAAAGTTCTTAAAGGAGCACCACGAGGGAATGGCTAACTTGGGGCTGCTACTCCTGATCTTCAGGATAATCCTGCTTGCCTTTAAGAAAAACAACGAACAAGTGGCTCGGCACAGGAAGCTTGCAATGATAGTGATTCGCCAAAGCACGGTCACAAATATGGTCGGGATATTGTAGACTTTCATAACCTAGGAGCCTTGAAATATGTCTCAGGGTACGTAAAAAACTTGTCTTAAAATAGGTATTATAGCTAATTCTAATAATTGTCTCAAAACATGGCCAAAAACAAGTCTTAAAGGTTTTCATGAAACGTATCGTAAAGTAAAATTTGGTTTAAGTGAAAAACTGGTCTTAAACATTTGTGAACGATCAACCTCTAAAAGTTTTAGAGTAAGGACTTCTCTAAGTGCTTTTTGACAACAGAAAACTTCTTGGAGTGCTTTTTGAGGACTGAAAACTCGTCCAAGTGATTCTCAACGATCAAGAGCTCTTACAAGTGCTTTTCAACGATCGAAAACACCACCAAGTTTTTCTTGAAGATCGAGAACTCCTCCAAGTGCTTCTTGATGACCGAAAACCCCTCTGAGTTCTTCTTGACGGTCGAGAACTCCTTCAAGTATTTTGTGATGATTGAAAAATCCTATGAGTGCTTCTCAATGGACAGTCTTTTAAGCGTGTAAAATTAAATACGGATTTTAGTATGGTAATTAATCAGTCCCTTACATAACATATGTCATCAACTGTACACACGTTGTCAAGTTTATAGACTGGTACAAGTTATTTTAATCAAATCGTGGTAAAAATTGTATGCAGTAACTTATTTATATTATGTTAGATGAAGACTTAATATAATAAGAATGTCATCTATCTCAAAACTATTGCACTTTTCTGCTTCATTATGGGTCGGCTTTAAAGATAACAATGAGTTTAGAATGTTTTGTATTATGATATTTTTTGGAAAATGTGACTCTTTCAGAACTTCCACTTGCTCATTTGACTATTACATAAATAAAAAATTTTTGCTCAAGAAAACCAGGTGATGTTTTATTGTGAAAGTAAACAATGAATGGTATTTTTGGTAATGTAAAACTTCAATGTTTTTATACATACTATCTAAACTGAAATCGTTAAGTATAAAATCATAAATAAATTTTCTTGGGTTTTCTTTTTCTTGATAATTAACGAAGAACAACATTAACCTCATCATCTTTTGAAACCTTTGACGTGTGACTAGCAACAAAGAAACTTTAATGAGCAATATCATGTGGCACGTTGTCTTTTACGTTTATCTTTGAATCTGAGGCTAAAGCATGATCATTAGTTGTGGGTGCATGATCAGAAGCAAGTGACAGATCTTCTTCTATATTTGCATATGGAATGTTGGCCAAAGGATGAGAATCATGTGCTAGCACATAGACAGTACTGTCTGACAAGGCTTCTTCGTTACTCGCTTCCAGAGCTGGGGCCAAAAAACGAGCATCTGTTTCGTGCGTGTCGCTTAGATCGAGTGGCAGGGCCTCTTCTGCACTAGTTTTCAAAATAGGTACCAGAGTTGCAGTATCTGTTGCGAGCATATGAGCAATACCTGACAGCAGGGCTTCTCCCATGTTCGTTTCCAAAGCTGGGGCCAAAAGACGATCATCATATGTAGGCACTTTGAGACGAGCAAGCGGTAGCGCTTCTCCCATGTTCGCTTTTAAAATCAGGGTGAAAGGACGAGCATTATGTGTGAGTGCATAAGTAGTGCAGGTCAACAGAGCATCTTCCGTGTAAGCTTCCAAAGCTGGTGACAAAGAACGAGCATCTAGTTTAGGTGCATGGTCAGGAGCGAGCATCACAGCATCTTTCTCTTGTGTTTTTAGAACCACGGTTGAAGCACTAGCATCAGTTGCGGTCATATGAGCAAAAGCTATTAACGAATTGTCTTTCACATTCGCTCTCAAAATCATGGCTAAATCACGAACATCATATGCCGGTATATGAACTAAAGTGAGTGTCAGGGTATCTCCTACGTTCATTATCCGTGCCTAGGCCATAATACTAGCAATAGGTGCAGGCGTATAGGTAACAGTGAACGAGAGGACTTCTCCTTTATTTTCCTCCAAGTTCGAGACAAAAGGACAAGCATGTGGATGCATGGTCAGGTGCGTGCGTCAGGTGGTACCTTGCGTGTGTCTGCAGTGTCAGGTCCAAAGGACGAGCATCAGATGTGGATATATGGTCAGGTGCGTGTGACAGAGCGTCTCCTGCATATGTATTCAATGCCAGGGTAAACGGATGAGCATCTGGTATGAGTGCATAGTCAGGAGCTGGCAGCAGGGCGTCTTCTATGTCAGTTATCTGTACTTGAGCCGAATCACGAACATTGGGTGTGGGCTTATAAGCAAGAACAAGCGACAGAAGTTCTCCTTTATTTTCCTCTAGAGTCTGGGCCAAAGGAGAAGCCTTAAATGTGGGTGCATGGTCAGATGCGTGCAGCAGGCCATACCCTGCATATTTTTTCAATGTCAGGTCTAACGGACGAGCATTTAGTGCAGGTGTATGGAATGAAGCGAGCAAGAGGGCGTTAGTTATAAAAGTGGCTGGACAAAATTCCCTGCAGGTGACGACATATATTGTTGAGTAATTATTTAGATAAGAAACGTTCCTATGAAATACTTCCAATTTTAAAAGGTTGTGTCATTTATTTTTTTTTTTTACATTTTTATGCAAAAAAGACAGTTTTTTAGTATGTGAAAAATAGCTAAAAGCCTGATAACAATTTATAGTAATCAAAATTTGTGTATAGATAGAGATACTCAACCAGTTACTTTGGGACCAGAAGAATTAAAATCGGTCAGTATTTGTTGTTAACACTGGCAAGAAAATTCCAAAAACGTAAAAATTTAAGTATATTTTAATTTGATTAATAATAATCATCCTAGAGTCCAAAAACTTGGTGTAAATATGTATTTTTTTGTTATATAACCACTGTAATTTTTTACAGGTAACTTTATAGAGGTCTCAAATGTTTCAATCAATCTGACCAAGTTTACGCTATCAAAAGTGACTCTTTCACAGCTCATTTTCGTTGTTGTTACATTTAGTTCACGTATTTATAACTGGCTTGATTTTTTTTCCCTTTTTTCTCCAAAAAACTGCGTTTTACAAAGTGCAACTTTTTCGAACCTTGTTTTTTGCGAGTATCTTTTAAACTAATTATCACAGGGGCAATTATGTTACATATTCTTTTAGCTGGTATTTTTCTATGAATTGAAAAAAAAATAGTTTGCTGTAAAATGCCTATAAGCCGAGATAATTTTTTAAGGGGGTTAGAGCGAAAAACAAATTTCTTACGACAGTCTTCAAAAAATTATAATGCGTTTGTTCTCATTACGTTAACAACATATTGAAATTTCAGGAACCGTAGCGTCACAGTTTTTGAGAAAAAAAAATAGCAAACTTAGTATCTTATACACAGGATCTTACTAGAACGTCGTCGCGACATGTACATTTTTACCAACAACTTGGAAAATATTTTTACAATTCTTTCAAAAAACTAGTATGTAGTTGTAAGTAACAATTAAAATAACATATCCAAATTTGAGGAAGCAAGCCGTTACGGTTTAAGAAATACTTTAATTAAAAAATTTACGAAAGTGCTATTGGTATATCTATAAACAGCACAAGAAAAATAAAATATGGAGCATAAATTTGATTTTGAAGTATTAATTTTTTATTTTCTCACTTGTTAGTAATCTTCTGCTGTACGATATGGAATAGCTCGCATGATTTATCAAGAATAGTCATAAAATACACTAATTTTTAATTTGAATTAACTTTTGAGACTGACTGTACCGCTCCAACCCCCTTAAATTGTTTATTACGCCATTTGTTTAATGAGAAACATACACTTTTTGAATTAACAGGGTAGCTGGTTACAGCCTTCGACCTTACAATTTTGCAAACTAATTTGCGAAATGTTACTTTTAACACCGTCCAATTCAAGTGTTAATAAGTCACATGTTTCACGAGTCATTTAGACCCACCCAAATTTTTCGCGTTACTCTTTTTTGATCAAACAACTTCAAAATCGATTGACCAAAAAAAAATGCTGTATCTCGCTCAATTTAGATTTAATTTTCGATTCACTTTTTTTTTAAGTAGGTGTTGAACGACGATCTGTTAACAACTAAGGTATGCACAATGTTATCAATTTGTTTATAAATTTGTCATAAACAATTGACGAAAAAAAAAATTTGGCATATTTTGTGGAAAGAAAATTGACATATGTGTGTACCACTTTACTAGTAAACAAAAGATTATATTTATATTTCTAGTGAAAAGCTCATGTCATAACATTGGCAAACGCAGTAACAATATGCACAGACTGACTAATAAAAGTGTTAAAAACATTACGAAATTGCATAATTATGTACACAGTGATTGTTAGTGGCATGTTACTTTCACAAACAGTGGTTGTATTGGTTACTTTCTACATTTTAAAATCTCTTACCTCGTTCATGAGAATACCTCATTTTAAGGAGTAGAGATGATGATAGAAGTGAAAGGGACGCTGAGCAAGCACATTTTAGCGGGATAAAAGTCATTCCTTGTCAGTAACATATTTATTAACGATTTTTTTTTCCACAAACAAATTCATAATTCTTTTTTTTTCATAAATTGCTTATAACAAATTCATAAACAAACTGGTAACAACGTGAATACGTTCATTGTTAACATGATATTACTCCACTCCTACTTACAAAAAAATGATTACAACCGGATGGAAATTGACCAAGATACAGCATTTTTTTGGTCAATCAATTTTGAAGTTGTTCGGTCAGAAAAGATTTATAGGAAAAATTTGGGTGGGTCTCAATGAGTTGTGAAGCATGCGACTTATAAACATTTGTTTGTAATACTATGAATCTGACGACAGCAAGATATTGCAATATTAAAGTATGACTCCAACGGCAATGCTGTCCAATGGTCTTTATTTATTTATTAAAGCAACGTTTCGGCCACTTTAGAATGAGGCTCTTTTCAAGCACTATAACTTTCATACAAATCATGACAAAATTTATAAAAAGGTAAACAATTATACAATCGCTCGTAGTTTAAGACACTAAAACTTACAATTATATCACAGTATACAGGCTTTACATGATCGCTTACATTTGTCGAGATCTTACTTAATTGACTGTAGCCTGTAAGCGACTCGAACATACTAACGAAAATTAATTTCTATACCGATATCCCATCAAATTACAAATTTTTTAGTTTAGATGTTACAGCCCTTTTTAATAATATACATATCCCGCTAATAGTTTCAGCCCTAACTAAGAGATGGCAACATTATGGCATACATATAAATTTATCATGTACAGAATTTATAGATATTATAAAATTTATTTTACAAATCAATTATTTCGTTTTCAATAGATCATGTTTTAAACAAAAGTTTGGCTGTGCAATGGGTAATCCTCTTAGCCCCATACTTTCTGAATTGGTAATGAATGACTGAGAACAGTATTGTTTAAATAAATTACCCTTCAAACTACAATTTTACGTAAAATGTGTAGACGACTAACTTTTATGTTCTCTAGAGGATAATATAGATACAATACTACAAACGTTCAACAGTTTTGATCCATACATACAATTTACTTTGGAAAATCCAACACTTAGAATAATAAACTTTTTAGACATTACTATTTACTTTAATTCTGACAAAATCATAACTAACTGGTATAGAAAACCAAGTCATTCAGGACAATATCTTAATTTTGAATCACACAACCCCTTACAACAAAAAATTGGAATAGTTTTTAATTTAGTAGATAAAAATGTAAAACTGTCTAATAATAAGTTCCATAAAGAAAATTTTGAGGTAATTAAAAAATTATTAAGAGCCAATAACTATCCATTAAAATTTATTGATACATACATTAAAAAAAGACTAAACATATTAAATAAAAAAGATGGTTATAAAAATCATAGTATAACCCCATATAATGACTATATTGTCTTACCGTTTTCAAAAGACTATGAATATGAGATAAATAAGATTTTAAAAAAGTACAATATTAACGTCATTTTTAAAAACATTAATAACATTAACATAAATAATTAATAAGGTAAAGACAAAATAGAACCACGTTACAAACCAAATTTAGTGTATAAAATTAATTGTCTAGATTGTCATCGGTATTATATAGGTCAATCAAGTAGAACTCTGAAAACACGAGTTGGTGAACACATGAGAGATGTTAAGAAAAACGATGACAGATCTGCATTGTATTACCATGTGAAAGATTCAGGACACAATATAGATTTTAAATATAGTAATGTACAGATTTTAGATGTTAAAAATGTAAGGAGTAGGCGTGAGGTATCAGAAATGATACACATAAGTAGAAATATCCATAACTTGAATAGACAATTTGATACACAAAATTTATTACCAATTTTTAAAGAATTTATCAAAAGTAATTTACACTAGTCGCAGACAACAGCATAATAACTAAATAAATTTTATTCAAAAATATCATTTCATATAGGTCACGCCTTCTCTAATACATACATTAACCATTTCAACTCTTGCACATGTATGTATTGGTATTGGTCCTGCCTTATAGATACCTGTCCTTGGTATAGAAATTAATTTTCGTTAGTATGTTCGAGTCGCTTACAGGCTACAGTCAATTAAGTAAGATCTCGACAAATGTAAGCGATCACGTAAAGCCTGTATACTGTGATATAATTGTACGTCTGGCAAGCGATCTTATAAATAACTAGAAAGGTGAATTTTATAAGAGAGAAAATGATTAACGTATCTAAAGGCCATAAGTGTTGAGATGAAATATTACTGAGTAGTTTTTGACTTATAAACTCATAACCAATGAAAAAGTATACTGTATATTACCGACTACATTTTATTTATTTATTTATTTATTTAAAAATTTACGGGACCAAAGTCCAATTACATGTAATTGTATAGCTTAAATAATAATGTAAAGTTAAGGCGAGAGATCAATATAATAATCAGTGCTCTGATGGACAGTGATCGAGTAACACAAACAAATAAGTCGCACAAAATAGTCAACATATACACACTGTCAACAAGGCACCATAAAACGCCATTTCAAATAGAAAAATGGAAAATTAAAAATTAAAAATTAATACAACGCAATAATCACAGCTATGGGCCGCTACATGAATTTGAGAATAAGTGGGACCATATATGACTTAAACCGGTTAACATTATCGAACACATTGAGGTCACAATCCAAGGACACGATATTGTTCCATACTTTTCTCAGTCTTGCAGTAGGTGTAAAAAACGAAAAATTGTTAACATAGATTCGCTCAACGACCGGCGCATAGTGTCTCAAATTATATGGGATTGATCTTGCAACGAAGAGACTTGTAAGATTGGGGCAACTAAAGAGGTCGTGTGCAATTTTATAAATAAAACAACAGTCAATGAGGTCATAACCAGACCTTACAGAACAAACATTCAACATTGACGCAATAGCAGTGTAGTCATGACTCAGATACGACATAAGTCTACGTAACTTATATGACATGACTCTTAAAAAACTATGATTGACTCTTTCTAAAATTTCTACACGATTTTGGTAATGGGGGGTCCATACGACCGAACAATAATTTACAATAGGCAGCACCAGCGTTCTGTATAAATAAATCAGCGTCCTGGGGTCCTTAAAGTCGGACGTATTTCTTATCAAGAAACCCAAACTATTGTGAGCCCTAGACGTGACCTTAACCAAGTGCTCGTCAAAAGAGAGCTTGTCATTCAGGATTACGCCCAGATTGCTGATAGATTCAACTGTATTTATAACACTACCATTAAAGTTGTAATCGTATATAAATGGGTCTCTATGTTTACAAAATCTAACAATATGGCACTTGCGTATATTCAACGGCAAATTATTAATTAAAGCCCATTCATTGAAAGAATTTAAATCATATTGTAATTTGAAAGAGTCAAATAGTGACTTAATTGTAGTAAATATCTCAACGCCGTCTGCATAAATCAAAAACTGGGCGAAGCTCAAATAGCGGGGTAAGTCATTTATGAATAAGACAAACAGTATTGGGCCAATATGTGAGCCCTGCGGGACGCCAGACAATGCCTCAATGGGTCCGGATACAGCATCACGGTAACAAACAAACTGAACACGACCCGCATGGTACGACGAGAGCCACGCATGCATCCTGCCCCTGATCCCGAGAGTCCACAGTTTGCAGAGTAAAAGCTCGTGGTTAGTCTTATCGAAGGCCTTAGAAAAATCCGTAAATACAGCGTCAACTTGATAAGAATCATTAAGCGACCCGGAGACATAATCGATAAAAGACAAAAAATTTGTTGTGGTCGATCTAGCCCTCACGAAGCCGCGCTGCTGCTCTATGATTTCAGAACTAAAGCAGTCAGAAATCTTACTTGCAACTACGGCATCAAGGACCTTAGGGATCGCACTTGTAACAGATATGGGTCGATAATTCAAAATATCTCTCTTGACACCTCCCTTGTGAATAGGCTGAACAAATGAATTCTTCCAGCAGTCCGGGAAAACACCCGTGCTAACAGATTGATTATATAACAGAACTAGTGGATCGCATGGAAACATGTGACAATTTTTTAGAAAGGCTGAGGGAATCCCGTCCGGGCCCGGATACATGGCGCACTTCAAACGAGAGATAGCTCTCTCAACATCTTCGACCTCAATATGAATGTCATTCATGTGGACAATATTATCAAAACTATAATTACAAACACATCTAGAATCACTGTACACTGAACCAAAGTACTGTGCAAAAGCATTGGCAATTAAGTGGGGATCACTGAGAGAGCTACCATTAAATATCATAGTGCCTGAATCAGTTCTATCTTTACGCAATCCATTAACATAAGACCAAAAAGCTTTAACATTACGCAACGCAGATTTTTCGACACTAATAATATAATTTTTATAACACGATTTCAAGTGGTGCAAACACGTTGCTCGTAGTCTTTTAAATTCAATATAGTCATTTATTTGACCCGCGGCCTTATACCTAGCGTGTGCTAGCTTCTTGTCCAATATAAGCTGTTAAGCTCAGAGTTGTACCACTTCGGAAATGCGCCAGAATGTGGGACACCGAAGGGCACAAAAAGATCAACACACTCATTTAAAACATTATAAAATTCACACACATTATCATTCACATCACCAGCCTCCCAATCGATCCCTGACAAATAAGATGATATAGCCGCATAGTCTGCCCTACCGAAGTTCCTTACAGTCCACAAACCACATTTAATACAGTCCAGGACATTGACATCGTCGTCATCGTCGTCCACACGCTCACAGGTAGGATGGGAATATTTGTTACTGCCCATAGCCACACGAAGAAAACACACTATGTACAATACGAATATGCCTATAGGCTACAGGCGAAACAGGTTAGGATTGGCACAGTTTTACCAAGATGCAGATTTACAAAGAAGAGCACAAGATCCGATCGCCCTAACAATCACAGGGCAGAGTTATGACACGAGGATAAATATTAGACAGTTCATGTGCACTATTTACAGTTTTTATTCACAAAAGATGCCAAAGGAACGGGCTTGACAAAGAACCAAAACTTTCGTACCCGAGACCAGACGACTGTGTTTTATGTAAGCTTTTTTTATCAAAGGCAAAACTTTTTCGATCAGACTCATAAAATTGTAAATGTCCTATCTTAAAAAGAAGAATAATTTTGAATAAAGCCCTGTGTTTGCTATGGGAGTGGTTTAAGCTGAGATCACGTGGTCATTATTCAAGTGAAATTCGCGGGTTGTAAAAACTTACGAATTGTGAATCAATACTAAAATTATACTTTGTATTTACGAAACGTCATTGAAACTATAATGTCATTAACTTATTTTGGTTTAGAAAATCAGTTAGATGTAAAATATAAAAGACGGTAATAACAATACAGTGTATAAGTTGAGTATCGTACACCATTTTTTTTTTAACAAGAAAAAAATAAGCTTATTACAAAGTAAAAAAATATAACGATTAAGCAGTCAGTATAATTTGTAAAGTAAAGAACTACTTATAAAAATATGCATCAATAGATAACATTTTTAGTGAGTGCGTAAAGCGCACTTGATCCGTCTAAAATGGTTAAAAATATAGGTGAACTTACTGTAACTGAGCAAAGCTGTGTCCAGATATTATTTCAAGCAAAGTCGTTCGAAAACACACAGCACCACCAAAACTTGAAATAAATAATGCCAGAGTAGACATTCCAGAGACGCTATGTGAGTCTCGAAGTCCTAACCTTTCTCTTATAATTTTCTGACTAATTGATCGAGTTGCAATATTCTCATCCGTTACATCTGGATTATCTCTCAAGAATTGTATACGATTTATCAGCTTACTGCGATTCTGTATAAAATAGCCACAGTCTAAGTCCATATCGGATAGCATCTTGACTTTGCATGTACGATATCACAACGTTTACCCTTTTTTTTTTATATTCAACCAACTGCCATGGAAAAAAAGCCACAGAAATAACAAATTTAGGCCAATAAAATTTAAAAAGTTAATTCTTTTCAATTCACTTCTAAGCGATAATAGCTTTATCAAGAGTTTGAATCAACTGACAAAAAAACTAAAATTGTTTGCTAAAAATCTTTTGATTTTGATACTAAGCAACAGAACTTTACAATTTTGACAGATGATGCGCTACTTTTTTTCACTTTTTAGTTTTGGCTAGCTGATATAAGCCCTATGATTTTCTCAGGAAAGGCATATTCTTAAGTTGAATAGTAAAATTGTTACTAACTGCCCAACACACTAACTAACACAATCATATTTATTGATTTAAAAAAAAATAATAAAAAAAATATTTAATAGACACCCAAAAAAAACACAGTAAATAAATATGTAGAAAACAGCAATTCTTTAATTACTCTTTTCACGTAGATACTTTACTCGTAAAAAAATTTTACAGTATTTCTCAACCGTCGAGAATTCCTCGCAGTGCTTCTCAACGATGAAGAACACCTCCAAGTGCATCTCGATTTCAGAGAAACTCTCCATGCGCTTCTTGATGATCCAAAACTTCTCCGAACACTTATCAATGATCAAAAATTCCTCCGATCGTTTCTATACGATCAAGAACTCCTCTGAGTGCTTCTTGACGATCGACAGCTTCTTCGAGTGCTTCCCAACGACAAAGCATACTTCCGATTGCTTTCGACAACGATCAAGAGTTTTTTTTATTTTTTTTGACGAACGAAAACTTACCAAAGTATTTCTCAACGATTGAAAGCTTCTCCGAGTGCTTCTTGACAATTATATACTTCTCCGAGCGCTTCTCGGCGATCAAGAACTCCTTCGATCGCTTCTCGACGATTAAGAACCCCGTCAAGTACTTCTCGACGTTCGAGAACATCTTCTTGTACTTATCGACGATCAGGGACTTTTGAATTTGCCTCTTGACATTTAGAAAATTCTTCCTGTGCTTTTCAACGATTAAAAAGTTCTCCAAGTGCTTTTTGACGACTATAAACTCTTCTGATTGCTTCTTGACGATCAAAAACTTCGCCGTGCTCTTCTCGATGATTAAAAACTTCTTTGATTGCTTCTTAAAGACTGAGAACTAATAAACTTACTTTTGCCATCACCTACATAATACATTAAATAAAAAATATACATCGAAAAAAAACATACTGCCAGTTTCTCCTGATGTACGTTTTACCACATGATTGTGGCTTACTAGGGTTCTATTTTAATACTCCAGAGCAGCACTACTAGTGCATTAACATGATATGTAAGAAGTACACTTCTATAATATGCTTAGTTAAGTGAAGCTAGTGCCATCTAGCGTCTAAGTATGTTACTGAGAAAACGAGATAAGTAGAATGAAATTAGTTTAGAAAATACTGGAAAATTATTAGGAAAGACATCTTTAGTCTTCTGCAGCAGTAAATAAACTTTTTTTAAACTTTTGAGTTTATTATAATTTGTAGTAATTTTTCATAGTTATTTAATAACCATATTACATGAAAAAAATTGATAAGAAAGGCTACGTATTGAGAGCCTTAGGCTCAAGTTACCTCTGTGGCCGTCACTGACTGCATAATCGTGTTCAGCGACCCTCAAAACTTCCGAATAAGTATTTTTGTTTGGTGTTTAAAAAAAAAGAAGCAAAGTTTGATGAGACAGCGTATTTAATGGCCACTTTAAGCCCAAGGCCTCCGTCCCCAACTGCATAATCGTGTTCAACGGCCCTCAATACCCCATTAAAAAAATTTGACTTAATTACGTTGTAATTGACTGAGTTGCAGAGTTATTATTCATTGGCAATTTGAGCTTGCTAAGTGCTTCATTTCTCCTACTACAAAAAGTTATCGGAGACCAAATATTTTATATTATCGTTTGTAATGATACTTATGCAAGTGTTTTTAAAAACAATTAAAAAAATAATTAAATCAATATTGCAACAGCATTTTATTTAAAGTTTGCTTTGCTATGTTATATATGTGACATTATGCTCTAGAGGGTTCGATCTGTCATTTAAATTATTTTGTGTATTTGTGTTATAAAACTAGTACAGCAAAGAATGCGCATCATAAGGTGTATTTTTGAGACCGCAGAGAACTGTGTACACAATTTTCCAACTGCCAGAAGTTCATTTCAGCAACGATACCATGGAATTTACTGCCCATACCGTCAAACTTTTATGCGGTATTTATTGTTGACAATATTTAAACAAATTCATGCTAACAATTTTAGTGACGAAGTATTTTTCCCTTTGCGGCTGGAATAAAAAAAACATACGTAATATAATTCGTCATTTACTTGCAAGTAAAACAATTCAGCTTGTTTGTCTAACCAAAAATAATGTTTTTTTCTGTTTCTTATAATTTTTATGATATTTGGAAGTTTGATTAGCTCTGTGCCGAAAGTGTAGTGTTTGCCTCTGTTATATGCGCGTTTGCAAACAACATGCCTTCTCATCCTATTACCAGGCTCTCTTACCCGCCGTAACATCTTAACTTTATGTGTACAGCACATACATGTACACCAACAGCTCACGATTTAATATGCCATAAGCCTTGAACGAGAGACGGAAAAAAGGAAAGAAATTAAATAACGTACACTATTGTTACATTAAGCACAAATCCACGGAACAACATTGCTTCCACTATCTCTAGAACGTTCTTTACTTTGACCCCTTTTTAAAAAGTTAACCAGGCGTATCTTATAAAATATGTTAAAAGGTTCTATGCACATTTTTCAGTGAGGTTACCGACTGTCACTGTTGAAAAAAAAAAATCTAATTCTTGAAGTACATTACCATCTTTCAAGAAGCATTGACGGTGTACATTAATACGCATAGTTTTTGATCAAATTATAAACTCAATATTACTGGTTGGAGGGCAATATGTTCAATAATGCTTTGGAATCATTTAGGTAGCGTTGGTTAAAGTTTAGTTAAACAAGAGAAAATACTTTTTCAAACCTTACCATACGCATACTATCAAGGATACAAGTGGTACAAATCAACATATTGTCAGACAATTTTTCAATAGTTTTTAAAATTAAACAAACAGATTACTTATACTCAGCTTGTACTCGAATGACATGAAATATGGTACAAGTATAAAAATAGAGGTATGAGAGTATCAGCTATGAAAAATGAATAACTAGAAAGATCCAACGTAAACGCTTACACTAAAGTATACGTAACATTAAACCGTTTCAATATTTTTTGTGGATCATTATTTGAAAATAATTAATGTTTAACTCAAGCTCTTCAGGCCAGACGCTTATAAAAAAGGATATTCTTTTAACCTCAACTAATTTTTTTCATGGAATATTTTTTCAAGATTCACTCAGATTATTTCAAGTCAGCGAAATTCTGCAGTATATTATGATACATTATAACAAAAAACATAAATAGTAGGCTAAATCAATTTGTTCACTGTAAGCTGGGCACTGCTGTGTACAATCAGAGTAACTTTTATTTTCATTTCTATGTCACATGACGTCTAACTGTCTTTCATAGTGGATGAACCACAATTCAAAGTGCATTCGTTACGAAATTGACTATTATTTTTGTCGTAATGCAAACGTAATTTTTTCGAGCTTACACTCAGAGAAATTTTTTATAAATTTTATTGTAAGTGCTCATAAAAATTATCGTGTGGAACGATACCGGATTATCACTAACACAATTCATGTTTTTCGATTGAAAAAAAGATTTTTTTTTTTTTTTTCATTTTAAACCTGTTGTTCTCCATTTTCTTCTCCCTCTCCCTTGCAGAAAACATAACGTAAAGGCAATCACACGTGCACTGGCATTCAAAACGAATCTCAGGGATCAAAATTTGTATCACGTCGAGTTTTGGTATTTTTAGTCCAAAAAAATGACCTCCATTATGAGCTTGAAAACAGCTACAGAAACGTTTAAGATAGAGATAAAGTTATCTTTGTAAGCTATTTTAGTGAAAATTTACAGTAACTTTGTGAAATCTTTTAGTAGAAAATCAATTGTTCCACGTTACCCGTAATAAAATTTCTGCGCGATATCGTGCAAGATATCCTACACGATATCTTACATGACATCCTACACGATATTAAGCAAGATTTTCGGCAACTAAAAAATAAAAAAGTATAAATTGTAACTCATGTAATTTAACATTTTTTCTGCTTAAAAGCTATTAGAAAGGCTAGAATAAGTAGTAAAAAAAAGCATCTCTTTGCTCCATATAGGGGTTTGAACCTGGTCCGGAGGACTCTTAGTCGAGTGTCTTACCCACTTGGACAGAGTGGATTAGACACTTGGAGCAGAATTTACGTCCTTATAAGGTTCATCTGAAACTTATCCTTAATATTTCATCCTTTTATAAATAATATTTACCACTTTGGTTACCTACTTGATAATTAAAATCTTACAAATGAACATTTTAGATTGTTTCGTGTCTCTTAACACGTTCATCAACAATAAATCTAGTAATTAATTTTACAACTACTTTTCTTTAACGGATTTTACTTATACTTCACATATAGTTTTCATTCCAAGGGAAAATTAGTCGATATTTTAAATTGTAATAAATTTATTGTAATTGTCACAACAAAGTTTTAGATTACCTTTTCCTCTTTAATACTTTAATCTGGGTATCGAATACCAGTAGAAAAAACAACAATTTACCTATTTATACAGTTCTCAGATAAATTATATTAACTCTTACAACATAAGATTGAACATAAAATAAAGTATTCCTAAAAACTATTAGATTTGAACAAAAATTAGGAAAATTTTTTCTTAACTAGAATTAGAGACTGTATAAAAGCGATATCCTTAAGACATAATAACATTATTAAATGTTATTTTCTATAGTTTTGTTGAATTTATTAAGAATTTGTTCTAAAAACTGTTCAATTTACACAAGAAAATTGATATTTTTGTTACTGTTCTCAAAGCCTGTCAAAATGATTACGTAAGAACATAGAAATTTTATGAAATGTTGTTTGATGTTAAACTCAATTTAAGTTATTTTATTTTTCATAAATTTAATTATAATAATTCTGATTACATGGTTTAGTAAAAGTAAATTATTAAAATTGTAAAGAACGATCATATTCATTTTGTTTTACATTTTTAATAATGAAGATTAGGTTTTAACAGCATAACAAAATTTTTTTTTAATAATTCAAAAAGCAAATAATTCACAGCTGTAGTTCTAAAGATTAAATTTAAATACGTTTATAAAATGTGTGTCAAGCAAAAGTTTTGATTTCACCTATTATATATGATACTATTGACTATAAAAGTTTAATAATCAACCTCAAATAATTAAAAAATATAAAGAGTATACAGAACTTTTTATGCTAACACTGTAAGATCACAAGTCTAGCACCGGCAGCTAGACCATTAGTTTTAAACCCAGATTTATCGGGCTTTAGACATAGATATTTCCATAATCTTTTTTTCTAATTAACTCACTTATTTAATTGTTAGTTTTCATTTAACATTTCATACATCTATCATAGACTGAAAATTTTTGTTTAATGAATGATGGCTTGAAAAGGTGTACATAAGGTCAAATTGTCATTTCTCTGCTTTTTCAAGAAAAACTCGTGAATGTAAGATTATTTAAAATAAAACAGGAATACCATTTTCTTTAAGAATCTAAGAATATATGTGACAAGAAATTTTGATTTTAATTCTTATTACAAGCAGTGTTAACAACATTCTTAGGGCAGAATAGTGATAAGCAAACTATCTTCAAAAAATATATTATACATCACACAACTTTTACCGTTTGCGCTTCGTACGAATATTCACCGTTTTCATTAATGATATCAATTTTTATGATTATATATATAGGTGTATTTAAAAAGAGTAGTAAAGCAGGTACCTATAATGTTCTTAGTTAAAACAATTTAAAAATTTGAGTCTGAGAACAAAAACACACTACTTGATCGATGCTTCTTAAAAATTATTATTGTCGCTGTCATGAATCTTGTATCTTTATGAATAGTACCTTTAAAATTGTTAAATATGTGTATAAATATGTATGTATTTACTTTGTGTAGTAGTATTAAAAAGATCATAATCTCATTACATTTCAGCTTACTAAAGTGAGACAACTTACACAATTTTTAAATAATATAAACGATTGAGAAGCATTACTTGTTGACGGTTTTTTTGTTGTAAAAATAAGTTTAGTGTTTTCAAAAGTATAGAACTATATAAACTTTACATGAATATTTCTTAAACTTTTTTGTTTTGCTATTTTAATTCAACATGCATTAATAAGAATGCAAAGTAAACCGTATATAAAACTTCTTCACCATATTTCACAATTTCTTTCTTTAAAAAGAGTATAAAAAAGGAATTATTATTATGATATAAAATTTAGAAAAAATACAATAAATTAAACAAAACTATACAAAATAAAATATGATGATGTTATTATGTCTTTCATATAATGCTTTTTTACAGTCTCTTATTCGAGTTGAAAAAAAACTTTTCTAATTTTTGTTAAAATCTAATAGTTTTCAAAAAAACTTTATTTTATGTAAAAACTTATGTTGTAAGAATTTATGTAGTTTACTTGAGTACTGCATAAATAAGTGAAAAATATTATCTTTCCTGCTAGTATTCGATACCCAGATTTATGTGTTAAAGAGGAAAAGATTATTTACAACTTTTTTGTGATAATAACAATAAATTCATTAGACCCTAGCGGGAATTTGCAATCGTAACAGAATGGAAAAAAAGTAAACATATATGATAATACGCCGTGACCCGTAAGAAATCGTACGAAGATGTAAGAAACTATTATTCTCATAGAATTTAGACGTTTTTTACATTTTATTATGTTGTGTTACGTTTTCTTACATTTTCGTTACGTTTTGATATGATTTACCAAATACTATACTAATAATTTTCCATAATAATTACTCAACTTTTTTTCGTTAAAAGTAATTTTTATTTAAAAATGTAAGAAAATGTGTTCAAATGTTACTAATTATAACTATAAGACAGTGTAATGAACATCCAAAAACTGTAAGCTGTTACAAAATATTGCACATGACAAAATTTCCTTACGTTCTAATAGAGTTTATTACAGTTGCTTTTTTACGAGATTCGAGTTGCTTTTTAGAATCATAATAGCAAACGCAACGAGTCGTAAGGTAACATTTTGAGTTGTAGTTGATTGTAAGTAAATGTAACAAAACATAAAAAACTGTAACTGTGGTACAAAATATAACCAAACCTTACATTACATCACAGAAATTTACGGTTTGTTAAGTTTTGTTACATTATTTTTTTCCGTCGGGGCACTTTTAAATATGGACTGGTTTTTCCATAAAACGAAAAGTATATGTAAAGTATAAGTAAAATCCGTGAACGAAAAGTAGTTGTAAAATCAATTACTAGATTTATTGTTGATGAACGTATTAAGGGACACGCAACAATATAAAATGTACATTTATGAGATGTTAATTATCAATTAGGTAACCAAGGTGGTAAATATTATTTATGAAATGATGAAATAATAAGGATAAGTTTCAGATGAACCTTATAAAGACGTAAATTCTGCTCCGAGTCTAATTCACTCTGGCCAACTGGGTAAGACACTCGACTATAAGTCTTCCAGACCAGGTTTACATCCCCTAACTAGAGCGAAGAGATGCTTTTTTTCACTACTTATATAAGCTTTTCTCACAGCTTTTAAGCGGAAAAAATTTTTATGTACACGGGTTACAATTTATACCTTTTTATTTTTTAGTTATATACCATGTAGACTATCGTGCAAGCAGTCTCACACGATATCCTGTAAGATTTCGTATAAGATATCGTGTAGGATATCTTGCGTGACATCGCGCAGAAATTTTGTAACGGGTATAACACTGGAAATCGTTTTATTGTCTGGTTAAATAGTAATGAATTTTTTTTAAGATTGTGAAACTTCAACTAAAAACGATTCAGTGACATTAGTTTTTTAGCTGCCACTTCCTAAAACAATTACTTTATCACCTATGATTATAATTTTCATTTCCTGAGGTTTTTGTCACTAGAACAAGCACTAAGGACTTTTGAGCCAAGAAGAACAATAAATCTTTTGCGTTTGTCCTGGTTCAATGCTCACAAGGTGCGAGTTTTTTTTTGTAAAGATGTAGAAAATTTTTAATGATGAGAAAAATGACCAAAAATGAAAAATTATCTTGTTAGTTTTATCAGTATGAGGGTTAAAACATAACAGAACAAGCTCATACAAGTCAAGAACCTGGATTTATTTTACTGATAACCTTATGTGTAAAAAATAGTGACTTCTAATTTAGAACTACCCAACAGGCTTACTGTCAGTGCTCCTTCCATGACTAAGAAAATAAGTAAAAAAGCAATCTTTGAGAACGGCAATATTCTGTATATATTTTAATAATTTTTGTTATAAAAGTTATGATCTATAACAACCACAATTGGGACAACTTTAGTTCTGATGTTTTTGATGCTGTACGGTATTCAATTAATTTCTCATCATAGTATTGAATTAATAACTAGCTGCAAATTGCTGAAGCTGTTAAAATAAATAAAATGATCACAATATTGTCTATTTGTGTCCTTAAAATTTACTTTTACAGTTTTATGATATTTAAGCCCATTCGCAAGCAAGTTATTTCTCACTAAAAATCCGCAAAAATCTAGTTTTTTTAAATTCTAAAGTACATCAATAATCTAATGGTACTGAAAGAGAACAACTTTTTTTCCTACGTATTTTGATGGCACCAATATAGTTATACAATGTTTCAGATAGACTTATTTCAAATGAGACAACTTCTGTGGTTTGATTATATGTTTGACCCTACTATAGCAGTTGTTAAGCTGCTTATTTTCACTTAAACTTGCTAATATTTTATAGACTTCATTTTTCAGTGTGCCAGTTGCATTTAATTTAGCAAGCAAGATGAAATACTATTAGGTCTAGCCGAAATGCTTCTTATACAAGGTATCCCAATAAACTTCTTATACTCCCTGAACTGCATGACACGAATCTCTTGAGATACAAGTTGTAAGTTATCGTTCATCTTTGTTCTTCATATTCGTTTTTCGCGATGCAGTTTTAATAACTGCATTTGAGGTAGAGTGACTTTTTTCATACTATTCCAAATATTCTTTTTATTTTTCAATACCTTTACTATTTTGTTTTTTAGCTTCGTACTTCACCTCATTTCATAACAGTCGATTTTGAATATATATTTGATGTGAATAATACCTGGCCAACAAACTGATCCTCAAAAATAATTTTTTTTTATTTGCTTACTAATCTGCATGCTCTAGTAGCTGATTAAAAATTTATTATCTTTGGCCATTAAGAATACGCATCCAAAATCATTTAAAACGTTTTTCTGAAAAGTGGAACAGCATAAGCGCAATGTATGCGGCTCTACGACTTACTTGGCCATGGCTGTGTAGTTAACGGTATTTTTTGCGACTCTTTAATTTAAATTAAGCAAATTCTTCAATTTTCAATCAGACTTTTAATATCATTAGTAATATTTGGCCACCAAATATCTGAGCCCGCAAACATTTTTATTTTAACAATGCTAAAATGTGTGGCATGCAACTTATTTAAAGCTAATTTTCACATCAAGTCCAAAATGACTGCTCTCAAGCCCTAAAATAAGCATCTCTTTTGGATTGTAAGCTCTAATCTTTAAAAAAACAAAAAATTAAGAAAAAAATTAAACAGGAAATTAAAAAAAAAAAAAAAAAATTATAAAGAACATTAAAACAACAAACAAGGGGGTTTTAATGGGTCATGGGACCCACGGTAAGAACGAAGTTCTTTATACATGAGAGTGGTATGGACACAATTTCTTCGGTAACAAGGGGGTCGCCAAACCCACAGGAAGAACAAAGCTCTGTAAACGTTAGTACTGCATTCATGTTGTTTACTAAAACAAAAACTTGAAAAACGAATGAAAAAAAAAAATAAATAAGTAGTTTAGTACTCACGATGGTTGAACTTCGTAAGAACGTCGTGCATAAATACAGTAATCACGAAGTTCAACCATCGTTAGTACTAAACTACTTAATTATTTACTTATTTTCATTCGTTTTTCAAGTTTTTGTTTTAGTAAACAACATGAATGCAGTACTAACGTTTACAGAGCTTCGTTCTTCCTGTGGGTTTGGCGACCCCCTTGTTACCTTAGAAATTTTGTCTATACCCATCTCATGTTTAAAGAACTTCGTTCTTACCGTGGGTCCCATGACCCATTAAAACCCCCTGGTTTGTTGTTTTAATTTCCTTTATAATTTTTTTATTTATTTTTTTTCTTTTAATTTCTTTTTTTAATTTTTTTCTTAATTTCTTGTTATATTCTTTTTTTTATTTCTTGTTTTACTTTTTTTTATATTTCACTTTATTACGTTATTTTTATTTTTTTGTAATTCCTTTATTTAATTACTTTTCTTATTTTCATATTTAATCTTTTTTTTTTCATTCCCTTTTTTATTTCATTTTTTTTTTCTTTTAATTTCTTGGTTTATTTTTTTCTTAATTTCTTGTTGTATTTTTTTTTTTTCATTTCTTGTTTTATTTTTTTTCATATTTCATTTTATTACATTGTTTTCATTTTTTTGCATTTCCTTTATTTAATTACTTTTCTTATTTTCATATTTAATCTTTTTTTTTTCATTCCCTTTTTTATTTCATTTTTTTTTCACTCCATTGTATTTATTCATGTCTTTTGTAGTTTTTATTTTATGTTATATTTATATTTCATTTTATTAATTTAAAAAAAAATTTTTTTTCACTAATTTTTTTGCGATTTTATAGCCCATCAATACAATTTTAGTTTTTTTTTATATAATTACTCAATGACATTGTGCCATTATTTAATTATCAAATTAAAAATATGTACCTATAAAAACCATTAAAATGATATAAATTTCGAAATATATTTATATAATGATCTTACATAATTCATTTATAATTGATTGAATAAATTACTTTATTTATGTAATTATGTGATAATGTAACATAATTTGTTTGTCGAATTCGAAATAAGTGCCTTTAAAAACCATTGATACGTTCTCCAATTGATACGTTCTTCAATTGATACGTTCTTTAACTCTATTCAACATGTTTTTTTTTTTTTTTTTTTTTTTAGATGTATTATTTAGAAAACAAATACATAATTGAATGCATTATCAGTGAATGCATTTAAAAATGGAATGTTATAGTTACCAACTACACGACAAGTACAAGAAACCGAGTTCCCATAGTCGGCAGTGCTCTTAGCAGAGTGGGTAAGGTACTGGACTCATATGCAGGACGTCGAGGGTTGAAATCTCTTTATCGGAAAATGTTTTTTTTTTTTTTTTTTTTTTTTTTTTTTTTTTTTTTTTTTTTTTTTAGAATTGTAAAAGAAAAAAATTCAAAGTCAAACAAAAATTATTTTCGGAAAATAAAATTAAAATTTGTTTAAAAATTAATTGCTTCGGAGTGTGAGGGGGAATGGTCGGTAGAGGTGTGCAGAAGAGTAACACGGCACGGTTGGCAGATGTACACATATAGTGGGGAGAGGGGAAGTGTATGGAGAACAGTTGGTGAGGGGGACGGGGTGAGGGGGACGGGGCAAGGGGGAAAACTTAAGAGGAAGAGACTCTGGGTAAACGACTTCTGTTTCAAAAAAAAAAATCTGTCGGTTTTAAAATTCCAGCCCCCCGAGTTACGTGACATAAAGAACTTTGTTCTAAAAAAACATTTTTTCTCATCAACTATGTGACTTGCTTTAGGCCAGTTATTCAGAACGTATTTACTTATTCTACTTAAAAGGATATCCTTTTTAGTTTTGTTTGCCAACATTTTATAATCAAATGAACTGGTAGGAGTGCTTAAACCCAAAGACAATGGCTTCTTTGACTAATATGATATGGTAAGCTTTTTCTTTGACATTATTTTTAATGCATGTGCTATTGATTTCTCGCCTCTATACAATTTCTTTACCTTTATTAAACTCGATACTTTATTGTTTTAATGCTTCTGGTAGTTGTGCCGTATCAAATGTCAGAATCCAACATGTTTTAACTTTTTTTAATTTTTCTGACATTAACTCGCACCTTTCTGAATCTATCACTTTATGGGTTCTTATTACTCGTCACCAAAGTTATAATTTATTTGATTATTCGATGTTTTATTGGGCACTACTCATTAAATAT
Source organism: Copidosoma floridanum (assembly GCF_036245765.1). NCBI lineage: Eukaryota > Metazoa > Arthropoda > Insecta > Hymenoptera > Encyrtidae > Copidosoma > Copidosoma floridanum. The sequence continues at coordinate 13,215,387 of NW_028321894.1, forward strand.
GAATCTAATATAAAGCTTATTAACTATAGAAAATGAGAAAGATATACATAAAAATGAATACAACAATTAACAATTACAGTTGACCAACTACGCATTCAACTAGCTAGCTAGCTAGCTGGTTACGCACTAAATGCTTTCGGAGCTCGTAAGTAGTGTGATACGTTATCGACATAATTAATAACATTATGCTATAAAGGTCCCAAGAAAATAGCAAAAGTGGACAAAGCAATTTTTTCTTGCATCCAGTAAAAAATCTTAACATAGTGCAGAAAAATAAGATACAAAAAAGATGCTCAATTTAATATTGAAGAGAATGAGCAGTATTAAGCTTTTATCAGTACAGCTAATCTCTCTTAAATTGTAGACCAAGCCATCGTGGAACGATTAGCATTAGTAAAACATCTAAGAACTAACGTTAGAAAAAATTTTAAGACTTATTGTGAACAAGGTGACTACGAAATAATTTATAAATTTATTTTATAGGACTTTTTTATTTTCGTATTATTTTAAAAAAAAGCAGTAGTTGTTCATAATCCGTAGTCTTTATGACATGAACTTGTAACTAACTCATCCAAAGTCAATTTATTTTTTTATCAACTGCTACATCTCTGTTCATGTGCCAAAATTGTGTTTTAAATTAGAAGACCCATAAAGCTTGTTATTTTTAGAAAATTCACCTGTTTGTTATAGAACACACATATTATTAATAATTTTGTTATACGCACAAGCAGAAGTACATCCTCACAAACAGATATTTATACGTGTATTTTATGATGTGTCGTGCCTTGCTCACCTTGCAGTCAGCAGCAAGACACGGCACATAGAAAATTGTTCTTTATTATGACTTACTATAGGGCTAAGCGGATAGGAGAGATAACTGGCTATCAGTATACATACATGGGCAAGGTTAACATTTAAGCATTTATTTGCATTTATTAATAACTCGAAACTTATTAGTATTTGTATACAATGTTTACTCTGCCCGACTATCCTACTTGGCCTGACTCTATACAGCCTTAGCCCTGCAGGTGCTGCTCGGCACAATATTTGTCCACGATAGGGACGGGATAAATAGGAAATAGGCCTACCATTCTTTTGCTACAGCAGGGGTCTCTCTGTAGCACTATCCTCGGGCACCGGGAGGTCCGACGAGCAGGGGTTGGCACTCGAACTCAGCAGTCCTTGACAGCGTGTGTGTGAAGGTCGTAGTGGCAGTCCGGGTAGCCAACAGGTAGCCGTTGTTGTGCGTCTTCGGTGGCCGCTCGGTACAGCACACAGTGGTATCTTGCACACACACCCGTAGAGCTATATAACGCTGCAAAGCTCTCGGATTATACGTCCCGGCGGGAAGCAGACAAGATGGAGAGTGCCTTTCTTGTCGCCTTGCCGATTCGTGCTCCCTGATACTGTAGCTATCTGCCTGTGTATGCGTCGGTGCACACACGCAACCACCGCTGCACACAGTCAAGGGCTGACAGTGCTGCCTATAGTAGGGATAAGTGAAGGGATAGGTCGGTACAAGGGCCGTGGGTGGGGTAGTGTTGGTGTGCATAGTACCGCCTCTCCTCTTGTCTGCTACTACGACATACCTTCCTACTGTGACGTCGGTTTACCACGTCATAATTTGTACACACTAAACATCCGGTATCAATACCATGCATTAACTTTATACAGGTGGCGTAGTTTTGAGAATCCACTTATTAATCCTCTCATCCAAATGATATACACAGAAATCAATCAGTACTTTTAAGTACTTATTGATCACTCTGTATAACTTTAAAGATTCAATATGTATATTGTTACGGGGTACATACGACGTAGATGGACGAGGTGGATGCTTTAACCTCGACCGTGCCGATATTGCCTTGACACCCTCAGCGACACCTCCTATAATATAATGCGTGGGTTTCAACTGCCAAGACGATGCTGGGACTAGGGATAGCTACGGCTTGTTTATCGTTGTTGCCTCTCACGATAGCTTCTACACGACATAAGAGGAAAATAGGACTCGCCTTGAATAAATACTCGTGAAGGACATGTAGGATAAAATAAATATACATTGTAAAATAAGAAAATACAAATATAGAAAAGGCGTCCCTGCTGACCAGTGATGCCAGAGACCTAAGACTTCTTAGGTGCTCCCAGCTAGTTTCGCAAGCGTAGAACAACACTTCTCTCTCTCCAAGCAGGTAGACAGGAGTAGGGGAGACCCTCTCCTCATCCTTTAATTCAAGCCCCACCCACTTTCTACAACTAAAATACATTCTTTAACTCCCCTACAGCATAGCTGTTGCTTGTTGGGTGAACTATATCTTTTGCTCGTGCTTCGAATCTGTTCAAAGACGATTTGATTTCCAGCAAATGTATTTTTCTTTTCTTTTTTTTTTTTTTTATAAATTGTAAAACTAACCGATACCGTTATCAAACTTCCTGACGCTAAGTATCTCAGCGAGTTTTTTTTTTTTTTGTTTTTTGAGAAAAAATTGAGGAATGATAAATGTTTTATACGAATTAAAACTACTCCACAATTGAATAACTTGAAAGTTTTAGAAGAGTATGCATTGCATACTTCTTTGCATTTGTCACTCATTCATCGGCTTTAATCGCAAAAAGAATGTCACGAGTATACCTTCAGAGGGCCAAACATTGCTGCAGGCGATTGTAAAACATTTTTGTAATAGTACCAAGAGATCTGAGAAGTTTACGGATTTTCAAAGTTTTTACGACGTTTTGACAAAAAAAGTTTTACAGTTAACCAACTAAAGATGGCTTTCCCTTATTAACTGTATTGATTACGTTTTCGATAGCTTGTCAGCTTTAAAAGCATATTTTTTCTCAAATCTACTGAAAATTCTTCTGCTAAGAAAGCTCACCTCTAAGTGATGACGTAGTTATTGCTTACTTACATTTCTTACACTTCACGTTAACATTCAATTAACATTCATTTCAATAAATTTAATGCATTGTTTCAAATAAAATAACAATTTATTCACCAACTTTGGCATTTGTGATCAAAAATTGTAGTATTTATGGGCTCTAACTTTTTTAATGACACAACAGTAGAAAAATTAAAAAAAACATTAACTATAAGGTTAGCAATAAAGATTCTAAGGTCTGAAGCCATTTTGCTGTGGTTGATGCTTGCAATTCTATTTTAAAATCTCTTTCAGAGCAAGACACTGTAAACTTTTAAAAGAAGTGCTGGAATTTTCACGTTACCACTTTTGATAAAATTTAAAAAAATTGTTTTAAAAATAGTAAATTGCTTCAAACACTTGATAGTTTTGAGTTTAAAAAAGTCTCGAATACTGAATTTGGGAAAGAAAGTTCTAGTATAGTTCAAGATCTTCAGAGTTTTCTTTTATTTCCAGATATTAATTTTTATTTCTTAAAGAAAAATCTCGAAGTAGACTTCTCGCTTTAATTTAAATGACTTTAACATTTCTGGTTTAGAATTATATGTTTTGTGGAAAATAAATATTGATTTACGCTTAAAGAATGGAGATTTAGAGTTCCCAAATTTAAAAACTTGAGTCAAACCTGTAGTATTATTGCCACACTCTATTGTAGAACCAAAAAGAGTTTTTTCAATTGTCGTGGATACAAAACCAAAGAAACGGAACAAAATAGAGATAGGTTTGCTAAACGCAATGTGTTTAGCTGAAATTAGTTATTGTTTTCCAGCTCGCAACTTCAATGCGTTGAATTTCCAAATTTTCGACAAACATCTTGAACTATTAAACTCTAAAATATATAGACACGATGCTGCTATAAGTTTAAAAATTAAAATTTAAAGCAAATTATACACAGTTGCAGTTATTTCAAATATTCAATATCTATGTAAAAATATAATTAAAGTATATTTTGAAGCAAGTTAAAGTTATAATAGTATTTGTGATAGCAATAAGACTGCTTGTTTATAAATTTAATTAGTTGATAATAAAGTGTATTGAGAAAAAATTTTTCATTAATGATAGTAACTTTATCTTACAAGTCAGACTGATGTAACTGTATGTACTTAATATTCAAATAAATAATGAACGTTTTAATCCAACTTTTAATGTTAATGTCATTATTTTGCCATATTAAATGATTAAAAAAAAAACTTTTGTTATATATTTGTAAGCTTTATAAGTATTTTATTATATGTTACTTTAGACAGTTCATACTGAAATATCTAATAAAATATTTTTCATGAGATACTTTCACTCTCATTTACAAATCCTAATTATGTTTATATTTTTTATCGTTAAAAAAATAACCGTTTAGTTTTAAAAATTACAGTGAAACTGCATGGAATACAATGACTAAATCAATCATTCTTCCTCTGTTAATTCAATCGCATCAATTAACAAAAATTTTTAGAGGCATACTTTTTTTTAAATTGGTTTTAACATTTTATTAGTGCAAAAGGCCTACGGAGGATACCACTAGAGGGATAGATTTCAGAAATGGTTAATATTTTTTTTTAATTCTCAATTTTTGCAAATTTTTTTTTTTTTTTTTTAATTTCGAAGTTATTTGGTTGTGGAGTACTTTAAATTCCTAAAAAAAATTTATTACATATTAATTTTTTCTGAAAAAAAAACGCTAAGACAGTTACTGCTATGTGGAATGAAAACAATGTTGATCAATTTAATAATTACTAAAAAACAAAAGAAAAAAAAACAACATTTGCTGGGAACTGAATTGTCTTTGAACATATACGAATCGCATGCAAAAGACGTAGTCCTTTTAATCACCAATAGCTACGCTGTAGGGGAGTTAAAGACCATTTAATTTGTAGAAAGTGGGCAGGACTGAAGTTAAGGCACGGGGAAAGAGTCTTCCCTACCCCTGCTTACTGGCTTGGAAAGAGAGAGTAGAGTTGTTCTGCGCTTGCACGGCTAGCCAGGCGTACCCAAGAAAAGCCTTGGATCTCTGGCATCACAGCTGCTGATCAAGTTGGAAGCCGTTGTTCACAGTTTGCCTCGTAACTGGCCTTGCATTTAGTGTTTGCTGCTGCCTCAGCTGGTTCACGAGAACCACCACCAAGGACACTCAAAGAACGCCGGAGAAAACAATTGCAGGAAAAAACACTGTTAGCGTGCTCTCAGGTCCAAGCTAATTTGACCTAACTAGCAGCTTTTTTCTTGTTTCTCTTTTTCCTCTTCTGTCCTATGCCTTGTACTCTTTTTCTCCTTTTCCCCTAATTAATTCCTTCACCCCTTTTTCCAAGTTCTCCTACACCATCTGCGGTAGAATACTGGTGGGGTACCCTGACAATGTATATATATATATATATATATATATATATATATATATATATATATATATAGTCTATGTATACAAGTATTCACGTACGTACGTACAAGTACGTAACGTGTATACCGTCATATTTTCTGTCGCTTGGGTCCCCAACGTGCCTTAAATCTTTTTCTGAAAAAAGCGAGCAGAGAGAAACCATAAAACTAAAACGTAGCACAACTGTGTAGAAGCGATTTCTAGTCATCAAGAGTAGGTATAAAACCTCCTTTAATACTACTTTCGTACAGCATGGACAACTAAGTTGAATATTAATGGTACAAAAGTGAACCTTTGCCTTCTGCATGCTAGGCCAGGTAATAAGATGTGTTGTTACCATGAGGCAACGTCCACTTTTTACAGAGATTCTCCGAACTATTTGAGCAAGCGATTCCAAAATTAAAAAAATTCTAAAACTGTTTGAATAAATGTTAACCAATTAACTAACTCTGTAATTTGACCTTAATAGTGTAACACTAAGCCTATGACAAAAATTTTGTAATATACGGAATGACGATAAATTTATTTTGCTCTTCATTTTTGTCTAGAACATTATCAGTACCACTATTATTTCTATTGCTATTTTTCAGTATTATAGTCTGTAGGTAATATTCTCATTAATAAAGTTGGATAGGTATCCTAATGGATTTTCTCATTTATAAATTTAGATGGGTATCCTATTGTACATTACGTCACTAGGGCACAAAGTACAAATATGAGCTCCCGAAGGGCGCGCTTGTTGTAGGTTGGTGCACGAGTCTCGTATATTGTTTTTCTTACCAAGGGCACACAGTGCAATTTTGCGCCCGCGGGTATACTATGCGCCCTTGTAATCACTCTGGGCCTACGGGCAGAAAAGTACTTTGGGCCCGGAGGGCGCAAAAAACTTTTCTGCCCGTAGGCCCAAAGTGATTACAAGGGCACAAAGTGTGACCCAAGGGCGCAAAGCGGCAGTTGCACTTTGGGCCAATGGTAAGAATAGTAGTTTTTTTAGCAGGTCTGTAACAAGGTTTATATTTCGTTTGTGGGAATGTACGACCAAAAATTTATTGCTTTATCTACTAAACTAAGTATTACTGTATTTTTTTGGCATATCAGATCGTGTGCATTCAAGTAGATAAATCTCCCTTAGTAAGTGTCTGTCTTGTACCAATGATGTGTATGGACATCAGCATCTATTAAATCATCGTTATTGATGATTTTAAAACAATCATCCACAAATCGTCAATAAAAAATAATGCTGCATAGTATTCCAATGTTCCCAATAATTATCTTCAGCATTCCAATACAATACGATTCAAGGTATTCAAGTGCAAGTTCTGCAAAAATTGTACTTGAGTAACAACGTATCAGTGTACTATTCCGCTTTGTCTAACCAACGTGAATTTTAATTTTCTATACTCTACTGTGCAAAAACAGCAAATAATTAATAGCATGTAAATGCTACCACGTAACTGCCACATTGGGGGTTCTTAGGGAACTTGTTTTTCATTTTGGTGTTGTATACACGTTTGGAATGGCATCTGTGGCGTTGTGCTTCTCAAATTAAATAAATATATACGTATATGGCATCTGCGGCGATATTTCATACATACATAAAGATAAATATGTATATATATATTTATATCCGTGAACTCAAGATAATTACTTAACGTATACCTAATGTTCCTTAACAACTATCTCAATTTCAGAGGTATTTACTTTACTACTTCGTGTACGTATTTTATACTCTACCATTAAAATTTTGTGCAGTAAAAATTTTTTGTAAGTTCTGCAAGGTTCAATAATTATCGTGGATAACTACGAAAAATCGTGCACGTTTTTTTGATGTCTTTTTTTCTTCAGAGAACTCTCCACATGTCTCAGACGCACTAATGCTGCTAATAATAATGACCAATAAAATGTAGATAGAAAATGTAATACCTATACCTACATAGTTTTGCTTTACATGGTAATACAAAACCAACTAAAATTTTTTACAAGATTATCACTAAATATGCACACTGTGCACACTACGATACAAGTATAATTTTGCTACAAGCGTTAAATTAATACTTGGCGCTAATAAATAGATTTAACTTATTAAGTTTGATTAATGACCATGTTTTTCTAAAAGTAAGACAGCTCCTTAGCACACTGTTTTGTATACTTATTTATTTTCCTTATTAAAAGAAAAATAGTTAATAGAAAGAAATCAGTTTCTAATCGTGGCATAACTGTAGCGGGGGGGGGGCAGTAAAATCTCCTTTATGTCTCTTAACATCTAGGATGAAGCTTAGTTTTTACAAACTACAGCGTAAAAAGACAAACCAAACGTAAAATAAAATATTTTCCTGGATTTCTGAGGTTGCAGAGACTTAAATATACGTCTATCTAAGAATATTTAACATCAAGGAAGTAATGTCGTCACATGATTCTCATTTTTATTCATATTACGAATCAAAACATATAGTTAATGTACCCCTAGTACGTCAAAGTTATTTTATGTACTTAATGCTTGTCTGTAATTAAAAAAAGATACCAGGCTCAGAAGCCTTTGAATGATTTTTTTCAAACCTTATACCTCAAAACTGAAGATTTTTAGTTTTCTTACAACTTTTAAGACACATAAAGTTTCACATCTAATAAGATATCCGCGCATTTGATCTACAGTTACTTACATCTCAATATCGATGAAATGCTATGCCCCCAAAACCGGTACTGAACCCAGCGCGAATTAAAAACTTTTAAATAATTAAAATAAGCGCATATTACCAGGTTATCCAGGTGCTTACTAGTTACTTTATAAACTATTAAAACAAAAAAAAGTGGTGTAAGCGCTCATTATTGGGTAACCAAGGGTGCTTACTGGTCAGTTATTAAAAAAAAAAATTTAATTATATTTATTAAGTAACGGACGAACTAAACTACTCTCACATTACAAAAAAGGTGTGATGGCCACTTACAGACAAGTTTAGATTTTAGAAGTTTTTGTGTGACTTTATCACTGGTATAATATGCAATATTTGTGATACGTACGTATTATCAAATTTATAAGCTTACATATAGATGAAGGTATTGTTTTAAGTACTCTTAGCCCATCCAAGTCCTTTTCTAATGGTAAATAGTTTTCCAATTCAATCTTGAAAAGTTCAAAAATATAAGTTTAACAAAATTTCAAACTATTTACAAACATAATAAAAATCTCTCCCTAGGTGTGGGTCAAACAGTCGACCTTCTGTAATCTAGACAGTTGCTCTAATACTTAAGCTACCAAGAAGTAGTAACTGACACAACATGATATACCATCTATCAGATGGAAATGATATCAAGTAGCAAATATTTTTTCTCATTATCTTTATGGAAGTATAGATGGGAGAACTAGTTTTCTTTCTTACTGTCACATCTAGTGACATCTACCCATAGTCGGTAACAAATACAATATGGTGTTTATCACCTACCGGCCACACCACCCTCAAATCGATACCAACGCACGCTGGGTCGGTCGCATGTTCACCAGCCATTCCCGCTCCCTAACTCAACCCCCACCAAATTCAACATCTGGCCTACCCCTGCAGCTGCACCTGTTTTCCAAGAATATGTTCATTAAATTTACCTCCACTCCTTGACTTACCACCGGTCCTATCCCCGATTATCAATCTGGTTTAGGGTTTAAATAGAATCGCGCCCTGCGAGCTTGATCTCTTCTCTGGAGAAACCGCGACCAACAAACAAGCAGCCGGTCTTCCCTAAAGCAAGTTATATTATTAAATATCCGTCTGATTGTTTAAATTATCGTTATAATGTTTGTGAATCAATAAAGCATGTTTCGCTCATTTTTCAATTGAGCTTTTTATTTCTAATAACATATTACCGGCTTAACACGAAATTTACCTCACCGGCCAACCCAGGAGAGCTGTCAGCTTCTAATCGTCCATTATTTGGAGAGGCACTGGTGAATTACTTTTAATATTTTAAGCACATTGCAAACACTACTGAACACAAACGCATTTGTTGTCCGCACGCTGCACGCTGCATTCAAATACTCGCGCGCTGAAGTAAAGTCGAAGAGCCATGATGTAACAACAGGGGGCTCGTCCTAAAAAAAAAACCGCTACCTTTTACATATTCACATTGGACAACCGCAACGCTGACGCACTTAAAATTCTACTAACTCACACAAGCAGAATTGAAACTACTTTTACAGCAAAAAGACAACCAACTATATTAGATTTTTGGACTTACTTACAAATGAGATAAAAAAAATTACTGACCAGCATAAATCTTACAAATGCTTTCAAAATCAATAAAATTAGTCGCATCTTCATCGGGAATAATAGACACAGAAATCGTCACAAGTATTTGTCAAGACGAGTTGATGATTGATATCTTAAAAAATTTGCCAACTCAAAACATTAATCCCTTGGAAATAAAAGAAGCCATCACCGACTTCAACCAAGAAATAGTAAACTTTTAACAAATGATGTAGAAATTACTAAAGATTTTTCAAAACAAGACCTCAACACCCCACTTAATCCACACATAAGAGCATCACAGTTCACCAACCCTAATAGAAAAAATTAAGAATCTCGATTTTCACTGGACAATAATACAACCAAATCAGCTGAAAACAAAATCACTAACGCTTCAAGCACCGGCACACTTCCCAAAATTATGGAAACACCTGAAAGTCATAGTTCCAACAATTTTACGTACAATAATCACCCTAGTTTTTGAAAAAATCTATACCCAGCACCCCTATTTAAACTATAAAAAGCTTGCATAACATAAACAATTTAACTCTGGCAAAAATTCGCAATATTTCTAAAAAAAATGCACTTAAAATCACACTGATATACAATGGGTCAAACATCCCACTCTCAACTTTTTTAGATGGCTGCACAGAAGCACGCCACATAATTCCAAAAATAATTAAACCCGATCCAACCAAATTAATTAAAGTGGGACCTTCGGGAGAACCATTACTATCCACTAAAAATAAGATTTTTGACACCATCGAAGAAATAGCATTATTTTTTACAAAAATTTTCGTATCCGCAAAAACATGGCATCAAATAATGGGTGAACTAGCGGCATTAAAACAAAAAAAAAAGAAAAGAGCGTTATTTCCTTTTCTAATAGCGTTAAAGGCACCACCCAAGAAATAATTGAAGCAACTCTCCGTGATGGTCGAATATATCAGGAATCCTATACACAACTAGAACAAGATAAAGTTAAATGTCTCATAAGAGGGATACACTGGATAACAGAAGCATGTATAGGCCACGCGAACAACCTTGTAACTGCTACTACTCAGCTATAAAAATAGTAAGAAGTTTTGCGTGTTATGAAACCAAACATCTACAGGGAACAGTAAAAATCATAACTAATAGACAAAGTCAAGATGCACGAACAAACTTAATCCAAACTCCAGAAAAATGCCAAATTTGTAATTCATGAGTGTACACAGCAGGCGATTGCTGATATCGTTATAATACTAGCAAAGCCGATATTCACCAAGCCATGCCCATGTACTATGCTACACCATTCACCACCGAACATCGTCCTAGCCACTTCACTATACGGTTATACACTCAGTCCAAAAAAAAAAGCGTGTCATGGAGTCAACCATCACATAATAATCTTGCACCTACATATGATTCTAACAATCATTTATCAAATCAATACACGCAGCAAAAAAATTCAAACTTTATTACTGATGACCAAAACAATCAAAAAACATGCAACTATTGCAAAAAATTAGGTCACTGGAAAAGCAAATGTAGAAAAAAGGCTTACAACAATAAAATTAACCAAAAGGCATCGGGAAACGACTCAGGTCTCTTCCAGAGGGAAAGCTTAGGAGAAATCAGCAATGTAACACTAACGTCTCCCCAAAATAGATAGTAGTTAATAAAACCATCTTACTAAACATCAAAACCCAAACACCTACCGTAACAATCCAATTCAGTGGAATCAATCGATCCTTGTCATCAATTCTCGACAACGATGCGGAAGCATCACTCATTAAAGAATCCATCATTCCACCCAACATCATAATTTTTCAAGATACCATTCTGCACCTAAAAGGCATAACGAACGGGGAAATTAAAACCCAAGGGTACATCATTCTAAACTTTCAAGAATGCTTCTTCAAATTTCACATCATAATAGATGATTTCCCCATAAAAACATACGCCCTAATACGAAACGAAATATTTTGTACTTATCCAGTACAAATTAATAATTATGAAAATTACTTCAAAATACAAAATTACGTCATACTAACTGGAACCAGAATGAATAATATAAAGCATTACCAAAAATAGTGTGAAAATTCCATCGCATGCACAAGCATTTCATTCAACTTCTTACGCGTTAAAGAAACAGAGCACTCTTACTCAGAACCTCCGGAAACTGCACAATCCAAACTTACTAGTAATCAAGAAACAAGAAACAACCACGATACAAAAATCCAAAGCTTGAAACTCAACAATAATCAGGTATCCATATTCAAAAATTAAAAGAGTTTTGTCCTGTAAGAGAATATTGTAAGACTGCCGATGATTGTAAAAGCACCAAAGTTGAAAATTATAACGACAATCTATACGCACAGCATCGTGATACGAACGAAAGTGATATGGAAAACGAACTGCTTGAATGCTCCAAAAGCTTAGAAAAATCACTTATATACAAAAATAAAGGCTACAACTTTACGCAATACTTATACCTACCTTAAAAATATCTTAACAATAAGTGCTAAGAAGGACAAACACATGTTTAAAAGAACAAAATCCTCAGAAAATTATACGAGCAAAAGAACGCCCCAACAATTTCATCAAAAATCTGAAATGACAAATAAAAGGAAAATATACTCCAAACATTACAAATAAAATAATCTTTAACACATTAGTAAACTCGAGCTTGACACCCTGCAAACAAAAGATTCTAAATTTATTACGTCTCAAGCACATCTAACATAACAAGGTAACAACCATAAAAAAAAATAATAGTAGACTATGCCGACAGATTTTACCTTGAAGGTAAAAGTTTACCTACTACGGACCTCATGGAGCTAAGCATCTCAACAATAACTATAACCCCCATTAAAACTAGGCTTTTCAAGCAACCCCCCATCTTGCGGAAAAAAATCAACAGACAAGTCAAATAAATACTTAAGAACAAAGTTGTTGAGCTTTCTATGAGCACTTACGCGACGCCTGTTTTCTGCGTGCCAAAAAAGCCGGGACCGAACGGACAAAAAAGATACAGAGTTGTAATAGATTTTAGAAAACTCAATGATGTAATACCCGAGTACAATCATCCCGTACCCAACATAGCAGATATTCTAGACAACATCGGAGCATCTAAATATTATAGTCTTCGATTTGAAAGCTAGTTATCACCAAACAAAAAAAAGAAAATAAGACAGACATAAAACTGCCTTTATGCGCGATGTAGGAATTTTTCACTTTAAAAGATTAAAAACAAGTGCACTAATATTTTTAGCACTCATAGCTGCCTTAATTTCAAACATTAAAGAAGCAGTTTTTTTCTTCGACGAAGTATGCATTCACTCACAAGAATTCGATGAACACTGTGAAATTATCGTTCAATTTTTAGAGCAACTAAGAGAAGCAAATTTATTTTTGCAGCCAGAAAAATACCAATTTTTAAAACAAGAAATAAATTATCTAGGTCACATAGTTAGTAGAGAAGAGCTGAAACCCAACCTAAGAAAAGATAGAAGCAGCTGAAGAACTTCGTCGACCGACAAATCCAAAAAATTTTTGACAATTTTTAGGAGTAGTAGACTACTACCGTCGATTTATAGACAACTTTTCCAAAATATCAAAACCCTTGAACATGCTTCTAAAAAAGGATCAAGAGTTCTCGTGGAATGAAGAAACTCAAACAGCATTTGAAATCCTGAGAGATAAAATATGCTCTTCTCCAATTTTAATTAACCCTGACTTTAGGAAAACGTTCATAATTACAACAGATGCTTTAGGCCATGCTATAGGAAGGGTAATCTTACAAGGAGAAATTGAAAAAGATAAGCCCATCGCTTTTATACTCCGTACCTTGTCCAAAAGTGAAAACAACTACTGTACATTCTCGAAAGAAGCATTAGCTCTAGTTTATTGTAAAAAGCAATTCAGAGTATACCTGTGCGGAAGAAAATTCATGTTAGTGACCAATCATTGGCGCCTTTGATCGCTTAATTTAATAAAAGACCCATGCTCTCAAGTCACTCGCTGGCAACATAAACTTGCTGATTTTCAATTTGATATAATATATAAACTAGGCTTCCAGAACGTTAACACAGACGCATTACTTAGAAATCCAATCGACGTTTACATACTTTCACTTACCTGCACAAAAGAAGAGTCGCAACAGCTGCCAAAGATCATATCAGAAGAAACCAAGCAATAAGACAAAACGACGTGCCAAAGAGCATGTAAAAGCATCAGCTCCCACTTCAAAAAAGCCTTATCACCCGTAGCTTCCAAAAAACGAAGACATAACAACAATAACAATAAAGACCATGCACCCAGCTAAACTATTTTAAAGCAAGAGCAGGCGGCTTCTTCCATAAAAGTTAGGCAAACTGAAGAAAACATGCCAAGCACCCATCACAAAACTAATGAAAGTCAGCAGCGAGACTCTCATAACGACGAAGAAAGTTTTTTTCATACCCTACCCTTAAGCAAAGCATGCATTCTTGGTTAACATGGAGAATATAATGCCCAGAATAATAAGAATGAAAATAATAATAATAATAATAATAATAATAATAATAATAATAATAATAATAATAATAATAATAATAATGATAATAATAGCACACCCACCCAAATCACGCAAAAAAATAAAATAATTTTTTCAAGAGAAAAGATGTAAATGAGAAGAGACAACTACATTCACTTTACCGACAACCTTAGTCAAGCAATAGATGATGGGGCACAAGATATTCGTACCAGAAGCAAATTATCCCACTTGGAAAAATTAACAATTGTACACCTAAATTAATTGAACTCAACAGCAATTTTCACATAGTTTTGCCCATACAAAGTCAAGACAAAAAAAGCATAACAAACATAACAACAGTGCTAAATTAGTTACTTATCAACTTCAACAAAATAGTATTTTAAGAAATATATTAACAGTCAGCATAGCTAGAACCACTAAATTCGAAAATATGGAGTTCCAAAAGATATTATAGATGTTACAGCATAACAGTACACAATCAAAAGTAATAATTTATCTGGGAATAATACAACACCCACTTTCACAGGAAAGAAATAACATAATTAAATAAATGCATAACTCCACTATAGAAGGACTTAAAGGAGTAAATAAAATTTACAATAAACTAAAGCACAAATATTCATGTAAGTATTGAAAAAAAGACATTCAATCGTACATAAAAAAATTCCTCGAATGCCAACTAAAAAAATTAGTGTGTGTAAAAACAGAACAAAAATTAATTATTACCGACACACCTACTGAACCTTTTACCAAATTCACTCTAGATATGGTGAGTCAGTTACCAGCAACTCAAAAAAATAATGAGTCAATTCTTACAATGTAGTGCTTATTCTTAAAATACGCTATAGCAGTACCACTAAAATCTCAAACTGCTATGTCAATAGCGAAGCTCGAGTCTTGGCTTTCGCCGGAATAGAGTTAGAGAAGCTTAAATTTTGTATTATTGTATGTGTGTGTGTGTAGGAGTGTGAGTCCGCATGGTATTGTGTATTTGGAAGCGTACTTGTGATTAGTGTAAGTATTGTATAGGGTTGAGGCCGTAGAGGATACGACGGATAGAAAGATGCTCCTGAAGGGAGCGCACGAATTAAAGTCGCGTTCGTTTCGTCGAGATCATGGAGATGGAGATGATGCATCCGATAGAAGCAGGGAGGATTGAAGACCTAGAGTATATTGAGGGTCATCGGGGTTCTGTGCTAGAGCGCAGGGACGTCTTATAAGGTCGAAGCGACCGGGTTGGAGGTTCGCGAGTGCGGCGATGGTGGGGTTTGGGTGGTCCGTAATGGAGGTGCGGATTTTAGACGCAAGGACGAGGGTTGCTTGTATTGGAGGGACGATGTTAAACTCCTTGATAATCTGGGTATTCTTAATGTACCACGGAATACCCAGGACCGACCTCAGTATCTTCATGAAAGGGCTCTGGATGCCCTGTAGTCGGTTTCTCTTTGTAGCGCCCCACGTTGGTATCGCGTAGGTGCTGATGCTTTTGATTATGGCGTTGAAGGTGCGCAGCTTGGTCTTCTGGGAGACGGCTTTGTTGTTGAAGAAGGGCTTTAGCTGTACAAAGGCTCCGTATGCCTTGCCGCGGGTGTTGTTGATGTGCCGAACGTACTTGAGTTGGCGGTCTAGCGTTACGCCAAGGACTAGTTTCCAAAGACTATACCAGTGATGGAGAGTGATGATGTGCTCGTTTAGAAGGGTGGTGCACCGAGAGTGTTGTTTTGACGTACAGCTGACCGCGACGTCGTCTGCGTAGACGTACGTGTTGATGTTTTCGCGCTGGGGCAGGTCGTGGCAAAATATGTTGAAAAGGGTGGGTGAAAGTTTGGAGCCTTGGGGGACTCCGGAGGTAATTGGGCGGGGGTCGGAGAGGGAGTCGCCTACTTTAACGCGGATAAATCTGTCCAAGAGGTAAGATTTGACAGTGCCTATAAGGTAGTGTGGAAAACCTAGCTGTATAAGCTTGTACAGGAGGCCCTCGTGCCAAACTCTGTCGAAGGCCTGCTGTACATCTAGGAAAGCTATCGCGGTGAAGTTTTTGTGGATGAGGCTATCGGAGAGGTCTTCGGTGACTCTCAGAAGCTGGTGAACTGCCGAATGTCTGGCTCTAAAACCGTACTGCACGTCTGGAAGGATGTTATTTTTCGTGGTGTGCTTGTTTAGGCGGGTGGGAATGACGCTTTCAGTGATTTTACTGGGCGATGAGAGTAGGCTAATGGGTCTGTGGCTCGCGGGGTTTCTGAGGGGTTTTCCCGGCTTCGGGAGGCAGATGACTGTAGCCACCTTCCACGCATTTGGGAAATAACGAAGGCGCATCACGGCGTTGGTGATGTTGCAAATCGCCGTGATGAATTTTTGAGGGAGGATTTTCAGGACGCTATTGGAGATACCGTCACTGCCAGGGGCTTTTCGAGTTTTTAGGGATCGGATGATGCCTCTGATTTCGAAGGGTGTGCAGTGTTCGAAATCTGGGTTGTCAAGGACCTGTTGCTGCACCGTGTGGGTGATCCTCGCGTGTTCCTGCGCTAGTTCTTCAGCGCTAAGGTTGGGGGAGCATTGATTTTGCAGCGACTCTGCAAAGATCTCTGCTTTGTCCGAATCTAGCGAGTAGAGTTTGTTCCCTTGTTGGAGGGGGGGGGGAGGGAAGGCCGTTTGTTACGGAGTTTTTTGACGACCTTCCAAGCATTTCTTGGGTGGGACTCTGCCTCGGCTATGAATTTGTTAAATTCCTTGTTTCGGAATTCGAAGACTTTGGATTTGACTTCCCTTTCAAGGGAGTTAAGATGAACTTTAAGTTCGGGGGTTCTCCTTTTTTGCCAGAGTTTCTGGACTCTTTTTTTCTCCTTGATGAGACGCAGGAGGTCGCGAGGGAGTTTAAGTGTGTGTTGGGGAGCTGTGGTTGTTGTGGTGGCTTCGTGTGTGCATTTGTTGAGTTCGTCAGTGAGTTCGTCTACTGCTATGTCGAGTTCCGTTTGGGACTTGATGGGACGACATTTAAATGGGGAGGATTCGAGGTTATACGCAAGGTGGACCCAGTCTATGCGGCTGGTGGTGACGGGTATAGTGAGAAGGGATCTTGGGATCTCTAGGTAGACTGGGTTATGGTTGCAAGGGAGGTCTGGGGATGTTCGTGGTTCCGTAGGAATGGTTAAGTTTTTCGTCAGGAATATGTCTAAGATGTCTGGGTCTTGGTCTGGTGAGCTGGGGTAGTGAGTCGGTTCACTCGGAACCTCAACGTTGATGTTGTGGTTGCGCAAGTGTTTGAGGAGGGAACGACCCTTAGGATTTTCGTGTTTGCATCCCCACGATTTGTGCTTGGCGTTTAAATCACCAGCAACTATCGTAGGAATGTTGGAGTCAAACAGCGGGATTATGCATTGGAGGTTTGGATCATTCGTTGGGGGAGAATGGAGGGAGATGATCCTGATGGAGGCAGATGAGGTGGTGTGTACTTCAACGCCGACTGCTTCGCAGTTGGCAGCGTCCGTACTGATGACTCGATGGCGGATGCCCTTGCGTACAAGGATAGCCACTCCGCCATGGGATTTTTCGCGTCTGTCACGTCTGTGTACGGTATAGTTTGGTATGTAGAGTGTTTTTGTGTTGTCTAAGTATGTTTCAGTGATGCATGCAATGTCGATGTCTTTTGTCTGGAGTATGTGTGTGAGTTCAGTCGTTTTGTGTGTGATGCTGTTCGCGTTCCAGTTGAGTAGCGTAAGGTCTCTGTCTAGCGTGCTGCTGTTCTGTTGCCCTCGAGACCGGACACTCTTTGGTCGAGGCGAGTCAGTAGGGTCATTATTGAGTGGAGGATTGTCTCGGTGGTCGGGGGTGTGTTAAGCAGGGGAGTCGGGGGAGGGGCTCCTGTTCGATGTTGTTGAGAGGATGCCACATTCGCGTATGACATCCCCGGGCGAGTGATGTTCGAGCCTTGGGCTGTTGTCCGAGGGGCGGCTCTCCCAAAAGGGAGAGGAGGGGCAGTACTTTTCTTGGGGGCATGAGCTCCTTTTTGGGGGATTTTTGGACAACCCCGGTAGAAGGCGTGGTTCTCGCCATTGCAGTTTGCACAGCGAGGGGTGACTTGGTCCTTGTCCTTTTTTGGACACGTTGCGGTGGCGTGGTTTAAGCTGCAGAAACCACAAACGAAGGCCGCACGGCAGTACGCTGCCGTGTGATTGAATTTTTGGCAGCGACGGCATTGGGGGATGTCGTTGGATTTTCGCTTCTCTTCCACTCGGACGGAAGTGCCCCCGAGTGACCTGAGGTTGTAGATGGCGCGGGAGTTTGGGTCCGAAGCGTCAAGGTACACGGTGACCAAAGACCAGGTTCGGTCACCCTTTGTCATGCGGTAGACGCGACGGGCGGAGGGAACTTTGTCCTGGATCATGCCCAAGATTTCTGCTTCCGTGTAGCCAATATTGACTCCACGGATGACGACCACCATTTCACGGTCCTCGTGGAGCTGGTGTGTGGTGAACTCGACCTTTTTCTCGTCAAGGTCGTGTACGATTCGACGGAAGCTGTCGACGTCATCGGGGTACACGCGAGTACCCTGGGATGTGGTAATAACGCGGCGGACAGGGATTTTCTCCTCGATGAGGGCTTTATTGATTTTGGGCCAGAGTCTTTGGTCCAAGATTGTGATGGGAGGCGGGGCCTTTTTTTTGGGGATATTAGCAGTCTCCTGCGTTTTCAGCTGCGCTGGGTCCTCGAGGTGACCGTCGAACGCGTTTTTCCCTGCTTGGGAGGTGCTTCGTGGAGGTTGGGATTCGCAGGACTCTTCAAACTCCATATCGGAGAGTTCGGAACTGGAGAGTGACACGTTGGTCACTAGTTTTGTACGCCTTCTCTTTGCGGCGGGTTTCTTAACGGTCAAATTTGTGGAGGCATTTTCCACTGGCCTAGGGCTGGGCATGGGAGGGGGCTGCTTCGTTCCTGAAGTGGAGGGACTTAGCAGGCTTAAAGGGTCGCGGTTTGCGGGTGACGGAGAGATGAATTCCGGAATTTTTACCGGGGTGTTTTCCACTGCGCGGGGGGGCTTTGTATAAATAGCCGCGATAATATTGTCCTTCTCCTCGTTGGATTGGACAAGTTTAGCAATTTGCCGGTTGGATTTTTCCAGCTGGATAGAGTACTCACTCGTAATCTTCTCCAGGTACACGTTCCGTTGCCGGAGTTCGGCGAGTTCGGCTGTGATTTTGGCCAGTGTATCGCCAAGGGAGAGCGGGCTGTGTTCCCGTTGATTGATTTGTCGGTTGTCGCAAGGGTCTCGTCTATTTGGCTCGAGGGATTGCAGATCTGCTGGCCGGCTGTCAGTCATGCTGGACATCGGAGGGAAATGGAGGGCACTGTTGACACTCGCACTAGCACTGACACTTGCACTATGGAGCGCGGGCAATTCGGAAGATGTGTCTGTTTCGGATAACAGCGCATCAAAAGAGTTGGTCATATTGACCTTGGGTTGTGGACTAGCCACCGCAGAATTTGTTTGACTATACCCTTGAGAAGGGCAAGCCATACGGGCCACCCCTGAGGGCGGCGTGTACGCGGGTGTAGAATTTAGCGGAAACACAGTCGCACGGCGCGACTAAGTCGCGTTTACGGAAAGAGATATATAGGTAGCCCTGAAAAGGGCCGTTTAGAGAGAACTCAAGAACTCAAGTCTGAGTAAGAGCGATGCGTAACGGGCGTGCGCAGAAAGCGTGCGTTCGGTACGAGCGCTCTAGCAAGACTGAATCTAATCTCAACTAAATTAAAATAGGAAACAATGTATGGCTTCTACATGGCCCAAAAAGTCATAAATTTAACGATCAGTATTCAGGCCCCTTGCTTAGTGCTCGACATATGGGAAAATAGAAACGTTAAAATTAAGATTAATGAAACACGTAGAAAAACAGTACTCAGCATCCACGAATGCCACTTATACATTTCTTAGAACCCGTAAATAAATAAACAAATGCATAAATAATAAAAAGTCAAAAAAAGCAAAAAAAAACAAAACATGCACACAAACTCACGCATGCATGCACCACCTGTAGATACGTATACACTTTTTGATTGTTCAACGCTTGTGTATATTGTCGTTGTCATTTTTCTTTAATGTGCTGCAAAGATCACACTAAAGCATGAGTCAATAACATTACTCACGAAAAACAAATTGAAAATTACTTATTTTATAAATGAAGAGTATCCTCTGGCTAATTATCTTTTACATAATCATCAATCGAGCAACAGCAATCATTGGATATGATTGCGGCCAATTTTTCACTAATTTTACAAAATTTTATCTAGTCAATATAGGAGAATGCAACATCCCTGAAGCAAACATAAATTCACCTAGAGTAATCGTATCGCTCATCCAATCAAACGACTACGCTTTCACACATGTAATTTATTTAAAAATCAAGTTTAAGAGAACAATACATTGCAGCATGTGGTTGCATAATTGAGTAATAAAAAATAGGAAATGGAATACCGCAGAGATATAACACGATACGAATGCAATACAATTCATTTACACAGCAGTACGACACCGTACAACAACATCATACAAGACATTCCCATCAAGAATATAAAGACCTTTTTCATAAAATTAGCAGGCTCCGTTGGCTCTAACGGTGCCTGAGAAAACGTAGTATCTTGTACAGACACATACGGGAAATATGAAAAAGTATTCGTAGAGGGTTATGCAACCATCACTTTCAAAGAGAGTTGCAATACCCTAGATTTAAACAATAACAAAATAAGAGTCGAATCTAGAACATCATGTACCTTCGCGGACGATCCATTGACACCGTTTATGGATACGTATTTTAAAACATAATCCTAATTGACTCATGCAACCGTAATCACTACAAAAATATTTTTACAGGATACGTAAATGTGGTACTCAAAAGAGAAAATGAGTTCAAATCACTGTATGTGATCGAATCAGACCATGTGTCAGACGCATTTAAACACATGGGTACTGTAAACACATCCTCTTTCTCGCTTATTAAAACAGAGCACCAAAAAATATTTTTACTGACCGACCACGAGAAGCAGAATTTTCCAGCAGAAAAAAACGTCGATATTAACAACATAGGTATGTTCACATATGTAAATTCTAAGTTTATCTTCATTGAAAAACACTTCAGAAAACAAATGAGAGAAATATACAGAGACGTACTGCTGAAACAATACGAATTAGAAAGAAAAGTAATTGAAAACGCATTCAATATTGCCACCATTTTACCAGATAATTTTGCCTATCAACTTATGTCTGGCCCAGATTATATCAGCTTTTTGGCCGGGAAAGAAGCGCATATTATTAAATGGGTATGAGTATAAAAAACGCATAAGAAAGACTGATGGATGCAACCAAGAACTACCGGTTTTCTGGAATGAAAAACAGTATTTTTTAGCGCCACGCACTCACGTACTTAAAGAATACTGTACAAAAAAAGGATGCAAACACTACTCTCCGTAATGTATAATTTCAGATCGTAATGGTTAAAAATGTTAGCACAAATTACAACCCAAGATGATCCACAGTTACTAAAGCCAGACACCAAACAAACTTGGAATTACTCGAGTTCCCTCGACTAAGCAAATAGCGATATTTATTCTTATAATGACACAGAAAAATTAAGAACCTTTATTACATTTCCTGCCAAACGCTCAGCAGTACTAAATCAAGTAGCAGCAAGTATAATAGAAAAAACAAGACTTGCACAGCAATTTCCACTCTTACACCTCTTTGACGAAAACACTTTACAAACACTCGCGGTAAACACTTAAAACAAAATGTGGCAAGAATGTATTTCTTTCGGCTCAGCAAGTGCCACTTTTATCACTATACTGATAACTTTTAGAACCCTTAAATTAATTATAGATACAATTATTTATGGTTACGCTCCACACAGCATTTATATTTGGTCAATTCACATTCCAGCAGCAACTTGGAACTTATTCAGAAACCTGATACTGCGTCTGGCCCGATCACCGCCTGACGGTGGAAACTCAGGCAACGAAGGGAATGCCACTGTACCAAACCCACCAAGTTACTAGCAAATATCAATGAAGCAACTCACTGAAGCAATATTTATAGACTCTGTTACAGCCACCTCACCTCGAAAAACTGACACATACTTATACCCTATTATAATACATGAACCCTAAATTTCATCTTTAGCTATCCATACTTAAAACGTAGAAACACAAGTTTAAAAATCCTTCTAACACGAAACAAGAAATAAATAAATCTCTAAAGTTAATTGAAAAACAAAATTTTCTCAACCATTTTATTGATATCAACGACGCAATAATTTAGACAAAGCAACGTACAGATGAATAAACAACTCATTACTCCCATAGAAGTGATCGTGTCTTACAGTTGTACATTCAAGCTGATGTAATAGCGCAACACAACTACCCAGAAATAACACAAATACCCCAGGAGCGGGAAAAATAAGCAATAGCCTGTTTCATTAAAGGGCTTAAGACTCCAGTAGGTCGTTACATGTGCCCACCCATGTACTGTGCAACTCTTGAAGAGTGCCGCCAACACGCCACACGAGTTGACAATTACTTACGAGATCTTATAAACTTAAAACTGCAGTAATACTAAGATATAACTATACAATACACAAAAAAAAAATAATAATTTTTTTCTTCTTACTCAAAAAATCTTTTTTTTTTTTTTAGGTATTAGAAATGTTGTTCAGTTATATTATATATAAAATCGTGATAATAACAAGCGCCAAGGTAACGCTTGAATTTTATCAATTCAATTCTAACCTAGAAATCTCTTATGAACAGATACAAGATATGAGAATAATGAGCTAATTTTTGTCCATAGTGTCTCACATAGACACTTAACATCTTAAAAAAGCTCATTACGACCTCACCCACATTTTAATCAATCTTAACACCACCCTTCTAGGAAAATTATCCATAGTAACTCCGTGTCTTACACAATATAAAAATAAGCAATCAAAATTCAAGAACTAGGCAACCTCAACTCTATATTCTACAGATTATTAACATCGTACAAAGTTAACAACGCAGCAACTGATTCCAAAGAAATTAAAATTTTCAAACATATATATAGCACCAAACAGCAAACCATCGCTAAACACGATAAATGCACCTATTATATAGACGATAAAATAAACCAAAGCGAGAGAGTGGCTACGGAGTGACGAAAATACTTACAAGCAAATCTTACTGAATTTAAAAAGAGCTTGAGTCCACCCACCAAGACACAAGTGCAAGCAGACGTCTTGTTACTTGAAACCTACCACATCTTTGTCAACTTTAAAAATCTCATAAAAAAAACTACCAACTCAATGCAACAAAATAAGTTAATATTTTTAGTAAGACTAATACAGGATGTTGGTTATTTTATGAACACCTGATGGTCACCTGAGATCTCAAATTGAAAAAAAAATCCCAAGAAAATGGGAGTGACCAAAATGCACACCCAATACCCTCGCCGTTTAATCAAATTTTCTAGCAGCCAAGCCATTGGTCCCAAAATTTTTCTGAAGTCAAGACCATATTTTCGCAGATTAAATCGATGTGAAGAAAAAAAAACTTCTCACGCCCGGTTCTTTTGTCCAACATTCTAACAAGGGAGTTCCAAGCGGTATTTAAACGCGAACACAACTAATTTTTTTTATTACTTTTTTGAGTCTCAAACTTATAATACCTTCTATTACTTAACTCCAATATCTGTTATCCGTAAAAATGGCCCAAATTGCGATCCTGACAGAAGAAACCCTGACAGCCGAGATCTGCGTGACAGTAGTGCTAACGATGTTAGCATTCTGGATTTTCACACGAACGGCCACGTCTGGTTACGAGCGAAAAAGGATCAAAACCAGAAAATTTAACAGGAGAAAGAAGCCGGCACTCACAAAGATCAGCACTAAGAAACCATCAACAGAAGAATACCAGGGCCAGAAGCTTCTTTGGGCCCTCAATTATGAATTGGGGCGACTCGATCGCGAAGAAAAAAATCTGATGGAGGCATTTTAAAACAAAATTAATTTCATGGTCAAGGAACTCCTGTGGAAGCAGGAGTATTTTAAGAAAATAATTAAAGATGATGAAAATGAAAAGAAATCAAAAGAGACATGAAAAAATTTAATAAAATCAAAAAAAAAAAAAAAAAGTATGTAAATAAAAAAAAGAAGATAAGAAGAAAAAAGAAAGAAATAAAATAAAGGGAATTTAAAAATATGAAAAAAATTAAAAGAAACACACCAGTTTAGTTCAACAATCGTAAGAACTGAACTAATTTTTTTTAATTTTTTTTTTTTTTATTCGTTTTTCAAGTTTTTGTTTTACTAAACTACATGAATGCAGTTTTTATTCTCATAGAGCTTCATTCTTTCTATGGGTCTGGTGACCCTCTTGTTACTTGAAAAATTGTGTTTCTTTATACTCATCTCATGTTTAAAGAACTTCGTTCTTACCGTGGGTCGTATGACCCATTTATGCCCCCTGGTTTGTTTCTTTTAATCTTTTTTATTTTTTAAAATTTCCTTTTTTATTCATTTTTCTTAAATTTTTTTCTTTTTTATTTTTTTAATTCATTTTTTTAAATTTTATTTTATTTTTAAATGCCTCTTTTAATTTCAATTAATTTTCATTTTTTCATTCTTAATTTCGTTCCTTTTTTTCTTTATTTTTTGTTTTTTCAATTCATTTTATTTTTTTCATTTCATTACTTTTTTTTATTTTTGTTTCTTTTTTTTTTTTTTTTTCTTTGCACTAAGTATATAGTTAACAATTTCACCACTATCTGTGATAAGCTGTGACTACTTTTTTCGTCTTTCTGTCAAAACTAGTTTATATGCAGTAAAAGACTTGTCATACTTTGTTACGAGGATGCGTTAAATAATTTTAAAAAAATCTAAGAAAATGATCTGTTAAAAGCTCCCTTAACCCAAAGCTCCAATAACCCAATGTTTAGCATAATGGATTATTATTATGTAAACCTATAAAATTTTGAAGTTAATCCATAAGTTTTTTTTTAAATAAAATAAGAAAAAAAAGGGTCAAGTATTCGTAAAAGCACATATATAGGTATATCCATATAAAAAAAATAATTGCCAGCGTTGCTACACATTTGCTTTCCTCCTACCTTTCTAAACTGTTCCCCCGCTAACTGTGATGAACGTTTTTAACTCAAAAAATTACCTCAGTCTCAAATACAAAGATTATGAAAGAATAAAACGCAATGAAAATTAGTTACTGTAGTCATAGAACCTCGTATAAATCAACTATTGATGAAAAAACGATGAAAAAAATGTAAGACTGTTGGAAAAAAGTTAGAAAACTTTTTAAAAAATGAAAAAGTTGTAAAAATAATAATTTATTGATACATTTGAAGATTAACAAATTAATAAAAATTAAAGAAATATTCATGAATGTACGGAAAAATTGCAGCTAAAAAAAATGTTGTATTTAAGTTTGGAAAGTAATCATTCAATAAAAAAAAACAAAAAAAAAATGAATAGTTAATTGAATGAATAATATTATATCTAATGTAACATATTATCGAACTAAATTAATTAATAATCAGTAAATGAATATTTAAACTAGAATTCAGTTACGAACCACCGTATAAGTGGAAGAAACCGTAATTCTTATTTGGAAGTGCTCGTAGCAGAGTGGGTCAGATACATGGCTCGTGTGCAGAGAGATCGAGGGTTTTAACCTCTTGGAAAGTGTTTTTTTTTTTGTTTTTTTTTTGTTAAACAAAAAAAGTTAATCAAAAATTATTGTGGGAAAATAAATTATGATTGAATGAAACATCAACTGCTTGGTGTGTGTGCTTTGATGGTGTGGTGTGAAAGGGAATGGGGCGAGGCAAAACAAAGAGTGATGAGAGGAAGTGTGCAGGAGACAAGCGCAGCACAGTTGGAAGAGACAGGATGAGGGGGAGTGTGTAGGAGACTGATGGTGAGGGTGACGGGATAAAGGGGGACATAAAATAAATTAGGAGGAAGAGATTTCCAGTAAGTGACTTCCGTTTCATAGAAGTCTTTTATTTTTAAAATTCTAGCCCCCCAAGCACGCGACATAAAGAACTTCGTTCTACAAAACAACAACAAAACAAAATTTAAAAAAAGACAAAAAACACACAAAAAAAACAAACACAAAAATGTACACAAAAAAACTAACGAATACAGCACTCAAAAACAACAAAAGAGAATCCAAAACAACACACACAAAAAGAGAGATACACAGAACACAACTAACAAAAAAAGAACTACAAAAATATTTGCACAAATGTACGACAGAACACTATTGCAACCCTCCGACGACAAATTCACACATATATATTACGAGTAAAGCTCACTAGTATAATAATATATGTATGATAATATATGTAGCCCATTTGCACATCACTAAAGCTTTCTCTCCTTAGTAATAGCATTTACGCCACTTTCAAATCCCACCATCTGTACATCAACCCCTAACTTATATTTTGATGATCCACCTAACATAGTATCGATGGATTCATGGACCATAATACTAACTGTGAGCGCTGGATATTTGTTAGGAAAATACGCGAGAACCACCGCTCAAAAGATACGAAGAGTTGGGACAATCTTCCTAACTAGAGGGGGTGACTCATTATCACTTGTCGCATACCAACCCATACGCAACCAACCTCGTATACACATGTAAGCATGGAACCAACCATAGCACACAAGCTGGAAGCAGGAAAAATTTCATTTGAAGCAGCTCTCTACATCTATGGTATGAGGCACGTACGTGCATCAGGCAGCACTTGAATACGATACTCGGATAGCTTCATCGAAGATATGATAATAAATGTATTACTGGACCATTCCGAATTCATTTTCAAAATCACCATTAAGCACCAAGCAATGCGATCATCTAATGTAACCCTTAGAAACTCAAACAATAGCCTTCAGCATCGTGAAATAAGAAAGTTCATAAAACACCCTAATTGGGATCAAGCTGAAACCCATGAACGAGAGTAAGCCGCTATCAGCACAGTTGGTATTGGGTCCCCATTGGAAGGAAAGGGTTACGATCGGCATGTAACTTCTCAGGCATGGAAAGTTTATCTTCTAAATATTAAACCCTGGAAAAGTTGCTGTGCACGCACCATGCATCATTTCCAAGGTAATAGAGACGACACCGGTACAAGATGCCAGTTTAAGTGCCCCAACCCAGTACACCACCAGAGCACATATAGTAATGTTTGCCGTTACTGTGAGTCCACTTTACACAAATTTGACTTCAACATCGTGGTCCAGTGATAAAGATCTTTCTTTTCTCCTGCCATCCCATCTGAATGTCATCATTAGTGCCTCTTTACTCAATTAACCTCATACTATCGTAATCTACTGTAACAATATTTTTAAGACATTGTACCGACAATAAAAACTAAGCGCATTTCTGATAGCTAACCAAATCTATTGCTTGGATGTTGATTATAAATACAGCTGTAGCTAGTAAGTCTAAAAAGTACTAAGAAAAGACAAACAAAAAAAAACAAAAAAAATAACTTCACAAATAAAAAAATTAATAAATATATGTAACAATATATGAAGTAACAGTATCCCAAAACACTGCAAGTCACTTACTGTATCCCTAGAAAATGAAATAATTGTTAGCTATTAACTTACATTGTAATATGTAATACTGATATGTAAAGACGATATTTTTTACAAATGTAACCCTAGCTATATTCAAATTGTGTAAAACATACATCTGTAAAACGTGAGCCGATTGTACCAGGAACGAACTTGCCCAGCAAATGAAGACTTAGGGGGGGCGTATAACGTGTAGTGGCGTCTACCCACAGTCAGTGATAAATACCATATGGTGTTTGTCACCTAGTAGCTGCACCCACAAATCGATACCAACGCACGCTGGGTTGGTCGCGTGCTCACTAGCCATTCCCGCTCTCTAACTCTACCCCTACCAAATTCAACATCTGGCCTACCCCTGCAGCTGCACCTATTTTCCAAGAATATGTTCATTAAATTTACCTCCACTCCTTGACTTACCACCGGTCCTACCTCCGATTATCAATCCAGTTTAGGGTTTAAATAGAACCGCGCCCTGCGAGCTTGATCTCTTTTCTGGAGAAACCGCGACCAACAAGCAAGCAGCCAGTCTTAACTAAAGCTAGTAACATTATTAAATATCCATCTGATTGTTTAAATTATCGTTATAATATTTGTGAACCAATAAAGCATGTTTCGCTCATTTTTCAATTGAACTTTTCATTTCTAATAACATATTACCAACTTAACACGCAATTTACCTCACTGGCCAACCCAGGAGAGCTGTCAGCTTCTATTCGTCCATTATTTGTAAAGGCGCTGGTGAATTACTTTTAATATTTTAATTACATTGCAAACACTGCTGAACACAAACGCATTTGCTGTCCACGCGCTGCATTTAAATACTCGTGCGCTGAAGTAACGTCGAAGAGCCATGACGTAACACTACAAACGATTTGCAGCCACTCTTTTTTAACTTGAGCAATGATAAATGTCTGAAATATTTTGTACTATAGTTTTTACGCCAACACTGTAGTCTGCATTAAGATATGTACAAAACATTATTGTTATAAGACAGATGTAAAAAAATTTTATTAGTTAACCCTTATTTATTGTATTTTTATGCAGTCGCATAAATTTTGGTACTACAATTTAGGAATGGTTATGAAAATCTCAATCTTCTTATGATAAAAAAGCTAGTTTCTATGTATGGTGTGAAAAACCTTAAGCCATTAAAAATGCTACAAAAATTTTAAACGAATTTCTTGGTCTATCTTTTACGAGAATTTTTATTTCCAAGCCACATACATTTCTACGTCACATCTTTCATAGTGTAAGCAACTTTAATATTTTCTGCAAGACTAAAACTTTGTTTTTCACTTACCATATCACAATTATTTTTCCGTATAATATACTATACTATTAAATGTGTTGGATTATAATAGTATTTAATATAGAAAATTTCCATCCTGATTTTTGTATCGTATGAATTATAAAAAAAAACTCAGATCTTCATAATATTCGTAAGTAATACACTTCTGTATTTATAAAAGTATTTACACACGAAATTATGTATGAAAGGTTTGGTATTGCGCAGCTTTCCCTTTAGTTAATATATTAGTCTTACACACATTCAAAATGACTAATCGTAAGAACACTCTGAAACATTTTGTTAAGACACATGAAAAAAAAAAACACGTAGTAAGCCTTAAATTAATGGCAACATTACGTAAAGGAATAGCTTTTTCAAATAGTCAAAATCTACTTAATAGAAATAAAACATTTGTTCAAATTTATTTTCCAATAAATAGTACAGTAAGCCTGGGCTATTTGAAGTTGAAAGTAAATTAATAGTTTCATCTAAGAAGATGTACCCTTCCTTATCAATTTCTGAGATAAATTTTGCGAGATATATTTTAGGAATTGTTGAAGAGCATCTACAAAAAATCCTAGCGTTTTTTCCACAGGGTCTTAAAAAATAAGCTACTTAAATTTTTGGTGAAAATCCTCAGATAGAAACATTGCATAAGTAGCTCACAACATTTGCTTTAAAGTGCTATTGCAGCATAATACGTAACAAAAATGTATTAGGTCAATCTTATGAAAAAAAAAATTTTAAGTTCCAATACAAAGATTACTCTTATAAATTTGATTATCATAACATGATTCCCTTTATTTTGTATACTATATAAATATTGTTAAACTTATAGTCAATGGTATGAATTACCTTTATAAGGAACATTTATATTTAAATTGTTAGAAATATAAAAATTCAATAAACTGTAGAGTATTTTATTTAACCCACACGTGTCTGTTTAGTAGTACGCTAACATTTTACAGTTCACGTAAATGCTTCTTTTCCACTGTCCTAAAAGTAACTTTTTAGGCTTAGGGTTTCTAACCCCCAACCTTTAAGATCTTAGAGTTAGACACTGTATGGAATTTTTCTACACCCTAATATCAAACTATGGGAACATTGTTGTCCCAAATTGTGAAGGTGCAGTGAGTATGCAAATTCTTACAGTAAAATATTTATTTCTAAATCGAGTAATAATAACTGCTAGACTGAATAAATCTGTAGATATTCAGATTCTCATGAATATTCAGGCTTACAGAAAATCCTTACACATTGTCTACTTTTAAAGAGTTGAGTGGCATGAGTTAAAAATTAGGTGACTTCATTGTGGTATGACAGTTTCTAGTTAACGGTGAGTTGCTGACTAAAAATAAAAAAGTTATGATAATTTGTGCAAGCTTTTTTTAAAACTGCTATTAAGTAATAATGTAGGAAAAAAGTGTTAACATATACATTCATTAAATAATATAACAGAGTATAGAATAACGACAGTTCTTAAATAATAATTTTTATTGTCAAATACTATCTAAAGTAATAAGGAGTAATATTACCTTCATAATTCTATTTTACTATGAATAACTATATATTCATCATAGAATTACTCTACAATATATCATTATGAAAAAATTATTGATAATAAGATAAAAAATTTTGTTACCTTATTATGAAATGAACTATTTCTAGATAAAATTAAGTAATTAAAACAACTAAATAATGACATTTAAAAAAACATACTTTTAACAAATATTATTACAAATAAAAATCAAACAATGGGATGCTTATAAATTATTTTAACTACCCATTTCTCCTATACTATGAGGAATTTTAATAAAGAAATTATTGAAAATATAAGTAGAAAATTCATTACCTTATCTGAAAATGCACTATCCCTAGATGAAATGCCAATGACGGGTATGTGATAAAAACCACTTGTATATGATACTGCTGCAGGTGATAAATCTCCTTCTGTTGGATGGGATGCAATAATTGCATAAACTCGTTGAGCAATTAAATTTTTGCAGACATTTAAAGCTGTTCTAATTGGATTTGAGTCCATTTCAATAACTACATGACCATAAGTTACTCCTTTATTTACATATTGTGAATCAAAATTTAAGTTCTGCAACAAATTTGACTTTCATAATTTATAATATCTCTAACTGGCTGAGTGACTTGCAATATTATTGATGTGATAGTTTTTATTTTATTTCATTTTGAAGTGAAATTTTTTTTAAACATAATAATAGTACAGTTTTGGAAGAGTGTATAATGTACTCGTCGTAGAGACGTCTCTAGCTGGATTTTGGTATTTAAAACTTTATTTTTTAAACCAAACTTTTTTTGTCACAACTTTTATTTGGCTTAAGTCATGTTTCTTGGTCGAATAATAAAAAAAAGATATACATGTTTAAGAAATTTTTGCTATGTATTCTACAAAAAAAAAATTTTTGGATAGGTAGAAGATCCTTTTTTTTAGTCAAATCGCAAAATTTTCTTCCAAATGATAGTTTATCGCATGAAAAAATAATTATTCTCGAAAAACACAATCACTTATCATGACTTATATCATACTCTCAAGTAGAATAAGCCTTGCAGCTGCTAGTAAAAGACAAGAATTCGAGTCTCAATAAAAAATCAAAGGATTCATAAAGTTTCAATCTAAGACTTACTAAATTTTTCTGTATTTAGTGACAGTCAATACAGTTTTTTTCTTTTTTTTTGTATAATGAGAAAGAAAAGATCTTTCAAAGACACCTCAAAAAATAGCTATCGTAAATTTATTTTATTTTAGTAGTGCCAAATTTACCCAACCCTAGATACAAGACTAAAACCTCTCCAGGGTGAACAGCCGGAAAGATCATAGACCCCAAAGTAGGAAAAGAGAATAGAGTTTGAGATACAGAGTAAAAGATACGTGTTAAAAGTTGGTAAATGATCTACGACCAAGGGAGGGCATCATCAGTTATTATGCGTAGTACCGAAGCTTGGATGATGAGGTGTTATAACAACCTGACGTTAAAGGGACTCGGTAACGATGCATAGAATGGAGAATATATATAGAAATGGAGAGAAAAATAAACAAAGAGGGAGTGCCTTACCCCTGGATCACCAAACTCTTGTAGATCCAACAGTGAACCTAACGGATAAGCTCGCCCAAAGTTCGTTCCTGTGACAGGATTTAATGGGTGAGTTCGTCCAGAAGTTGCCCCCTCCGAAATGATTGCCTGCTAACCAACTAGTAAATCAAGTTCTAGAGCAAGAAATGAAAGTGGTTACTTCTTGGATGTACTTATCTAACAGTATATGAACCCTTGTCTAACGATTCACTAATGAGATATTCTATAGTTACAGTGGATATAATTGATAAACCTGGTGTTACGCCCATACAGATTTGTCGAAAGGGATTAGCACCACTCTCAAAGTTGAGTAAATACAGCTGTGCTGATAGAAAGGTATCCTTGACTATTTCTATTACAGACACCTCAAATAAACATCAACGTTTTCAACACATGAAAAATCACTGAAACAGTATGGGGTTAAATAAAATTGATTTTTCGTGTACTGAGTTGGATTTTATTTATGAAGTAAATACTCTTCACCTTCAAGACAAAATTTTTTAATTGGTTTGGCCACCAAAAAAATTTCAGCTGACAAGTTACCAAGTAATTAACAAGTTTTTAGTAATCTGTCTTTTAAGATTTGTTATTCAGATATGTCAGTAAAAGAGGGCGTAGTGTAAGTTATTGTATTAGTAAAAGTTTTTTGGAGTAGCTTAGATGTGCAAGTTAAAATTAACCAGTATTGTACTACCAAATTGATATAATTATTCTTGGATAATAGAAGTATTTTGAATCAAAGAGGCAAGGAAAGAAATGAGTTAGTGAAAAAATCTTTTTTGATAAATTAATTACGATTGTTTAACATTGCTCGTGTACATGATTTTAAAAATATTGAGGAAGAAGATGTAATGCAATATTTTAACGATTTAGTCCTTACGTTATATCTGCAAGTGGCAATCTCTTATCATGTTGGCTGATAAGGGTAAATTTTTTCACTGTATTATAATTTACAAAGTTTTACTTACCGCTTAATGGTAAATAAGTATCAAATAAAATATAGCTCTAACAAAAAAAAAAACTTAAGTTTTGACGTTTAGGAAACAACTCATGCGTTGCTCTTATTTTAGATTTGGAAATCAATTTAAAAAAAAATGATTTGCTGAAAAAATGCAGTACTTAAAACTTCTCTTACTTTAGAGAATCTTCCTAAATTTCTACATGTGTCTTAAATGACGAAGACCATGGCCTAAAATATGTTTTAGGAGTTTGATTCTAAAAGTAATAATTACTTGATCACAGTGTCTAATAAATAATGTAAAAACATTTATTATTTAATATTTATTTAAAATATTGTAAAGTTTTTATATCTTACAACTTGGAACAAAAAGAACATTTTAATGTTAAATGCACCCTATTCAAAAGGATTCTTTTATCTTTAAAATCGATTATCATGTTAACTTCAGTTTTTTACAATAATTTTAGTTACACTATATTAAGATTATTTGGGTGTTATTATTTTGAGCAGTGAAGAAATAAAATTAACATAAGATAGTGCAAGCTACGAGTTTCGTTGGAAGGTCGATATTTTGAATCAAAAAATGAGCGAGGTTGAATAAATATTTTGACTGAAGATATCGTAACAGCATTAGATAATTGTAAAGTTTCTCATTAAAGTTCTACGATTATTATCGCTGCAGTAGCTAAAGCTTCGGATCACGATTTGAACGAGCTCTCATAATAAAGAAAAGCTCTTTTTATGAGACCCGAAAAAAAATCTGCCGAAATAGCGGAAACCATAAAAAAGGTCTCAATGCAGGGTGATAAAGTTGATGGTGCAGTAGTAAATTTTGACGATAAAGTTATACTAGACCATTTGACGTGTAAACGAACAGATCGTGTTCCCATTTTGATAACTGTTGGCGAAACAGATCAACTGCTTGATACACCATCACTACCAGACGGCAAAGGAGTAATTCAAGCACATGCAATTTTCAATGCAATTAAAGAATAGCATTTGTGCCAAGTATCGAAGCAGTTTGTTGTGATACGACTAACGCAAATATAGGATGTAAAGCTGGAGCAGCAGTTCTTTTAGAAGATCTATTCGATAAAAACTTGCTCTTTACTTACCGCGTGTAGGCATCATATTTTTCAAATAATTCTAGGTTCTTGTTTCAGATAAAACTTTCCGGAACTGTGGGATCAAACATCACATTAATAACAATGTTGAGTATATTGTACATTTATACCAACGAATTTATATGTATACGTATGCAAAATGGACTCGTGGGGCCAGCGCCATCTCTGGCCAACTATAGTTGTAAGACATTTGCAGACGCCTGGCACTCAAACGCGGGTGCAAGTAGATCTCGTCTGTTCACCGAAGCATGCGGTCATGGATGCAAGCAGCCGTTTGTTGTTGGCTGTGATGTGTACCGTTCTTATAAATATATTCTCCTTTCATTAAATATCAACTATGACAAGGTGTGCTTGCTCATCTCCCAATCGATGGAATAAATCCCTAAATCTATTAACGTGGTAGCAAAGGTCCGTGGTTACGTGTGATTAAAGTGTAAATCTAACACTGAAAATCAAGAAAAAGTTCTTGTAAAAGTGTACAGTTGTTATTCACGTAATCCGTTTCAGTTTTAAAAATTAAAGAGATTATATGCAAGTGATCACAGATAAAAAGAGTGTCAATCCAACACTGAGAAGTGTAAGAAAAGTTTTGGTAAATGTGATCAAAGACATACTGGTGCTGAAAAAGTATATTTTCAAGGAGAGAGAAGAATCGAAAAATCTGGAAGATCTAAGAGAGGAAATGAGCAATTCCAAAATGGTGGAGATTTCAATACCTGTGTTTGATGGCCAAAACTATGCACATTGAAAGAAAATAATAACGATGTTTTTAAGGTTAAAGAAATGTGCAACGATGATAGAAGGAGAAAAAGTATCGACGGACAAAGAAGACGAATGGGCTGAGAACGAAATAAAGGCCATGAATTATGTTTACAGTGCTATTTCGAATAAGCAGCTGAAATTTGTCGGTGAATTGGACACAGCATTCAAGATTATGAAAAAGTTTGATACTATGGATTTAAAGGAATCAACAGCTTTGCAGATCGTTTACCGGAAGAAGCTGAAATAAATCAGATTAAAGGATTTTCAAGAATCATCAGTCTTTATAAGTGAATTTGAAAAATCAGTGAACGAGTTGAAATCAGCTGGTGCTACAGTGAATAAAAAAGAAAAGTTAAATTATTTATTGAGAACATTACCAGAATTGTATAGTTATAATGGCAATTTGATAAACACATTAAAACTGAAGGATCAGACAGTTAGTTATGGGATCGATAAAATAAAAATGTTGGAAATTAAAAATAAAAGTTAAAATGCTTTTGTAAGCGTAAAATTAAATGCTTTCGTGTCAAAATCAAAAGGTCATGAGAATTAAAAAAGAATGCAAGAAAGAACCTGTTACAGCTGTGGTAAAATTGGACATTTCAAGAAAGATCAAAACTGGGCGCGGACGCCCCGAACGAGCTCCCAGTGGGCGAGCGCATCCAAGCTCTCCACAGGAGGGCTGGGCAGAACGATGGAGTTGAGAGGGCCACCGACGAGGAAATGCCCTGGGGTGAGAACATCGAGGTCTCCAGTGTCTCCAGACAGCGATGTCAGTGGTCGGCTATTTAAGACTATCTCAATGCCAACGAGCACCGTGGAAAATTCCTCGTAGGTGAGATGGCGTGACCCCATGACGCGCCGGAGGTGACTTTTGGTTGACTTGACGGCGGCCTCCCACAAGCCACCGAACTGAGGAGCGCCCGGTGGAATGAACTTCCAAGCAATTTCTTGATCGGCGAGAGAGCCCACGACCAATCCCCAGTCCAGCTCGGCTGTCAGCAAGGCATCGCGCAGCTTGACATCAGCGCGGTGGAAGCAAGTCGCGTTGTTGCTCAAATGGAAACAATGCTAGCTATGGAGGCCAAGCACGGGGGGGGGGGGACGTCAACAATTTCGTGGAAACAACACGCAACAAGGAGTATTAAGAGGCAGAGGCTCAAGTGGACAACGAGGCAGAGGCTACGCGTCGCAGCAAGAAATGTGGCAGCAAGGCAACAGCTCGTTTGGCGCTTTCTCTGCGAAGATCTTCAAGTCTACTGCGATGCATAGCGAAACGCAAGGTAAACGTATTGACTGGCTTTTGGATAGTGATTGTACTGATCATGTGGTAAATCTAAATAATGTTTTTGTAAATTTTATTGAAATAAAAAATCTGGTTGACGTAAATATAGGAGACGGTAGAAGTTTAAAAGCGACTAAAATAGGAAAAATTTCGAATTATTTGAAAGTGTACAATAAATTAGTGAGAATTGAAATGTCTCATGTGTACTATGTTAAAGAAATAAAAGAAAATTTATTAAGTTCATCAAAAGTTACCGATAAAAATAAAGTTATTGCTTAAAATAATACGGCAAAAATTTATAACAGAGAGAGTGCGCTTTTAGCTATCGCGTTTAAAACAGAAGAATTGTACAGATTGCAAAGTGTAATTTAAAATGAACATAAGATTACCGTTAATACTATGAGTACCGAAAATAATGACGAAATTACTTTAAAGGAAAAATGGCATCGTATTTTGAGGCATGTAAGTTTCAAATATTTGAATGTTTTATGTACAAATGAACTAGCAGATGGTCTGCCAAAAGAAATTGAGAGTAACTGTATGAAATGCGTTATTTGTATAAAAAATAAAATTCACAATTAATCATTTGAAAATACTAGACAAAAGGCCAAGGAAATTTTAGAAATAGTACATACTGATCTGAATGGGCCTCATAATACTACTGGATTAAATAGGGAAAAATATTTTTTAACTTTTATTGTAGACTATAGCAAAATAGCCAGAGTATATCCAATTCAATCAAAAGATCAAGTCTATGATTGTTTTGTGTCATATATGAATGAAGTTGAAAATATTACTGAAAAAAGAATAAAAATTTAAGGTGTGATAACGGTAAGGAATATATGAATAAAAGAATTTTTGATCTAGTAAAAGAAAAAGAAATAAGTCTAGATGCATGTCCACCGCATATGCACGAATTAAATGGTACTGCCGAAAGGTATGATAGGAGCATTATGGACATTGCTAGATGTTTGTTATCTGAAGCTAGAATGAATAGTAGATTTTATCCAGAATTTGTATGCGCGGCAGCATAAATAAAGAACATAACACTTGCAAATACTGCTGATTTAAAAACTCCTTTTGAATTGTTCTTTAGTATGGAATCTAATGTTAAACATTTAAAAATGTATGCAAGTAGGGTATTTGTACGTGTGCCTGAACAGAGAAGGCAGTCGAAATGGGATAGAAAAGCAGATCTAGAAATTCTTGTAGGTTATGAAAATGTAGTATATTGAATTTTAATTAATATCACGATTAACATCAATTTGCTACAATAAATAGAGTTATCGTAGCAAAACATGAAGATGTCATTGAAAAAGATGAATATTGTATTCGATTAAAAGATAATGATGATGATAAATCAAAAAATGAAAACGAAATTGTTGATGACAAATCCGAGTCAAGCGAATTTGAAGATGCTGAGTATGAAAATGACAATGATATTACTGAAAGAGAAAATGAATGTCAAAGTCAAAAAGAGAATAATGTTAACAGTGGACTGAAAAGAAATATAAAGTGTCCAGAAAGATATAATGATAACTATGTACATAATACGAGTTATGTCAATTATTGTAGGGCAGAAAATCCTAAAAGTTTTGATGAAGTTGTAGGAAGTTTTGAATCTGATAATTGGAAAAATGTGATGAAAAAAGAAATAAAATATTTAAATAAAACTTGGGTATTGGTAGATAAGCCAAAAGATAATAAAGTTTTAGATGTGAAATCTAAATAGGTTAATTAAAAAAAAATGGAAAAAAATTTAAAGCTAGGTTAGTAGTAAGAAAGTTTCAACAAAAAGAGATTACTGAAGATATTTATTCTCCTGTAGCTAAGATGCAAACTTGAAAAGTTCTGTTATCGTATTGCTGCCAAAAAGGCTCAATTGTTGATTAGGTGGATGTTGAAACTACATTTTTAAATGGGAAAGTTAGATCAGAGATGTATGTCAAACAACCGCAAGGTTTTGCCAACAATTCTTATAAAGTATGTAAATAGCAAAACGCATTGTATGGTTTGAGAGAAAGTCTTGGAGCTTGGTTTGAATGTTTTAATGAATTGATAAAAAAATTAGAATTTGAAAATAGTAAAGTAGACAATTGTTTATATTCTTTGAGCAATGGAAAAGATAAGGCTTACAACATTTTATTTGTTAATGATTTATTAATTTGTTGTAAAATTTAAAAGACTAATGATGTGATTAAGGGAAAATTGTCAAAAAGGTTTTGCATAAAGGATTTGGGAAGAGTAATGAATTATTTGAAGAATAAATATTAATTATATGTCAAGAAAAATGTTATTTTTATGAGTCAAATAAGTTATATTGAACCATTGGCAAATAAGTACAAATTAGAAAATGCTAAATTATATGATACACCAATGGAAATAAATTTAAAGCTAGAACAAGCAAAAGAAATCAGAAATGATTTGAAGTATAGAAATTTGACTGGTGAACTTTTGTATATTAGTTCAGACATGAGACCTGATGTAAGTTATATCGTTAATTATTTAAGTCAATTTCAAAATTGTAATGATGAAATACATTTTAAGTATGCGATGAAGATTTTAAAATACGTGTACCTAACAAGAGATTTAAACCAAATGTATAAGAAAAATGATAATGCAGATATAATAGATTGCTATAATGATTCAGACTTGGCAGGTGACTGTCTTGATAGAAGATCTACATCGGGCTATGTTATAAGATTTTTAGGTAATATGGTGTATTGGAAACTGCGAAAATAAAATAGCGAAACAAAGTTTTCGACTTAAGCGGAGTATGTTGCTTTGTCAGAGGCTGTTAGTAAATTGAAGTTAATAACAGATTTGGTAGATACTTTAAAGTTAAAGTTAAATGAACAGATAAAAATTTGTGAAGATAATTCAGGAGCCTTAAGCATTGCTAAATGTGGAAATTTTACAAAAAATTCGAAATATATCGAGGTGCGTTGTCATTACATTTATGACAATTACTTAAAAGGAATTATTGATATTGTAAAAGTAGAATCAGAAAGTAATATTGCAGATTTTTTCACTAAATCTCTTAGAAGGTTGAAATTTAAAAAATTTAGAAGTAAAATAAATACACAATTCTAAGAATGAGATAGACAAACGTGGACAAACAAACAGAGTTACATGGATAGAAGAAAAAAGAGAAAAGATTTACAAGTTATCAATGACAATGCTCAGACAGATGGTCACTTAATTTAACAGTACATAAAAGTGCTTTGCACTAAAAAAAAAAAAAAAAAACAATACGTATTTCATGCTGTACGTAAGTTTTTAAAAAAATTTAGAAACGAAACAAAAAAAATTTTGATTAAAAAAATCATGTAAACGCACTAGAAAAAAGAGAATATACTACAAAATTTTTATTTAAGTTTTATTCCTGCACTTAAAAATTAGCAATTTATCCTCTTTGCATGAAGCATCTTTTATTTATGTAACAACAGACAATTACTGTACAGCTCTTAGTTTTTTCTTCAAGTGTTTTAATGTAAGACCTTACATCTGTGTTGTGATATAAAAAAATTAGGTTATATTGATGTTCCCGTAATTTATTTGTGAATCCTTCAATTGTCGCGATGACTTACAGCATGCTATGCTTATTTCATTCATAAAAACTCACTGCAAAGGGCTTTTCATTTATCATAGTTAAATGCAATATGCAATCTGTCTTACTGACTTATGAAGTTGCCTCGTATATATGCTCAATTCAAAATCGACTCTCGGAAAGAGTTCTCGCACACATTGTCTCAGCAGCGAGCCACAAAAAGCCGTGAGCTTAATGCCTGTATTGTTTGCTGCAGTAATTAGGTATCTCACTGTTACGGATATAAACATCGAAAGCTAGAGTCTAATTAACCGTATTGTAAGCTTACGATTCCATAATTTTTTTTAGTTTAAGTATAAAATGCTCAATTGCAAAAGAACACATTCTCAGAATTTCCTTGTGATTGTGTGAAAAAAAAATCCTCTTCATTGATATGACCACATTAGTGCAGCCTGCAAGCTAATTACTGAGATGATAAGAAGTGTAACTCTGTGCAAGTTAAATAATTTTTTTGCACAAAAATTAAGTCATTTTACTAATATTTCTGTAATTTTTTATGAGTTGAAAACGTTGATGTTTATTTCAGGTGTCTCTGATAGAAATGGCTAAGGATACCTTTACATCAGCACAGCTATATTTACTCAGCTTTGAGAGTGGTGCTAATCCTTTTCGACAAATCTGTATGGGCTTAACACCAGGTTCATCAATGATATCCTCGGTAACTATGAAATATCTCATTAGTATATCATAAGACAAGGGTTCGTATATTGTTAGATAAGAACATCCAGGAAGTAACCACTTTTATTTCTTGCTCTAGAACTTCATTAACTAGTGGGTTAGCAGGCACTCTTTCTGAAGGGGCCATCTTCTAGACCAACTAACCTGTTGAGTCCTTTTGCAGAAACAAACTTTGGGCCAGCTCTTCTGTTATGGCCACTTTTGGATCTACAAGAGTTTGGTGATCCAGAGGTGAGGCCTTCTTTCGTTGTTTCTCATCATCCAAGCTTTGCTGCTATGCACAATAACTGATGATGTCCTTCCTTGGTCGTAGATCATTCACAACTTTTGACACATATCTTTTACTCTGTATCTCAAATTCTATTCTCGTTTTTTAGTCCATAGTTACTGTATGTACCCTTGTAAGTAGGCTTGCGTGAATTCGACACTTTTAAAATAATATGAATTAATTATTGCTACTATCTGAGGTGCCTTTAAAAGATTTATTTTTTTCTACTGTGCAAAAGAAAAAAAATAATACTAATAATAATTATAATAATAATATTAATAATAATAATAATAATAAAAATAATAATAATAATCTGTCACAGGATACATGAAAGAAGTAAAGCTTCGATAAGAATTTCATAAGAAACTATTGCTCAAAGTTACATAATTCTTGCTATTTTAACATTATTTCATTCTAAAAATAAGAAATTCATTTCTGCTTATTAATTATTTTATATGTAAAAAAAATTATTGCACGCACTTTTGCCGACTTGTATTATATGCTGTCAGATATTTGCGCCGTTTGTAAACATCACGCTTACACATATTGCTGATTAGAAATTTTAACTAAACTACCCACCTGAAAAATGAATGACAGAGTTTTATGTGCAATTACTATAGAAAAGCCACAGGGCGTTCCATGTGGTTTTACACATGACTTTACAAAAGGGTTTTTAGATTGGTAATGCTATATGTAATGCTGTATAAAAAAATGGAACATTTTGGAATGGAAGTAATGGAAAAACATGGAATTAAAAATTAAAAGAAAAAATAAAAGTTTCGTCATCTATAGATAGCTGCCGAATAGTCTAATCTACCATACTTTTAAGTTTTAAGCAGTCTGGTTATTATTTGCATAAACAAGGAAACGACCTTAAAAGACGTTGCCTAGTTAATAAGTTTTATTATAGGTAACTACATTACCGATACTTTTAACAAAATGGAGAAACTTAGCAAAGTACTTAGTTGATAAGTGTTTTTTAAAGGGATTTTAATCTTTTTAATGGTTAAATCTGTAAAAAATATTCTAACATAAATTAAGACTTCCCATGATTATTTCTTAAATAGTTTTGTATCACTACTGTAAGATTTGTTGACATATATCATTTTTATTATAGTTTTTCATGCTGATCCAACAGTC
The DNA here is from genome assembly GCF_036245765.1 of Copidosoma floridanum. Taxonomy (NCBI): domain Eukaryota; kingdom Metazoa; phylum Arthropoda; class Insecta; order Hymenoptera; family Encyrtidae; genus Copidosoma; species Copidosoma floridanum. The sequence goes on from NW_028321894.1 coordinate 13,257,254, forward strand.
TTCCCATTACAGCTTATGTTAAACACGATTTTTTATCTTATTATTTCTCAATATTCGATATTATTACACTACATGCCAAAAAAATATGCACAGATTCAAAATAGCACAGAAGTGCCTCGCCTTTTTCTCACTCTGATCTTGAGTACCTCCAAACTGTTTTCTTCCTTGACGATTTTCTCTTGAACTGTAGCTGCTGCATAATGAAAATATGGAGAACGATAAATCTTGCTCGTAGCATGCGTGACTGTCTTAGCTGGTAGATGGTAAAAGTACCCTCTCAACTGCTCCTGAGTACTTTAGATGCTACGAGATGAAAGTATGAGAAACCATAAATCTTGCTCTTAGCGTACGTGACTGTATAAGGCCAAAATTATCCGCAACAGAATGAGTCTGGCAAATGACGAATGACAAGTGGGATCGATCAATCAGCGTGACTGAAAGAATCGACAAATAGCGCTGATTGATCGATTCCACTTGTCATTCGTCATTCACTAAGCTTATTTCACTGCTTTTGATTTTGGCCTTAGCTGTTAGATGGTAAAAAAATCCACTGAACTGCTCCCGAGTACTCCGAACTGTAGTTGCCAAAAGATAAAAGTACGAAGAACGGGCACTCTCTCACTGTTTTCCGTGCCTGTTCTTCACTGCTGAGGGATTATACGATGTTACGAGAAATGGCACTCTCTCTCGTGCCTATTCTTTACTGCTGAGTGATAATTACATGCTAAGAGAACTAGCGATCTCTCTCTCTCCTTTACTATACGTGCCCATGCTTCGCATACTTTTTGAGTAGCAATAGCTTTTTCACCGCATACGACTTTATCGCGTAAAAATTTGCGCTGTCAAATGAAACGCAAGATACAGAATTTGAAGAAGGAAAATAAATTGTAAATTTATTTGTTACATTTTTCTGTATATCTATGATTGACCACTTAATTTTATTAATTCAATTGCTAATTAACAATCTCACAGGCATCCAACAAATGTTTTGAAGTGACTAAATGTAATTTATGTTCTTGGTTTCTTCTCCATAAATTTTTTATTAAAATTTTGTAGGTCAGTTTTTGAAATACGGAATAACGTGTTGTTTTTTATGAGATAAAGTCATAAATACTCACGTCCTTTTTTCTAGGCATCCTAGATCTATAAAAATATAACTGGAACATTTTTTGTACTTATAATCTAACATGTGTTATTTTATTTAAATCTTTAAGGTCACTCAGTATACGACAGTACTACTTTCAATGAAAATTATGGAACTGAAGGAATAGTAATTATCAAGAAATTTTGTTAGTTTAAAAATAATTTATTTTAATAATAAAAGTTTAGTTTTACAACTATTAATTATTAAAATATTATCACTTACAAAATGATGCTCATGTGATGTGTGTGTATTTATTTAGAAACAATTTTCTTTCTTACCTATTATAATTGTTCATTCTCAAATAGAAGTCTATGACATGCTTTTTTATTTGGATTGTCCGTAGACATTTTTTTTATCCCTACTGTTTTGCACAATATTTCTGGCGATCATCACAACTAAAGGGTGTTTCAGTGAGATTTACCTGTAATACTGACTTATTTACAATCGGTAATATTGCCAGACCTACCACTTGTATCAATCTAGGGACTGCTACTTACAATATCAGATTGATTTCTTCTGCTGGTGGTGCAGGAGCAATATTTGGTATTGACTTAATCGGCGATGTCAGGTCGATTATTTCTACTGGTGGTTCAGGAACAATATTCGGTATTGACCTAATCAGCGATGTCAGATCGATTTCTTCTGCTGGCAGTGCAGGAGAAATATGAGGTCTTAACCTAATTGGTGAAGTCAGGTTGATGTAAGGAATCGGCATACCAATTGGTGCGATTGTTACTGATGCCAGTTGTTCTTTGTCTAATGAATCTAATGAGAAAAGAGTGTGTTGATTATCATCTCAAGAATATTAAATAAATACACATATATAATTATAATCACTTACTGTTCGTGGAAGGGCCATTACCGTCGCGAGCTAAAGCCCAGACCACGTCGAAGACAGATACAGGGAAAAGGATTAACGCAAGACTTGTAATTGTAAATCAACAGCAGCATATATTTTCAATCAATTGGTATACTATGTACAGGTGCGAACTGAGTGAAGCGTTCAACTCAGCCGCGGCGCTTGCTTGGACTGACTAGTGCTACGCAGAGCACGGTGTATTTATATGCTTATATGTGAATGTTTGCGAATATTTCGTTTTGCAGATAACAACTATTGAATATATTATAACGTAGAAAAGTATAAATGTAGCACAGTCTCTAGAGTATTGTTTTAATCCAAGTAGTAACGTATGAAACATAAGATATTCAATTCTAAGAAGCTCGCGAAGAAGTAACAGACATTTCAATATTACAGCAATTTCGCATAGCAATAAAATGTACAGTAGATTTAAGCACAAGTTCACTTTAAAACTGAACACTTACCAATAAGGGAGGCTATAAATTATGGCGACAGCATTTCATTTTCTGCTAGCACTATAAGTTAGTTGAAATCAACCGTGCTCATCATTTCAAAATCACTTAGGTTTGGAAACGATGACAACTCAAACAGTCTTCTGTTAATACTGCAAAAAACCTTGAGCATGGAGAGCACGTCAGGAAATTACCTTCACTGTCTAGAAGAAAACAATTGGTAATGTCGATGTTTGTACAGGCCGTTTTAGATTTGCTACCATGTTGAATTCCGCAGTATATATTATCGAAGAAGATGTCGGTGCTGATGATGAAGCAATGTCATCCTCTTCCTCTTTGAAACCCTATACGAAGTCCTGGTTTGCAAGCAAATCCAAATTTTCCCACTGCAACGTCGGGATAACGTCTTCATGTACAGGTGCCATTCCGTAAGGTATTTTTTATGTTTGACTGTAAGATGAAAATTCTTCTTCTATTTAACTGACAATTCAAAGGTATAAATCTCGTTTAAATAACTTAGTACAGCTACTCTGAAATATGAAATTACTAGAAAAAGACATAAATTTGCCGTCTTCTACCACACGTATACAGTATGAAAAATTCGAGCCCCCTCCCTCAAAAAATCTCAACCCCCTTAATATCTTTAAAAATCTAAACAAATGTTCCACACCAATGAGCAAATGAAGAAATGAAAGAGGACAGTAACATAATTGCTGCTTCCCTTGCCACTCTATGCGTGCAGCATCAACATGCTTAAGAAAGGGAAAACCATGCCTCCAACATACTGCGTGCGCAAATATCTGTTCCAAAAGCATTTAGATTGTCAACGTTTCTCCTCAGTAAGAATTTCCAAAAGCATGCAGAAGAGTCAACATTTTCCCTTTTTTAGAAATTCCAAAGCATACAGATCAGCCACCTTTCTCTTTTAATAAGAAGAAGATCGATAAGAAATTCCAAGACTGTCTATACTTTCAAAATCACATTAGTCACCGTATTTCTTACAAGGTATTCATTAAAAATATTTTATTGTTGAAATTTATTCGCACATTCCATCATCAAAATAATTATTGAAGCCCTCTTTGCTGAAGTAATAAAGAGAAAGAGTATTTTTTACTTTTTCAACTCTCTTTCTCTCCGCAGAAATGATAAAGAGAGTGTTATCTTTTTACATGTTGCATTCTATGACATTTCACGAAAATACTTAACATAAAGTGTAACAGAAATTTATACTTGAAAATGACACTGAAAAAATCAGCTGGTGATATTAGGAGATATAAGAAATGGCTCATTTTCTGTACTCTACAGCGCTCCGTGATAAACTTAGAACCAGCGATAAATATCTCAGTAGACGCTGAAGCTGTAGTAGCAGCCGAGTTTGTACAACAACCAGTAGTTTTTGAGTTAGAACATCCAGTAGCTAATATTCATGATGATGCAGCATTGGTGAAAAATGGTAAAGTATAACTCTACTGATTAAAAAATAATTTTTAAGTTACTTAGTTTCAGGCGTCAAATGCTGAGCAGAGACTTTTTTTCCCCCCTATAGAAATCGTATAATAGATTTGAAAAAAACTATTTTTTTTATGGAAGCACCTATACCACCATCACAAGATAAATGGTTAAATAGCCTTCGGAATTCAACATCATCGTTTCCAGAATCAGATTTATTATGGTTGGAACAAGACTCGGATTGCATGTTTAACTCGCAACCAACTGATGAAGAAGAAGAAATATCCAATCCATCAACATCATTTATTACTACGCCTCTGAATATACCAACGCCATCGACATTACAACAGGCATCTTCATCGGGGCCAAATTCAAAACTTTTTCTGCCTGATAATTTTGAAGAACGGACAGAGGAGGATAAAAATAAATTAGCGTTAAGAGTCGAGATACTACTATGAGAAAAGAGCCAAAAATATCGACTAGGGAAATTAAAAAAATAATAAAAATGCAAGAACAAATTCTGAGGCAAGCAGCTCTGAAGCAAAAAAGGAAGATCATGATGATGAAAAAGAATCAGAAAAAAAGAGAAAAAAAAACGATACGCTGCATTGAAAAAAATAAATGAAGGCCCAAGTGAAGAAAGAAGGTATTATAAGCAAGCGCAGAAAAAGAAATAAAGAAAATGTAATACCATTGATCAACGATTATACGTGTAAAATCTCTACAAATAAGTAAAAATTTGTATCCACATATATGTTTGATTAGTAAACAGAGATAATATGTTAAAATTACATGATAAACATTTTTATTTTATTCATTCTTTGTTCTTTGTTTTATACATACATTTACATCCTGTCTTAAAAAAAAGTTGATAAATTTATTTTTAAAACTATGAAAAGTATTTTTGATTGAAGTTAAGAGTATGCGTGAAGTACGTAGGGTCACTAGTCAGTTAATTAGAAAAAAATATGACATACGGTGGATTTAGCACTTTCTCCTGCTGCCACATCCAACCTCTAATTACCAATGCATTCTTCATAGCATATGATTTGTCAACGCCGAAGCTGTGGCATTAGCGTGGAAATAAATCTTTAGTGGGTTATGCGAGGGCTCGAAAGCCATACTCCTCAATATTAACAACTCTAAAAGTATAGACAACATTAGTTACTTACTTGATTATTATTTAAAATTTTTAACAAGTTAAAATAATTATACACACTTGCAAGACAGTAGGCTTGAAGATATTTTTCTTGTCAAGGCTCTTGACATAAACGATTTTAGCATCAAGCTATTTGTTTTTAACAACATGAAATCCTCCTTCATAAATTATATTGCCTGAATCCCAACATATTTCATGAAAATTAGCTATGAGCCAACAAATCCGTCTTTTGTCCTCATTTAACGAATTCTTCTAGGCAAAAAAAGCTTTAGCACAAAGACAACTGGCATAGAATTTTTTTCCAAATTCAATGTAACAAATTTTTTTTTAAATAAAAGTATTGTTAGAGACCTTCAAACCTTGAATGTCTGCAATGTATTCAATGTTTAAATCGATAAGTATCTGCTTTTCAGTCAATGCGAATAAAAATTACTTCCATAGCAACAGCAAAATGCATTATATACGTTCCAGTTAAACTCACCCCCCCCCCCTAAAGAAAATCCACCATCCTATTAACATCTTTATTTTCTCTGATAAGTAGTGACGTTGATGCTGCTCATATTCAAAGATTATTAGATAATAGTTTTGAAGTTATTGGAGATGCTAATAACTTTAGACAAAGACGTGATTTAACGCTGGGAGAAAAACAAAAATTTGAATCTGCGGTGGCTTTACTAAAATTTATTATACAGCTACTTCATGATCGGTTTAAAGTGATAGAAGCAACAAGAATATTTACAAATGAATTCCAATTTTTATATCTGCCAGAGATCAAGAAATTACAGCAGCAGTTGCAGCATTTTAAAACGAACTACCAACTTTTATACGACAGATTGATCAAGTAACACCACTTAAGAATAATGCTACAGCATGCGCTGAAGTTGAAGATGTAATAGCAGCAAGTCGAGCTGAAGAGAAAGTTACATTGGTGAGTCTGCATGGTGTAAATAGTGCATTTGAAAATCAAGTCATGGCGGCATTAATAGTTAATTTTAAACACTTGGACCTGTAAAAGTTTTTGAAAGATGCTAATAAACAGTTTACTAAGCGAGTACAGAGTGCTCTTAGCTAACATCATGCATTCAAAGTAAACACAGTAATGTCAGCCGAGTATGTAATAGTTACAGATATCCTTCAAAACGAAGATATAAAATATTTTAACACAAAATCAAAAGCGGTATATTATACAACAGACGGCAATGAGTTTGATCTGAATGTGCAACTGCCGCTAAAGAGAAGTATGGATGATTTTTATTCTGGCTGAGCATTGAGTTCAACTTTAAATTAAGTTGTAAATATCAATAAACTTAACCTTATGTGAGGCAGCTCTTTTATAGACTTACCGGATTATTTTAAGAAAAAGCATGGTTGCGTAAACATAATGAACGTAGATGATCAATGCTTCAAATGGGCTATTCTGTTAACAATACACCCCGCAAAAAAAATTTAAATTGTGTCTCCAACTATATAAAATATGAGAAACAATCAAATTTTGATAGTATTGAGTTTTCTGTGAATCCAAAAAAATCTTTAAATTTGAAAATCAAAAAAATGTTTCAGTTAATTTATATTTTATTAAAAAAAAAAAGTTAATGCATACGATGTTCTTCCTAGTCATTTGACAGCTAACAAAAAAGAAAATCACATCAATCTTTTACTTGTTGAAAGTTTCTATCTAGATAGTGAGCAAAAAGATAGCACAAATAGAATAATTTACAATGATAATATTAAGTCCGATTATCATTACGTGTGGATCAAAAATTTATCTCGTCTAGTACGTAAGTAGTTTTCTAGACATGAATATGCAGCAAATATATGTGATTACTATCTTCACTACTTTTGGTTCAAGCAAAAGTGGGAAGCACATGAGATTGATTGTAAAAATTTAAACAAAAGTTAAATTACATTCCCTAGCAGAAAGAATAAAGAGCACACACTTGAGTTCAAAAATTTTACACACAAGAACCGTGTACCTTTTGTTGTATATGCAGACTTTGAATGCTTATTGGAATCTGTTGAAAGTATTCGAGCCTATCAATATTACAAAGCATTTAGCATTAGTGATTATATGAAGCGTTCGTATGACAATAGTAAGGAAGATGAAGATACACCCGCTCCGTAGTTTGTTTGATCTCTATATTTTCTTGCTCTGACACTAGAAGAATCATACAAAAATCTACTAAAAATGACTGATTTGACTCTTGAAGAAAAAACTAAATGTGACAAAGCATCTTTGTGTCATACATATGATTAACCCTTTAACTTGGAAGATGTAAAAGTTAAAGATCATTGTCATTTTACTAAGAAGTAAGCGTAATTTATTATGGTAATAATTTTTTGGCTGGATGTATATAATTTTTTTGTCTTTGGATATTGCGGTCCTGCTCACAGCAAATGCAATATTAGCTATTAAGAGTCAAGAATGATACTAGTAAATTTTTATAATTTGAGTGGTTATGATTAACATCTTATTCACATTCACATTTATTCATAAAAAAACTAGCCAAGTGCTTCCCTGACAGAGTTCAGCTTTTACTGCACACAAAAAAAATTAATTTCATCCACAAAATACGTAGAGCGTACTGATATGATTCTTCAGTATATTGATTCTTTTAAATTTATGGCCTCGTCTCTTGACAAATTATAATCATATTTAGAGAAACTAAAAATACCAAGAAAAAAATTTTGTAGAGATATTCAGTATACAACAGTACAGATAAACTTATTGAAAAGAAAAGGAGTATACCAGTACGATTATACTTGCTTCTTGAAAAGCTGAAAGAAAATAAACTTCCATCAAAACAAAATTTTTACTACAGCTTGTACGAAACCCACATAACTGACGAAGAGTATGATTATGCTAAAAATTTCTTGAATACTTTTAACAATCATACTCTTGGGCAGTACTCTGATTTATATTTGAAGACTGAAATATTCGAGAATTTTCGTAGTAATTGTATTGAGACGTATCAGTTAGACCCAGCTCATTATTACACAACACCTGGCTTAACTTGGGATGCTATGCTAAAATATACAAAGATGAGTACTTGATACTTTTTGTTAGTCTTGATGCATTTTATTATTATTGATAAGTTTATTTTAAATAGTGACATTGGAATAATTTGTTAAAATCAAGATATTATTTCAGTTACAGGTTAAGCTAGAATCGTTTACTGATATAGAAAAAGTGTTATTCATAGAGCGGGGCATACGAGGTGGAATAAGCCAATGCTGCAATCGATATGCCACAGCTAATTACTCCAAAATGGAAGAAATCTATGAAGCAAATAAGGATAATTAATATTTAATTAATTATGATATTAATAATCTATATTAATGGGCCATGACTCAACCATTATCTTTCACAGGTTTTAAATGGGTTGATAATGTTAACCTATTAGGTATTTTAAACGTAGTAGGTGATGTTGCAATCAGCTATATACTTCAATTTAATCGTGAATATCTGAAAACTCTTCACAATGCTCATAAGGATTTACCATTTTGTGCCAAGCAGATGTCACCTCCAGGTTACAAACAAAAAACATTAATGACTACGATGTATAATAAAAAACGTTCCGGGATCCGCTATCGTGCACTTAAGCAAGATATTAGTCATGGGCTCTATATAACGAAAATTTATAGAGCTCTACGCGTCAAGATGCGAAAAATAAGTTTTAGAAGATGCTATATAAGTTGTTCAACAATGCTGTGTACGGAAAAACGATAGAAAGTTGACGCAAATGCATTGATGTTAAACTTATCAATAAGTGGAATGGTAGAAATGGTGCTGAGACTTATATTGCACAACCGAATTTTAATAGTTGTGATATATTTGACGCAGATCTTATAGCTATTCAATTGTTGCACACTGATATATGTATTAAAACCTAATATATGTTGAACTGAGTGTATTAGATTGATCAAAGACACTTCTATATAAATTTCATTATGATTTTATATAAAATAAAATAAATGATGATTGTAAATACTTGTACATAGATACTGATAGTCTTGTGTATGAAGTAACTAACGAAAATATTTTTATCGTTATGCGTGAAAATATCAAAAAATGCGATCATCATTCAGAAAATGAATTTAATATACCACTCGTGAATAAAAAAATTGTTGGTATAATGAAGGACAAATGTATTTAAAAAAACATGTTAGAATTTGTAGGATTAAGGAGCAAAATTTACAGTGTAAAAATTCAAGATCAGAATCATTTGAAGAAAGCCAAAGGCATTCAAAACTCCGTTGTGAAAGCTACGATACCTTTTGATCACTTTATTAAGTGCTTGTGTGAAAACACTAGCATAACGCAACAGAAAAAAAATATTAAATCGCATGATCATCAACTTTTAATGAAGAGAAACAAAAATCGCGTTAAGTGCGCATGATGACAAACACTTTTTGCAGCCTAGTGTTATGGATGCCCCGCCATGGGGTAACTTTAGCATGATGGATGTGAAAGCAACAAATGAGAGGGAAGAATCAGAAGAAGGAGTAACTAATCAGGCAGGAGAAGCTGCAAGAATGGTTACTGTATTAAATTCCTTAAAAAAAATAGACAGAACACTAGCAGATGAGCTGATAGAAGAGGGGATGGTACTATATAAGGAGTTGTCACGACCAGGCGAGCTCATTCTTATCTCAAGCAGAGATCCAAGTAAGGTTGAACTGAATTAGCGGAAGCTGACATTATCTTTAAGTGAAACGCCGCACAGTGGGACGAAACTGGTTTTTTTCCGAAAATAAAATATCTTCAAGACGAATCAACCAATCTTGATGGTCTCTTTTTTATCTAACAGCTTATTTGATACAGAATATAGAAAAAGTGGTCAAGATTCCAAACATCCCCTTCAAGAGGGTAAAAACAACCTTCAAAGTTGACAAACTACCAAAAAAATTATTTAAAATTGATATTTTTTACCATAATTGTTACAGATCACCAGAAATTCATGAAAGAGACAGTAAATGTTACATGGAATACACAATGGGTAGTTTGAGTATGATGTAGTGTGTTAAAACAACCCTTAAAATTAATGAAATAAAAAAAAATTATTCAAAATTGACATTTTTTCCGATAATTGTTATAAATCTCCAAAAATTTATTGAAGAGAAAAAAAGTGTGGTACGGAACACACAATAAATAGTGTAAGTATGTTTTAGGGGGTTAAAACAACCCATAAAGTTGATAAAATTCGAAATATTTCATTTAAAAATTACGTTTTTTACTGTAATCGTTAAAAATCTATTGAAATTTCATTAGAAGACTGGAAGTGCGTCACAGTACACACAATACATTATGTAAGTATGATGTAAGGAGTTATAATAATCCTTGAATGGGCTAAGGTTAAGGGAATTGTATGAAAAATTAATTATTTAACTAAGTGAACGAAGCATATGTTTGTTTGAATTATTACACTCGTTAAGAGTAAAAATGACGTAAGAGGGTGAAAACAAGCCATTAAAAATATTTAAATGTGATATTAGAATAATAATTTGCAATTTTGAAGTTTAGTTTTCATTGACAAATATCAAAAATATAATTCGAAATGTTTCGTTTGGTTATCTATATAAAGTCAACGTAAATATTTTTAAATTACGTTTAGAGCATTTAAAATATGATGATGGGGTAGAAACAATCCCTCACATTGATAAAAGTGAGAACCCTTTTTTTAATTTAAATATTATTTCTATGATTCTGAAGAATCGGGAGCAAAAATTTATTTGTTGGTCTAAGCTAGCCATATATCTATATTATTACACAATGTGCAGAATTTATAATAAAACAAAGACATGAGGAAAGATAATAACCATTGAAGGTTCTAAAAGGACCGAATTTCAAATCTCTATTTAAGTGTATTGTTTCAATTATAAGGAATTACTATTTTCTACGAAAAAAATTGGTATTATATTTTTGTACACAGAATATTCATTCAGTACATCCAAGCAGATTTAACCAATACAGGAGAAATCAAAAGTAAAAAAATTAAAAAGATACATTCGTAAATAAACATCTGTTTTACTAATGCTTTAACTGCATGTATAATAAAAAAAAATTTCTAAAATTCATTGACGTCGAACAGCCATTAAATATTTCAAAAACTTAAAAGTTAATAATTCATCGATTTTCGATTTTTGTATGCGTACCAACTACACTGGAAAATGGTCTGGAAATTAAAGATTTAAGTAGTTTTTTTTATAATTTGACAAAAAGTAAATTAGGTCTCATTTTTCTAAACAGTTTAAAAGTTGTTAAAGTTATAACTCTGATGGAAGTCAGAAAAATGAATTATTCTATTAGAAATTTTTTATGACACAAAATTTTTTGGTATGAATTTCTTTTTAGAAATAGATCAGCCAAATAAGTAATACTAGTGAAGAATTAGCTTCTTAAGTCTTAAAATTATAAGATGAAACGTGTTCAACAAAGAGATGCTTACATTTTATATAAGTTGGTTTTTAAAGTATACAGCTATATGTATTATACCTTATTTATTCGTAAAAAATTTTAAAACATACTTTTCGGATCATTTTTCATCATTGCTAACAAAATCAACTTCTGACTCAAACCAACTACTATGTTCGTCCATGCTTTCGTCAAAAACGTCATCACCCTTTCTTTCTTCTTCAGCGGTATTCACAAACTTATCATTTATTACATATCTGTAAGAAAAATTTACAAAAATTAGCACATTTTGTTCGTATTTTTCTCTTTAAAGCATGTTTTTCCTATTGTATTTGATACTTTCATCACTTGTGTCTCTTATAGCAAATTGCAAGATATACCTAATTAAATGTGGCGACAGATTCACCATAATGTCTGTTGGCTAAAACTGCATCACCAAACTTCATACCTTTTTTATTAAGTAAAACATATGTGTTATGTGAATGTTAATTTGCGTGGTATAAAAATTTATAGTATTAACTTCATAATCCTTCCACAATGTACGTCCAACAATCATTAATAGTAAAGCAATATAAAAAAATGATGTAGTTGCATTTGGGCATGATAAAGTTTATTTAAATTATAATTACTATTCCAGATACTTATGACGATGCTTTTGTAGGCGATTATATATTGTTCAATAAATTTAAATAGAACAATAAATTATTAAAGCAACTTATCAAAAACTGTCATTGAACATAAATTTGTTGATGTCATAATGATAGTAAAGAAGGGTATTTTTCAGCCTTGCTTACTTATCTTCCAAGTAATTTTCATCATCTTTGCTTAATTATTTGGGCTTATGCTGCTTGATGCAATAGCTTATGTATTACAAAGATATTTTGGGGTCACTCATACTTAGTACTCTATTATATGTATCCTGCAGCTTCGTCTTTCGGCTATTCTGTCTAGTGTGTAATACAAAGTTTTTTCGATAAATTTTGTGCCATCCTTCCTGGGCATCCTCAGAAAAATAAAGTAATGGCAAAGGTAATTTTTTCGCAACTTCACAGCCGTGCATTAATAACTTATGAACACTTGGGCTTATACGAACCCATTCATATTTATCGTTGCGTAATTGTATGTTGTGAGGGTCGTGATTATATAGAGATGTTTTTAATGTAAATTGAATAAATATTACTTTCCAGTTCTTGCACGTGATGTCATATATTCATGTGTGTTAGTATTTATGGATTCACTTTTAAAAGGGAAAAGAAGCAATGAAGACCGGTAGGTACAAAGTTGGATTCGGATTGCCCCCAATTCGTATTACGAGATACCTCAGAGGGAGTGTGTAGGAACGTAATCAGGTTCGTAATGCCCCTGGCTCATGGCACACAACGCCCCGTGGTATTACGATATGACTTAATGAGAATTTATTGACTCTCTTTTGCTCCTGTTGGGTGCAGTAAATCGCTGATGCCCCGGGGTCTCTCCAGTTCGTATTGCCCTGAAGATTCGCAGGTACATCAACTCCTTTTCTTAGAGGATAGCTCCGATTCGTACTGCCCCGGAGATCCGCTCTTTACCCGAGGAACACAAGGGAGGATTCACTAGTGTACGGGGAAAACTTGGAGACTGTAATAGCCTTTTTGTCGCCCGTGTAGACAGAGAAATATTCAAAGTGAATAATAAAATATAAGAAGAAGTAGACAAATATATATATATATATATATATATATATATATATATATATATATATATATGTATCAATTCGCTATTTATTGCGATATATAAAATTACAACAGTGCTTTGAAGAGCAGAGCTCCCTAGTCAAAGCACCGGACTCGTTGCTGATGGCAAAAGAGTGATTAACAATGTTTTGCATGGGCCTTTTATACCCTCAGAGAAGCAGCGAAGTCAGTGGCTTTGATTAGCCGGCTCGAATGACTTGCATATTTAGCCACAATTCGTAACTGTTGTGTGTTTCGGTATACACATAAGTATTTCATATCGTCATGTTACAGGTGCTATTACATTTATTTTATGTATTTACTTTCTAGTAAATCGGATAGACTGTATTTAGAGGTATCAAATTGAATTCAAATTGGCGATAGACACCTGTACACATACCTAGTCCCTCACATATCTCCCCCAGCCAATTTGTGTTCAAGCTGTGGTGGAGTTCGTTTACAAACAAAAATTATAAAACCAGGTGGCTACGCTTAGTCACTAACAATATCTTAATTATAAAAATAATCTTTGGTATCTAACTGCCTAGTCTTACATTTTATGATCTCCCCCAGCCAATCTGTTTTCAAGCTGTGGTGGAGTTTGTTAAAAAAGAAAAAAATAATTCTGGCTACGCTTAGCCTTAACCTCAAAGATCTTGGCCACTTTTTCGTCATTTTTTGGAGTTCAAGTCCTAGTCCCTCACAATGTATCTTGGCACAGCTTATTGAACTTTTCTAGATCCACTTCATTTTTCGAATCAAACAACGATAAAATTAGTGTAATATTTTCAACTAATTGTTCGTCTATCTCTAGTGACTCTGTAAAATTTTTTGGGTCATCAAAACATGTTCATGCTGAATTCCCAGAATTAGTGGTTCCAGAACCTTGCTTCACTTGATCAACGTAAACACTAAAGCGTTTGTATATTCGTTCTTGAATCACCTTCTTTTTTTTTAAATTTTTCTACAAAAAAGCAATAATTATAATACAGAAATTCATTTTAGTGAAATTGTTTATCATTTTTTTCTATGTACGCATGTATGTTACTTGAATATTTAATAGTTATACTGGAAATAATTCTAAGCCGGCCGTACAATAATTTAACGAAATCATACTTTTAAATCGTATTGCGATTATAGCTAAGTAGAATTACGGAATTTGATTAGTTTTATGTATTTTCTAGTCAATTCACGAAAATAAAAATAAATACTATGTACAAATTTCCATAGTACACTTTGATGATTGAAGTTCCATTTTTTTATTTCTGATAGCACAGAGAAAAAATAGATTTATTAAATATAATATACCATGGCAGGATATCTCGTTCTTCCATTTCAGATAAAAAACTACATCTTGACTTAAAAAAGGTGTTTTCACTTATACTCAATTTATGTCAATTTTTTATAAGCCATAGTCATATAAAACAATTCTTTTATCCTCATTTTAGTTCAAATAGCAACTTTTAGTGTAATGAACAATGACCGTTGTAGCAATAACTTAGGTTTAAAATGGTTTCTTTTATTTATATGATAATACATTCGTACCTAAGGGTTTACCTTGGAAACCATTCTGTTTTTTAATGAAAAAAACTTCTTATAAGATGTTCCATGTGTGCTATCAGAAAATGCTTTGGGTAGTTGTACTAAATTGAATTTTAATAAAATATTTTTTTAATCTCACACTGAATAGTTTGCTTTTTTAACAACCGTACTATGCACACAAAATGCTGATTCTAACAATATATACCGTACAATTATACAAACCTTTATTAGAGGATCAAACATCCTACGTAGGTGGTGTAATCGTACTTCTGTAGGCTATATGTACTTAATGTTCAAAACACTTGATCTTACAATGCAGCAAGCCGATTCCGTATGCCGATGTTACGGTATTTAGTAGAAACTTATTAGTTCTATCTCAAAACTGATGTCTCGAGCACAAACAAATGGGACATCTACTTGTTGCTAGATTTCCAACAATCGCATTAAGGCATTTTCTATCAAACATTGTCAAAAATACCTCGAACTTTGCTAAGACCTTTTTCTTGTTCAATAGAGTAAAGGAGTGTGTTTGAAGATTTGAAATTTCGTTGTTTATTCTTTAAAATTCTTTAGTAACTGTCTCTTCATTTTCTTTTTCTATGGTGATTCAAAGTAGCTGACAAAATCTAACACTTTGTGGTATGGGATTCAGCCACAAATTTCTATCTGCGAAAGTATTGATCAACATAATCTTTCAAGCATAAAACTGAGCGATGACTTTTTAATACTTAAAAGCCAGTGTTAAAAGTTTGATTAGCATTAGCAGTTCACTTTATATTAGTTTTGCTTTAAAAAGTTTTTTGTAGCAACATGACATTTCATGTTACGATTTTTTAATTTATTAGCTCACTGTTACTACAAAATGCGTAGTCAGTTTACTTTTATTTGCATTTGTATTTTTTTTTTAAGAATTATAAATCTTATCTACCCTTAGTCATTTAAATAAGAAGCCAAAATAAAATACAAATGGTTTGATTAATTTATTAACCTGCATGAAGTATACTACATGAAGCCATCAGTATTAATTGATCAACAAACGATTTCTTAATCTTATAATATTAAGATATACTGAATAAAAAGTATTATAAAATAAAATGAATCTTACCACTGGAACTACAGTCTAGCTTTAAAAAAAGTATATTTGTCACAAATAATTACAATTTGCTGTTGTATATTTCATTTTCAGGGTTATCGCACTTCTGATATGCATTAGTATGGTTAGCAAAGCTGTCAAATCCTCCGGTTACAAATAGTACTAATTTGTCCAGATCCTCTTCCTCACTATCAAGTGCAACAATCTCACACAGACGCTCAACAGTTTTGTTGAGCAAACTTTGCAAAGTAACTACAGCTTCATTCTCAGATACAACGCTATCTTTAGGCAAACATTTAAGCATCTCTTTACGAATTTCAACGTACGGCGAATAAATTGGAACGTTTCGTGATGTTGTATTTTTACGTAAATTTAGATATATTTTTTTACTGTAATCGTTTTCAAGATAAAATGCTAAGGTAGATTTATTTGAATGTTTGACAAGAAAATTTTGTGAAACACTATTACTTAGGCTAACTGTTTCTTGCAAGTAACTCCACTTTTCACATAATTGTAAAGATAGTTTCAATAAATTAATATCACTCTCTGCCAGTTTAATAATTTCATGGGCTCGCTCAT